>NC_051188.1:300000-600000 GCF_015220075.1 Falco rusticolus
GCAACACCCGCTTAATGTCTGCATTTTTGCACATGCCCTCAGTGTCTGCCATGGGTGCTAGTGTTGCATGTGCACTCAGCCTGCACACGTGCTGGTCTGCAATGTGCTCAGTGTCTGCACATGCTTGTGCACCACAGTCTGCACACACATTTGTCACCTGCACATGCACAGGGTGTTAGCACATGCACGTGTGACCAGGTGCTCGCTCATGCACTTGGTGCTGTATGTACGCCAGGTTTCTGCAGCCGGCCCTCCGTGTCCGTGCTGCTCTGCAGGGCTGCACATGGTGGGAGGGGCAGCACCACAGCACCCAGAAAGGGAAGCAGACCCCAGTGTAGCTCCTCGGGGCTGGCCTTGCCCCTCTGGGGGCAGCTCATGCTCTGGGGCTCTGCTGCAGCCTGGCTGATGCTGCACGGAGAAGCTGCTTTGAGCCCCAAGCCACATCCATGGCTTGGGCTGGAGCTGATGCCAGCATCCACCCCGACAGTTTCCATAGTGTCCTGGACCCCAGGAGCATGGGATTTGGGGTTCCCTTCATCTCCATCCAGGTTCCTCTGGGAAAAGATGCCCAGGGAGCTCCTGAGGGACCATCCGAGGGGAGCTGGGAGGGGAGCAGGCAGGAGCTGCCAGCATGCTGGAGCCCCCCCCCCTAACATCCCGAAGCCCAGAGAAGGCATGAAGGGGCCAGGGCGCTTTGCAGCAGCAGCTGCACAGCTGCAGTGAGTCGGTGCATGCTCAGCCTTGGCCCTGCAATGGGATGAAGCCCAGCCAAGAGCCTGTCTCTCAAGAGAGGGATGGATGGAGCCTACCTACACCTCCTCTCTATATATAGAGCTGCGGAGGCGAGCACCATGTGATACCTTGCACAGGCAAGTGATTAATTGTGGAGTCATTTACAAACAACTTAATAAATTCCTGACATTGGCGGTGTTTTAGCACACGAGGGTGATTTCTAGTCCCTCCGCAGCCACCAGCTGGAAGCCAGTACCTCTTCCCAGGGTGCAGGAGCCCTCAGCACGTGGCAGACGGCAGCATCCCTGCTGCTGTAGTCTGGCAGGGTCAGGGGCATCAGTGACTTTGTGTGCCAAGCACATGGATTAGGTAAATGCCAGGCAAGAGTCACTGCCAAGGTGGCACAGAGCACATGCCAGGAACTTGTGTGCCACCAAGGACGATGCTCAGGGAGCTCAAAGCCAGCCCCTGGCTTTCCTCTTCCCTCAGCTGGCAGAGGGCAAGTCCCTGACGGCTCGTCCCTTTGCAGAGGGGGCAACTGAGGCACAGGGTACGCCCCATGGTGTGCAGAGGACAGAAAATATACTGCCTGCCCAGGAGGTTGTCTGCCCTGGGTGCTGCCTGGCCAAAGTGCTGTCTGGTCTGGATGCTGCCTGTCCCACCATGCTGCCTGCCCTGGGTGCTGCCTGCCCTGTGTGATGCCTGCCCTGTGTGATGCCTGCCCCAGCATGCTGCCTGCCCTGGGTGCTGCCATTCCTGGAGTGCTGCTGCCCTGCGTGATGCTGTTCCTGGGGTGCTGCCTGGCTGGGTGCTGCCTGCCTGGTCCCTTGTAGGAGAGCACTGCAAAGCCAGGCTGGGTTCTGAGGCAGACAGCGCAAAGGTCGTGAGGGAGTGCTGGCAGCAGGGGAAACTTTGGGCACTCAGACATGAGCTGCTGCCTCTTGGCAGGGGTGAACCCCACATTCACCCTCCCCATCTTGGGGACCCTAAGGGGGAGCCAGGCAATGCCAGCAGCCCGGGCAACCCAGCTTGATGCTGCAACCACCCCATGGCACTCATACGGGGTCCCCCCACGGGTCCCCCCACGTGCCTTCTACACCCACGACACCTCAGGCCCCAGCACCGTGTCCCACCGGGTGGCTGCTCTTCCCCCACCGTCGTAATGAACTCAGCAGATTATCAGCTCCCAGATTTAACAGAGGCACAGCCACACTCCAGCAGACTTTAAAACAGTCATTATTTCATCAGCAGCCCCATTAAACTGTCACTGGCTTTTTTTCAGGCTCTCTCACATTTTTTCCCCTCCTTTTTTCCCTCCTGGCTTTTCCCATCCCTGGTTTGTTGTTTTTTGTTTTTGTTTTTGTTTTTAATTGGAGTGTGGGGCTGCCTCCCTGCTCAGGATGCTACCAAGGGCTGCCCAGTGATGGAGGATCCCCACCTCCCTCTGCTCTCAGTTTACCCATCCATCAAATGGGCTCAGGCTGGAGAAGGATTTGGGGAAACCTCTGAAAACACAACCACCGGCCCTATTCCCCAACCCGGCACAGAGGAACCCCCACTTCCAGCTCAATTCCAGCCTTGCCAGAGCAGTGGGACAGGGCTCTCAGTGGTGGGGAAGGGGGAGAAGAGCCCCTCGGAGGATTTCACGAGCATAAAGTGACGGGACAGGGGAAGGGCCCCGCTGCTTGAAGCCTTTTATCCATCCCCATGCTCCCCCAGCTCCCTGCGCTCCCCTCCTCCCTCTCCAGCAGCCACCCACTCACTGCTCCTGGTTTAATAAGAAAAATAAAGGAAATTTAAATAACTAAATAAATGTCGAGCAGGCGCAGGGGCGACAGGGGGTGCAGAGGCGGGCTTTGCCCGAGGAGATGCTGCCCGCAGGCAGGGTGCCAGTGCCCCGTGGGACAGGGGGATCTGCTGCACCCAGCTCCCGTGGGGGGCCGGCAGCGCCGGGGGGCTCGGTGCCGAGTGCCAGTGACGGGTGCGGGGGCTTCAGCACCTTGCGGGGATGAGGAAGGAAGTGTCTGGGGAAGGCTTGGCATGGCCGGAGCTGGGCAAGGAGCCATGGCCAAGGCCAGCTGGTGATGGGTGGCAGAGGCAGGAGCCAAACCATGACTTTCCTGGTCGGAGGGACCTCCCCAGCGTGGTGGGAACAGAGCGGTCGGCCCCCAGTGCAGGCAGCTGCCAGACCTCTGCCAGCACGGGTCCCCAGCTCTGTGCCCTGCCAACAGCAATGGCACGAGGCTGTTTTTTACCCGTCTTTGTCGTGCTCACTGCGAGGAGGAGCTAGGCTTGTCTTTCTCCATTAAGCCAATGTCAATTTACATTTATTTAAAAATAACAGAGCTTTCAATCTCTCTGTTAGCCTTGCCTCCTGCCCTGGCCACCCTGTGGTGATGCTCCTGGGTTGTCAACCCAGAGGGATCCCTGCTCTGTCCCCATCTGGGATGGACCAGTGCTGAGGAAGCAGGATGGGGTCCCCAGGGATGTGTGCGCATTGTGGGACATACAGATACAGGTAATGAGTGGCTCAGCAGAGCCCTGGGCTACATTGCCCTGGCTGCTGGGTTGATCCTGCAGCCAAACCTGGTTTGCATCCTTGGAGGAGCGGGCACAGCTCTGCCTCTCCACCCATGGACAGCGAAGCCTGGGTGGCACCTGGCTGCAGCCAGGGCTCCTGCAGCTGGGGCTGGCTGTTGCCTCCTGTGGCAGATGTGGGTCTCTGGGACTTGAAAATCCCATTTCCCTTTGTTCCATCCCCTGGGAAACTCCTGAGAGGGATAGAGCGAGAGGACCTGGAGCCCATACTGGGCTGTGGCTCCCCCAGCCCATGCACACATGTGTGCACAAGTACCTGAGTAGCATACGCTGCTGCGGGGCTGCTTACACTAACGCAGCATGCCCGGATCTGTGCACACACACACACAATTCCATGCACGTGTGGAGTGTAGGAGCAAACAGGTGGGATGCATGCCCATGCATCCAAACACGTGCACATGCACTCAGATGCACATGCGTTTATTTATCCCAGCGTGCACAGCTAAATAAATACCCAGGTAAGGAGCAGCTCTGTGCACACGTGGCCGTGCATGGCCCAGCACCCACTGAACAAACTCACTCCACTTCCATATTTGCTGCCACCAGGATAAACCCACTTTGTTTCATTTAACACAAAGAGGTGTTGCGAGTCACCATTGTACAGCAGCGTTCAGACCTTGAAGGCAGCACAAAAGAAAAAAATAATAATAATAAAAAAGGAAAACCTTAAAAAAAAAAAAAAACAACCAAAAAACCAGTGGGACTTGCTCACACACAGATATATAAAAAATCTCTTTGAGGAGAATCACTTTAAATTGGCTATTTATCGGCACAGCATCCCGCCAGGAGGTTTCCATGGCTACCTGCGAGCCCTGGCAGCCCGCTGCTGGGGCGGCAGCGTGCCAGGCCCATGTGCCACAGCGTGTCCCCATGGTCCCATCAGTGACAAACCTTTGCGCCACACCAGCACCTGTTGCTGCAGTGCTCGGCAAACTCTGCTGCCCTCGGCCCTGGTGTGGGGCACTGACCCCGCTGCCTGGACCCCGAGGGTTGGTACCCTTGTTTGGGAAGATGCTGCTGAGCATCCCAAGGGCTGGGAGGCTGGTGATAAGAGGCAGTGGGGAGCACCATGGGCAGGGGTGCCCTTGTAGAGCCCCCTGCACGCTGGCCTGGCTGCAGCAGGATGTGATGCCTGGCCCAGGGCAGGAGATGCCCAGGGGATAGGATTATCCTGACTGGCATCCCTCTGGGAGGGACCGTTACTGTATCACTTCCCAGCCATGTGGAGAAAGCCCGGCATGCTCGTGCCCGAGTCACTGTTTGCTGGCTGATGTGACACCCTGCAGCAGCGACCCCCAGCTTGGCGCGTCTGGGTGCAGAGCTCTAGCTGGGGATGCCTGCCCGGCTCGTGGGACACATTGTACATCGATGTCCCTGTTCTGAGCCCTGTGGTCATTACAGCCCAGGGCTCCAGGTCACTCTGATTGCTTCCACAGGGATTTCACTGCCTCAACCTGCTGGGAAGAAACAGCTGGGAGTTTGTTCGCAGCTTGGGGAGCAGAGCAGAGCCACCACCAGGGAGGGATGCTCCAGGGATGCTGCGGGGCTACAGGTCCCTTCTGTGACCCCTCTGCAACCCAGGTGGTCACCATGTCCCCTTGCCACCCATAGAAACCTAACCCTGCTTGTCCCCACCCCAAGAAGCCCAAGAGCATGGTGGGGAGCGGGGCTGTCACCCAGGGGACATGCTTTGACTGCCCTGGGGGGTGCTGAGCTCTCTCCTCCCCGCTCGCTGGCCATGGTTCAAGGTGGATGGCTTGGAAAGCAGCTTTCGAAGCCTCATGCTGTCCACCGGAGATGCTCCTGGTGGCTTCAGAGGGATGGTGTGCAGGAGCAAGCAGGTTCCCCAGTTCAGCACTCACTTGGGTTTGCTTCAGGGCTGGGGACATTGCCAGGGGGCAGGAGGTGGAGGGGACATTGCCCAGACCCCACTGAAGCAAAGGGCTGACCCCTGCTATGCATGTCCTGAACCCCAAGCAGTGGGTTTTATCCCTTCCATGGCCCCTGAGGACCATCCCAAAGGCAGCTCCAGTCCCCTGGGTGCCCCAGGTGCAGAGCGTGGCTCTGCTGGGGCAGGAGACAGTGAGCAAACCCATGCCCAAGCGTGTGGGTGCCACCAACCCTGCATTCCCCGAGGGCTTGTTCAATGACAAGACAATTATCTGCACGGCTCCGTGTAGCACATCGCCTAATCATTGCCCAACAAAAGCCCCCGCCACCGCCTGGCATTGATTTTGTGCAATCCATTACTGCCTTCCGCATGTTTAATCCCTCTCGGCTCCCTTTTGTGGGAGCCAACCTGCGCGTGAAGGAGGCGGGCAGCAATGCTGCTAATTTCCACGGCCCCATGTCTGCCTGGGCCAGGGGGTTATTTTGTTTGATTTTTTTTGTTTTTGCTGTTGTTGCCTTCCTGATTTTTCCCCAGCAGCCATTAATTCTGCTTTTTAGCCCTTGTTTTTTCCTGGAGCATGGATGGGACCGTGGTGTGGGAGAAGCTCACGGTCCCATCCTGCACCCATGGGACATGCCAAGGGGACGCTGAGGGTGCAGGCACATCTCCTCTCGGCTGCCCCAGCTGTTGGGGTGCAGGTCACCGGGACACCCCTTCCTAGGAGCACAGAGACCTGTCCTGCTCCTCCTGTATCCTCAGGGATGTCTGATCCCTGCCCCGTTCCCTGTCCCTGTCCCTCTCCCCTCCCAGCCTCATCTGCACCCCACCCTGGGGTGGGGAGTTGTTGGATGGAGAGGAAAAGCGCCCCCCCTGCCCCAATCACCCTCAAACCAGGGGAAGGATCCCCATCTCTGGGTGATTTGGGACCTCTGGGGTCAGCCCCCACCCCAGTGCCACCCCAGGACCAGGTGCCCAGGTGCCCCCCGCCACCAGCAGCAACGTGAGAGCTGGGATGGGGTCAGGGATAGCAACAAGTATCTCCAAAACCTCGAACAGCTTTGGGGTGGGGAACCAGTGGAGGGGGACAGAGCTGGGGTTCATGGGATGGGGGAGGACTACAGGGATGGCGCCCGGACCGTGGTACCCAGCAGAGCCCTGGGAGGAGGCTGGGTGCACCCCGGGAGCAAATCAAAAGTGATTCCTGATGATTGCCATGGGCAGGCCAGGTCTCTCCAAGCCTGATCCTGCAGCCCTGCTTAAATTCCTGCTTAAATGGTGGATGGCACACACACCCCAGCCCCAGCACAGCCCAGGGATGGATGCTGCCCCCCAGGGAATCAGCACCATGGGGATTTTGCTCCAGACTTTGGTTTTGGGAACACACCAGACCATGGGACGTGGGAAGCCTTTGATGAGTGATGAAAATGGAGGTTGGAAAGAAGGGGGCAGAGGGTACCCCTGGCCCCCCCAGCAGCCACGAATGCCTTGGCTCCCTGAGCAAGTGCTGGGCAAGGTCACCCATGCAAAGTCCTCCATGTGCTGAAGCCAGCGGGTCCCTGTCCCCTCCCCACACCCCAGCTGACACATGTGACCAGGCAGGGAACATCAGGAGAGGCTGGAAGGCAGGTTCAATGACAAGTGCTGGATGCGGCTCCAGGACCTGGGACCAGCCGCCCTTCTGCTGCCCCTGTCACACAAGGGGAGCTGCGGGCTGGGGGGCTGCTGAGGCTGGCCTGCAGCCTGCAGTGCTGCCAGACTGCCCTGCAGAATGCGGCTGACTCAGACTCCTTCCCTTTCCTCTTCCCATTCCCCATCCTTCCCTTTCCCCTTCTTTCCCTTTCTTCTTCCCTTTCCCCCTTCCCCCTCTACCCTTCCCCATCCTTCCCTTTCCCCTTCCCCTTTCCCTCCCCTTTCCCTCCCTTTCCCCTTCTCCTTCCCCTTCCCCATCCTTCCCTTTCCCCTTCTTTCCACTTCTCCTTTCCCCTTCCCTTTTCCCTCTCCTTCCCTCTCCAAACCACTTGCACAAAGCCAGGTAAAGCCCGTGCCCACTCCGGGCTGCCCAAGCCGCTTCCTGGAGCTTTTGGGACACCCCATCCCCAGGTGGGCCGGCTGGATCCCGGCACCGTGGCTATGGGCTGTGCCAGGGTCTCTGTCCCATCCCAGCAAGCGGCACCGAGCCAGCACGAGTATTTACTGGGGGTTTTCTGGGAGGGGAATGGGACTGCTGGCCAGGGCCGGGGCGCTGATCAGAGCCCCCCATCAAGTGTGCTGCTCCCACCAGCACCTTGTCCTCATCTGATGTGACCCAGCGAGCCGAGCGCCTCTCCCTGTGACGCTGGGCTTCATGACACTGGGCTTTATTTCCCTTCCCTAATCTGGTCAGAGGATCTTTTCATCAGCACTTCCTCAGCTGCCGGCCACCGCGCTGCTTCAGTCACCCTCACACTGACGGGAAAGGGGGGGCCAAGAGCCCCCCCTCGAGCCTCCCCTGCTCATCCCTTTGCTCCCAGTTGCTTTTGGGAAAGGCAGCAGGCTTTGGCATGGGATGGGGTGTCAAGAGCCGGCATCGCATCCCACCTCTCCCCACAGCACCTTCCCCAGCACGGGGACAGGCTGCAGTGGGATGCTGCACACACACCACACCACACCCCCAAACAACCTCCAAATAGCTCCCCAGGACCCCTATCCCTACCCCAAAATACTGGGGTCTGTGTCTCTGTGTGTGTGTGTGTCCTCCCTACTCTGCCCTTGCTACGGCAGAGCTGTTGTACCTGCAGACATGGAAAATCATTTTCCTGATAATTGAGATCATTGAGGATTTCTTTCTTTCTTTCTTTCTTTCTTTCTTTCTTTTTTTTTTTTTTTGAGAACAGCTTGTACTGACCTTGCAATAAAAACAAGGCTCTGGGTTCCTCTGGGTGTTGTTTTCTGTTCTTTTTCTGTTCCCAGGATAAATGTCAGTGAAAATGGAAAAGCTTTTCTCCGTTTCGCCATTTTATTCCCACCCTGAAAGACTCCTTGGGTTTTCAAGCGTGCTGGGGAAAACGGTGGAAAAATCAGAGGCGGGGAGAGGGGAGACGGGGAGATCAAAACCAAGTTGCTGAGATTGAACTTTCCTGCAGATATTTCTACAGGCGCAGCAGCACCCGGTGCTCAGCTCCCACCTCCTCCCTGCCTGGCCGTGGCTGCCCAGCGGTGATTCAGGGTGCGCGGGGCGGCAGATGCATGCAGCGGGATAACCCTAAGGAAACCCTGGAAGCAGGGAAAGTGGAGTGTGGCTCGGTCCCTGGGACTATCCCGGGATGCTGGGCTGAGCTGGCGGGGTATCTCTGGAGGAAGGGATTCTTGTGTGCACAGCAAGGGAGCGAATTGCTCTCTGGAAGCTCGCAGCTCCGAGCACAGGGTGGCAGCGATGCCGAGCCCTTTTGTAGGGAAAGTATCCGCAGAGCAAATTGCTTTGTATCGGCAAATACACCTACATTAGCGGTGGAATTGGTATCCTGCACAATGAGCGCTCGAGGACAATGGACGGCTATTCAGAGCTCAAAAATTTCAATCCCGTAGCTAAGGAGGCTCCGCAGAAGTCTAAAGCAAGGCTTGTTTCATATTCACGCCACAAATATTGGTACGAGGGCATGTAGCTGTAACGATGCCTTTGAAACACCGGCAGCCCTCCGTCTTCCTGACAATAAAGAAAGATATACGGCCCGTGTCAGCGCCCAGATCGGGGATTGCCATGAACTCCATCAAAAGGGTGTTTGCGGCATCCAGCGCAATCTAAACAAGAGGGATTTGTCAGAAACGCCATGTCAGACCCTCCTGGGACCCTCTCCTTCCAGCCGGGAGGTCGGGGTAAGGTGCACTCTTTGGGCATACCTGGAGAAGGTTTCTTCATGGATCTCGCTGGCCATCGCCCTGCCCTAGCTTCTGCACCGCAGCCCAGGTCTAAGGTCACTGTCTGCCCTCGAGGCACCCACCCCATGGGGCTCCAGTGGCCAGGCTCAGCACCAGCTCCGTGGGGGTCTGAGCCGTGTGGGACCTCGGTGGGCACAGGGTGGCACACGGAGGAGGTGGCCTCAGAGCAGGTTGGGTGTCGGAGGGCTTGGAGGTGTTGCATTCCTAACAATAAGGTCCTAACGTGTGCTGGGGGCCATAAGCGACCCACGGAGCAGCTCAGGTGAGTGTCCACAGCGAGCACAGACATTCACACTGGGTGTATGGAGAAGCCTTTCCACCACAGAGCAGTGGAAGAAGTGGCCCAAAGAGGTCATGTGGTTTCCATCCTTGGAGATGGATCAGATGAAGCCCTGGTCTGATCCACCTTTGAGTAGGAGGTTGGACCAGAGACCTGGGCTCCTTATTCCTGTGGAGCTTTGGGTTTGCTCTAAGAGGTCAGACACCCAGAGACATTTGCAAACACCAAAGGGATTTGCTGTAGAAATCCTTTTCTTCTCCAAATGGCAGCTTCCTGGGGAGGTGCAAACTGGCAGGTGATGGATCAATGTCATCTGAAGAGAGCAGGCTGCTTTGGTGGAGAAGTATCTGCCCAGCACTTGGAGGAAGGGAATCTTTGACGGGTCCAGAGGTGATACCAGAGCCGGCTGGATGTCTCCATCATGATGCTGGGGAGCTGCAGCAGAGGCAGAGGCTTCTTTGCTTGAAGCTGGTGGAGAAACCTCCTCAAGATAAGGCAGGAAACCCAAAGCTCAGTCCTTCAGGTTCCGCCTTTGGCACCTCCAAACCAGTTTTCATGGCATGTGCCAGAAGGTCACATCCTCCTGACATCTGTGTGATGTCCCTCACCATGGGTGGGATCCTGTAGTCCTTGGTTGCTTAGGAAACCATGCCAGAACTCCCTCGGTTACTCAAGACACCAGTCCAGCCCTCCTGGGTGCTTCCAAGCAACAGCAAGCAGGGATTTATCTGAAGAAAAGAAAGTAAAAAAAAAAACCAACCCAAACTCAAAAACCCCAGAATAAGCATTTTTAATGAAACGCATCAAAATATTTCAGAAGCAGAGGAAGCGTTCCAGCAAGCTATTTAAATTTCTCAGCATTTGTGAAACTCCCAGGGCTGCACACACTGAAAGGAGGAACCTTGTCTCCCAGGGAGAGCCCGAGTGCCTGCGCTGCCATTTGCAGAAGGACTCTCAGAAGCTGCTTGGATACGGAGCTGAGTTTTCTCTTGAGGAGAAAACAGTACCGAGTGACGTGGAGCAGAGAAAGCCACGTCTTTTAAATACCAGGAATAACGTTTGGACAGGGGACAGAGGCAGGCACCGCGCTGGACGCAGGGAAGGATTCACAGGGGGGTGGAGAGCAGGTCGGATGCTGGGCACACATGGTGGTCCGCGCCTCACAAATGGGGATGGGTGGCTGCTTCTGGTGGGCCTTGCACCCAGATCTGCTCTGATCTTCCCAGCTGCTTCTGGCTGGGGACCATTGCCAGACAAAAATGCCTCTTGGGAATAAGAAAAGCTTGGATAAACAACCATGGGAGCCAGCTTTTCCAGGAAGGAGGGGACTCCCTGTAGATGTCTTCATGCCAAGATGATGTGGCAAGGCAGCTCCGTCACACGGGGTTATAGGCTCAGTGGGTGTTGCACAGCACTCGGCTTGCTCCCCACACCGCTGTTGTTGTCACCGCTGCAGGGTTGTAGGAACCAGTTCAGCCCCACGTGGGGCTCAGGGAACATCCCCTGCATCACAGACAGGCCAGCCTGATGGCTTGGGCTCTAGAAACTCTGTGAGAAGCAAAAGCAGAAAGTGAGGCTTGCGCAGTCCACACTTCCACCGGAGCCCGGAAACCGAGAAAGACTGAAAGTCGCTGCAGCCTGGATGTGTTAACACCAATGCTAAGTGCAAGCATGCAGCGACAGCCTGCTCTGCCTGCCCGGGTTACAACGAGGACCATCATGCAGCTGCTTTGCCCCAAGATCCAGGCTGCTGGGAGGAAATTAAATAATAGCAATGTGAGGAAACAAAAATAAAAATGAGAGCGATAAATAAAATCACTGAGTTGGATGCTCGAGCCTTCTGAGGCTTTGCCCACCCCTGGGATGGCACCAGCCACTTTGGTGGGAGAAGATGGGTGAGCACTGGGATGGCTCCCAGTTCCCATGGCATCCCATGGTGTCCCACAGTAAGGTCCGCCCAAAGGAGCATGGGACATGCTCCAAAACCCCAGGTAAGCTCAGCCAGAGGATGAAAACAGCATTAAACCTGAGACTTGGGATGGAAAAAAGGGATTAGATTAAAGTGGTGGTCCTTAAAATAATCTCCAATTAGCCCTGACTAATATCAGCTCTTGGGGTAAAATTTGGTAAAATCTGGGCAAGTCATTGCGGGTGGGGGCCTCAGTTTCCCCCCTCTGGACAATGCAGGCAGAGGATCTCATGTAATTGATACAATACACTGCCTATTTATGTAGACCATGGGAATATTAATCCTTGTGAATTTGACAGGAACTGATGTGATTTGAGTGCTAATCTCTTAATATCTATTGCTGCTCTTGAAGTCCCAGCTGGTGGGTTCATGCCATAGCAGGGGAGTAGTGGCATATCTACATAGATTTTAAGGCACGTTCTTCCCCTCTCCCCAGAAAAAGTGACCCTGGAGGGACGGAGAGATGCAAGGCTAGTGAAGAGCAACCAAAATAGCTCCTTTCGGTGCAAAATTTAATTACATGCAGCCGAGCTCCCAGTTTGGGGGTGTTTGGGGGTTGGTACCACTGTGCAGCACATGGAGAGTGTGCGGAGGATGCAGGTACCCGCAGAGGGATGCTGCTAAGCCTGCAGACCCCGAGAGACACTCCTGGGTTCGCCTGGGGTGGGGGGACTAACATCAAGGTGGCTGTACTGGAAGGTCCCTCGCCCCGTATTGCCAGTGGCCAAGAGATGCCAAGGGTGAGTGCAAGAGCAGGGCAAGGACATGCAAAACTTCCCCGAGTTCTCTCCTGCCCACTGACCATTCGGTGCTCAGGGATGACCCGAGCTACTGATGGTTGCTGTAGCATTGTGTACATGAAGATGCTGTCCTTAAGCCGTGTGAACTTTTACCATCCACAGCACCCTGAGGCAAGAAGTTCTGCTGCGGGATGATCTCCTCCCCCTCTTTGTCCATATTAGCTTCATTCTGATGTCTCTGCTGCTTGCATTGGGAGAAGCCAAAATGCTTAAATATCTTTAAAAGTCCAGTCTGCTCCTGCTCCTTCTTCTTGTGTGCCAAGAGATGTGGGTTTAATAGCAGACGAAGCCTGCTAGGACCCTGATTCAGGATAGGATGGGTGCCCTTCCCCAGTGTCCCTCCTGGAAGCACAGGTCTTCGACTGTGGCAGGTGAGCCCTGACTGGAGAGTGGCTGGGGCTGGCATTGCAGCAACTGTTGCCCTTCTCCAGCTGCTCTCTGCCACAGTCCCACCCGGGTGACAGCTCACCCTGACGGCCCCCATCCCAGGGAAGCCCAGGGCAGGAGATCCCAGTGTGGCTGTGGGGGACAAACCCACCCGATGTCCTGCAAGCCCAAATGGGCAGCAGCTCCTCCAACTCGGCCAAGACAAGCTCCAGTGGTGCTCGGTGCTGCACACATGCAAAGGGCTGTGGGCTCTCCCAGAGGGAAGCTGTGCTTTATTCAGGAGGTGACAGCATGGGCACAGGCATGGAGTGGTTCTGCAGGCTCCTGGGAGGCTCCGGCTCCTCCACCGCAGCCTTGTCTGGGAGCAGGCTGGTGCCTGGGGCAGGTTCAAGTGGGGTTGCAGCGTGGCCAAGGGCTCAGCATCCCCTTCCCACTCCTGGCTGCAGCTGAGCAATGCCACGGGCAGCATCCCGCCGCCAGTAGCTCCACACCACCTGGATGGGCTGGGCAGGCACCTGGTGGTGGGCATGGCCAGGCCTGTATCACCTCGCTGGCACCTGCTTGATACCACCCAGCGCCCTTACGAAAGGAACCTGCCTGCGGGTTGGGTTGGGTGCTGCCTGGTGCTGCTCAGTACCCCCGGGGCAGGGACCTGTGGGCTCAGTGCAGTTCCACATTGCTCTGTGTCACCCCCTGCCCCTGCCGAAGGAACATGTTGGGTCTCGTGATGCCCAGCACCCCCCGGGGCAGGGAACTGCCTGCGAAACCAGTGCTTCCCAGTGCTGCCCTGTGCTGCCCGATGTCCCCGGGGCAGAAGTGGCTTGCGGTCCCAGCAGGACCCGCTGCCCAGAGAAGCAGCTGCCTCCGCGGGGAGCGCGGAGGCGGGCCGGGCCGGCGTGTGCCTTGTAGACAAAGGCGGCGGCCCCGCGGTGCGGCGCGGCGCGGCGGGCGAGGACGGGCGCGGCCCGCGGCGGGCGGCGGCGGCGCGGCAGGTGCGGATCCCTCCGGCCCCTCCGCGGGAGCGGCTCGGCCCCCGCCCAGCCCGGCGGAGCCGCAGCGGCGCCGTCAATCAGCCGCGGCGCGCCCCCCATCCTCCGCCCTCCCCTCCCGCGCTGCATAGGGCTCGGTGACAGCAGCGGGCTGAGACACCCTCGCCGAGCGCGGCGGGAGCTCCGCTGCCAGCCGGCCGCCTCGCTGCACGCACCCGAGCCCCGCCGCCCGCCTGGCAGGGCTGCCGAAGAATGCGGAGCCATGGGCCAGGGCTGCGGACACTCCATCCTCTGCCGGAGCCAGCCGTACCAGGCGGCAGCGTCTGACCTGTGAGTCCCTCCCGCCGGCCCCGGGGCTGGGGGCACCACGCTGGGAGGGAGGGATGCTCCGGGGGTGATGCTGGGCGAGGGAGCGAGGGAGACGTGGGGAAGGCAGGAAAAAGTTCCTCCTGCCTGCCAGCTGGTGGGGAGGGGGGTGGCAGGGATATGACAAGAGGCTGGTGACCCCCAGCCGCTGCCCCCTGTTTCCCCACTAACCACCTGTGTTAGCCCAGGGCAGGTGGCTAGCTGAAGGGCTCTGTGCTGGAGGGCTGGTGTGAGCAGCATCCCCCCATTTCCCGAGCCACCCTTGCCCTGTGGCAGTTTCTGGAGGGGGTGGAAGGCTCCTGGCCCGCCAGTGGGCTGCTGGAGAGGGGCGGGGGGGGGTGGGGGGGAGGGCAGGTGACTTTGTGGAATGCAGTTCAGGCCTCAGGATCATGGTTTCAGCGGCTCCATGCAGGGCATGAGAAGCCACCCCCCTGCGCACCCACCCACGCAACAGGTCTGGGGGTCCCAGTGGCGCTGCACCCGCTTGCATGCAGCAAGGTGGGGAAGGGGCTCTGAGGGTCACAGGGACCTCATTCCATGGTGCAGGCATGAGGGGCTTTGCGTGAGAGCATGGGGTGACCTTGCTGAGGGATGACGGTGCTCCCTGGAAGCGGTGAAGGGTGATGCTCCACAGAGCCCATGTGGGAAGAGGGGCTGAGCTGGCTTAATGCAAAGCATGTGGTGCCTGAATTCCCATCACCCACGGGCTTGGCTAGGGATGGAGGAGACCCCCGGCTCTGCGCGCGCGTGTGTAGCACTCACGAGGCTCCACAGCTGCCGGCTAGCAGGCTGTGCACAGGCGATTTGCAGTATGTGGGTGCTCTGCCTCCCGGGTACCGAGAGATCTTGGGTGCTCCCAGCCTGCCCTGGTGGTTGCTGGGATCAAATCCCACATTGCCAGAGGGTTGAGCTGAGCTGGTGGGGAAGGGATGTAGGTGTAAGGGGACGAGGAGGAAGGCTGCTTGGTGCTTGGATTCCTTTGTCTGGCGGTGCCAGCTCCACATGCTCAGGCACTGGCCAAACTGCCTGGCTCGGCTGCGTACGCCGGGACCACCACTCCCAGGGGCTGCCTCGCTGCATGCGGGTGTGCCCGGGAGCAGCCTCAGGTCTCCTGGAGTGGGTGCTTTGGGTGATTACAGGATCATTGGGGCTTTAAGTGATTACAGGATCATTGGGGCACAAGGGAAGCTGCTGCCCGCTCCTGCCCCAGTACCACACGTCTCCCTCTGGCATCACCAGGTTTTTGCACCTTCATGTCACCTTCAGATGAGGAGTTTGCCTCTCTATAGAAAATAGCCTCCAGCATCTCTCCTACCTACATGTGGTGTGGGGCTTAGACACACCTCCAGAGGCACCAAGAGCTGCTGATCCCTCTACACTGCTGTGGGTGCTGGGTCTGATCACCTCTGCGGGCAGCATCCTTCCCCCCCAGCTCTCCTGGCTCCCCTCTGGTGCTGTGCATGCTTTGTTCCCTGAAGAGATCCTTCATGCTGCCACCAGAACATGTGCCCATGTCCTTTTCTTTAAGCAAAACACACAAAGGTCTTGAAATGCCAGGCTATCCCCATGTTTCCTCTGGCTGGAAGGCCTCTGCTGACTTGCAGCTGCTGTTTAATGGCTTTTAAGAAAGGTAGATGCTATAGAAACTTAGTGTAGCTGAGGCTGGCTATGCCCCTCGAGCCATCCGGCATGGAAGAGGCAGGAATGGTGAACCCCATTCTTCCTCCTTTTAACCAGGACGTAACCTGGTCCTTCCCAGGAGATGTTTGTCCCCATTCCTGTACACCCCAAGGGGATATATAGAGGTGGAAAAGCTTCCCAAGAGCTTTCAGGCAATGCCTTTGCCCCTGCGTTTGGCCAGAGGGGGTGTCCCCAGTGAGGCCAGCGCTGCGGGGTGATGCTGCCTGCTCTCTGCCACCACTCGAGCCCCGCGTTGTTTAATGCTGGCTTGCCTTGTGCGCTGCCGGCAGATCTTAGCAATGCCGCTGCCTGCCCTCACAGAGCATTGCTGCCTGGGTGGGGATGCTGCGTGGGGCCGAGATCCATCGGTGGGCCAGGTCTCCCATGTGCGCTGTCGATAAGCTCTGATTTATTCCAGGGGAGTGTTGGGTGGCAGCCAGTCAAGTGCCATTTTCTGTTATCCAGGTCACGTTTTAACCCATTTCCTCCTTCATTTTCCCCCTGTGGGAAACGTGTTCCCAGGCGGGCGGCTCCTGACCCGGTTAGTGGCGGGTAGGATGCTGGCGTGCCCGGAGCTGCTGCTCTGACAGCATCTGACAGCAGCCGGGGCTGGGGGAGAAGCAGCCGAGCTCTGTGGATTGAAAACACGGAGGAGGAGATGATACTCTGAGCATCCCTGCAGGGAAGGAGCAGGCTCAGAGGAGGCTGGAGAGAAGTCAGGGCTTCCATCGGAGAGCAGACAGGGCTGCCTGCTTCTCATCCAGCTCTCTCTGCTGCTTGGTTCGCTTCTGGCAGCTGCCTGGCAGGAGCAGACGTGGGGACATGTGAACTGGCCAAGTGTCACCATGCTCAGCGCTGGTCTGATGATGAGGTCGGTGCCAGGCGCGAGACGGAGGAGGGACTGTGGCTGCAGCCACAGCTGGGAAGAGGGGCTCCATCCTGCCCGGGGAGCCCATGGGCACCAGCAAAGAGCCCAGTGTCCCAGGAAGGGACAAAGATAGTTTATGCATCTTTACAGGAGCGCATTAAGTCTCTGTGCCAGTTACACCAGGACCTGGACAGTGTGTTCCCATCAAGGCTCATGTAAGGGTGATGTGTAATGCATCATCCCCATTTTACCTCCCTGATGCACCCACCTGGCAGCCAGTTCCTCCTGGAGGGGCTGATGGCATGAGGTGACATTTGTGATGATGCTGATGTCCCTACCTGCCACTGCCTGTGTGACCTGGGCACATATCAAAGGGAAACTCTGGTCCTTCCCCACCTTGTGTGTCCTCGCCATTACTCCTGCTTCCCTCCCAGGGCACGGCCTGAAGGGCAGCACTGGCAGCAGAAATATGGCATCCACTGGGGTGGGACTAGTTGACCTTTAAAGGTCCCTTCCAAACCAAACCATTCTAGGATTCTACGTCTTGCTCCCGTGCCATTAACCCTGCAGGTACCCAGGGAGCAGCACTGGCTGGGATGCAGAGGGCACGAGCTGCCTGGCGAAGCGGTTCAGCCTACTTTCGAAGGTCTCCAAGCATCCGCAAAGCTGAGAGCAGGCTGCTGAGCCCACCAGAGCCCGTCCTGAACCTCTGCCTCGTGGTTATTGCCAGTCGCTGTGTTGCATGTTTAAAGTGCCATGGAAAGTACTGGCTCCATCTCTCCATCCAGCATGGCCGGGGCAGCTCTGCTCCTCACTGGGCACCCACTTACTGGGGCCAAGGGGTTCGGTGGGGCGAAGGCAGCCTGCTCCCCCGTTGCTGGGGTCCTTGGGAGCTGCAAGTGACTGCGTGTGATGTTCTCCAGGCTTTTTCAAAGCCTTGGGCTGTTCATGCCTCTGCCTTTTGCACAGCCTGGCGCCAGCATGTCAGCTGTGTCGCGTCTGGGGTGCTTCAGCATCACCCACCTGCGTGGGCACCTAGCCCTGGAGCTTGGAGGTGCCTTGCAGAGAGGATGGAGGGGAACTCCTGGCTTCTGGCACCCTGCATGTCTCTGTACTTGGGGGGGTTCCCTGGGGGGGAGGGACACCAGCCAGTAGTTTCCCCTCCAGGGCATCCCCCCTGAGCATCCTCAGCTTCAGAGCAGCGAGCGGTTGTAAAGTGTCAGGGAATTAACCTCCGGTGCTTGCCGGCTGCCGGCCAGATGCTAGCGCAGATGCAGGCAATCAGGCTGGCCCCTGCTCCGCCAGGCAGGCTGGCACACCACGGCCTGGCCACGGCCCAGGGCGGCAGCACCGGTGGCACCGCCGTCAAGGGGCTGCACCGAGCGTGCCCTGGCCGTCATCTGCAGCCGACCCCTGCGCATCCCCCCAGGAGCTGCGCTGCTCCATGAGCTCTGGGAGGACAAGCATCCCTCCAGGGTGGGAGCCAGCTCTGCGGCCACTCCTCTGTTGGGGATACAGGATTCCCTGGGGCAGTGGCGGATGCAGCAGCAGCCGCTTCTGGGAATCCCTCCTGCCTCCCGCTCTTCTCTGACCCCGGTCCCCACTTTCGCTTTTGTCTCTTTCCCAGCTTCCACGTGGCTTGCCGAGAGCTGTGCTGGGCTGCAGCCAGAAATGCAGGCAGGGCCCGGAGCTGCCTGGGACTTTCTGCCTGTCCAGCTTTCTCCTGCAAAGGGCTGAGCTGTCCTTGTTAATGGATGGGCCTGTCTGGAGGGGGGAGCGAGGGGGATGGAGAGCACTGGGAGATGCTTTGTCTGCTGCTGCGGCTCCATCCGCATGGCAGCGGGGGGTGGCAGGGGGTGTTAGATGATGGAGAACGGGCAGAGCACATGCAACGGGCAGCTTGGCAGCTTGGATCCCCCCAGCTGAGGTGTCAAAGCTGGCTGGGGGTCTCGCCTGCCTTGCAGCAATGGGTGATGACGCCAAGATTTGCTCTTTTGTGCGGGTTGGAGCCTGGATGGAGGGTCTCCAGCTGGTCCTTGGGCAGCCATTCCCTGTTGATGGTGGTCCCGGTGCCGTGGCATCCCCAGGCAGCAGGAAGGTGTCCCCAAACCTCGTCATCCACGTAGCATCCTCGAGGGATGGGACTAGCACAGCAGCCTGTAGGACTCACCAAGTGTTGGCTCAGAAATGTCCCATGGGGCCGGTTATTTGGCAGCAGCAGCTCTTAGTCCTGCTCCCATCACCAAATCATGTGCCCTGGCTGCCCTGGCACAGCCTGGCAGCTCTGCAATGCCAGCCTGGGGAGGCAGAGGGGAAAGGATGATTTTGAGAGCTTGCAGGGAGCATTTTGGCTGGGTTCAAGCCTTCTGGGTCTTTGGCAGTTTGTGTTTTCTGTAGTAAATCAAACAGAAAAAGGAGGTCGTTTTGGATGGGTGCATTTCCCACAGAAAATATTCAAACCTGATTTTTTGTCTGGGGCTCAGGAGGGGTTCAGGGCTTGGCTCAGGTGTTGCAGCTGGCGCGGATGACCTCACAGCGTGTTTCAGCATCTCCAAAGCCCTCTGCTCCCCAGATGCAGTGGAGGACTGGTTGCACCCAAGGAAGCAAAAAGCAAACAGCAGCTGCCGATGCAGCAGCCCCGTCACAGAAGTGATGACTTAGCCAGAAAGCCTCCCCTAGCTTGTAATCACTTCCCAGCCCCTTCCCAGTTCGTTATTAGCTTGCACGTTTCAGCTGGGTGACTCAGAAGACACCGAGGAGCTATTTATAATGAGCATTTGAAAGGCTAAGACTGGTGGAGGGTTTTTTTTCTCCCCCTCCTCTTTCCTTGAGCTGTTGCTGCCCAAATGCAGCTGCGTTCCCCTTGGCCACAGGCAGACGTGGGGCAGGCAGCTCTGGAAGGGGACCCATCCATGTCCTCTGAGGTTCAGTGTCTGGTGGCTATGGGGTGAAGATGCTGATGCTCCCCTCTGTGCGGTATGCAAAGCTCTGTGCAAACCCCTCCTCACGGACGGGCACCCTGAACCTCACCCCGTGGTGGCAGAGCCCTGATGCTCCTGCCTGTGGGAGCCAGGTGCAGGCAGGGCTGCCAGAACACGCTGCTACCTGGGAACACAGGGATCTGTAGCCTAGGATATGAGCCCTCGCTGGGGTGGCACCCAGCCTGGGACCCAGGGCATGAAGCGGTGGGATTGAGTAGCCCAGTGAGGACGTCACTGGACCATCCCAAGCTGGAGCCTTTCCACCCCTCCAAATGGAGCTGGGATGTCCGTATGGCTTCACAGCAGTTCACAGCCTGGGGTTTCTGCTCTGCAAGGGGATAAGGACAGGGCTGCCCCGTGTCCCACAGCCGGGACGGGGTCCACAGTCCCATCCTTCAGCCGACACTCAGCTGGAGCCCAGCTGGAAGGACACAAGCCATGGGTGCTGCCGTGTTTTTCCTTGCTCTCCATAAAAAGTGGGCCTTTCCCTATTGTTTTTTACCAGTGATAACACAGCCAGGTTGATGGCAGCATCCTTCTAGTGGAAGGCATGCGGCCTTTCAATAAGAAATCAGGGCTGAGCAAGGCGGCTCCGGCAGTGGGGACGGGTGTCAGTACCAGCAGAACCTTTACTCTCCCAGCTCCAGCGGGGTGACGGCTCCAGCAGGGTGACAGCACCCCACCAGGGAATTTGTTCCCAGCTACTTGAGGCAGAAAAATCTCTGCCCTGTTGCTGCCCATGAGCCCGGAGCTCCTGCTGCTGGCCGCCAGCGAAGGGTCCCATGGCACAGCAGGGGCTGGGGGGCTCTTTGGGCCTGAGCACCATCCTCCCTGGGGGGGCTGCGGGACATGGGGACCCTCCCGGTCCTTCTGCAGCACTTGGGGTTCTTCTGGTCAGGTGGGAAATGGGGTGTGGGTATGTGGGGGGAGGCTGTTCTGGTACACAGCAGGGGGGCTCAGCCCCCCTCCGGCTGCTGCATGGGTGGGCTAGGGCTGAGGTCGGGGTTAGGGTCGGTTGGGGTCAGGGCTGAGGTCAGGGTTAGGGCCAGAGCTGAGGTAGGGGTTAGGGTCAGGGTTAGGGTCAGGTTGGGTCAGGGTTAGGGCCAGAGCTGAGGTAGGGGTTAGGGTCAGGGTTAGGGTCAGGTTGGGTCAGGGTTAGGGCCAGAGCTGAGGTAGGGGTTAGGGTCAGGTTGGGTCAGGGTTAGGGCCAGGGCTAGGGCTGATGTTAGGGTTAGGGATCGTGCTGACAATGTTAGGGTCAGGGCTAAGGTTAGCGATAGGGCTACAGGTAGGGCTAAGGTTGGGTTTAGGTTCAGGGCTAAGGTTAGGTTAGGGCTAGGACTAAGTTTAAGTTTAGGGATTGGGATACAGGTAGGACTAAGTTTAGGGTTAGGGCTAGCCGTAAGTTTAATTTTAGGGCTAGGGCTAAGTTTACAGTAGGGTTAGGGCTAGAGTTGAGGTTAAGGTTAATGTTAGGTGTAGGGGTAGGGCTAGGGCTAGGACTAAGGTTAGGTTTATCCTTAGGGTTATTGCTTGGTGTTAGACCTCATCTTAAGTTTAGGATTAGGGCTCAGGTTAGAACTATGGCTAAGTTTAGGTTCAGGGTTCCTGTTAGGGTTTGAGTTATGGTTAGATCCAAGGCTAAGGTTCAGGTTAGGGCTAGGTCTGAGGTTAGGGTGAGAGCTTGGGCTAGAACTAGGAGTAGGGTTGTGTTTCCAAGGATAGGGGTCCTGGGACCCTGCCTCTGCTCACTGCACACAGCTGGCTCCTTCCTCCCTGACAGGCAGCGCCGGGCTCACCCTGCGCATATGCTTCCACCACAGCAGAGCCAGAGCATGGCTGGGACCTGCCACCTGCGATGGCTTCATCTCCCACCCTTCCTCACCTACACCCGGGGAGGGGGCCTGGTGCTGAGTCAGCAAGTGCTGGCGGGTGAAATTCCCAAAACTCGAGTGTTTTCCTAAAGCCTGAGTGAGAAGTGATGTGGCCAGGCTGGGGTACATCCACAGCCCGGGGACAAATCAGATCTCAAGGCATGAGAAGCTGCAGTGAGCCCAAGGGTTGGCGGTGGGGCCACCTGGGTGTCAGACACCAGGGTGATGGGCACCTGGGCATAGGTGAGGCTTCTGGCAGAGGCTTCTGGTTGCTCCAGCCCACACCTGCAGCTGCCAGCAGTGCCTGTGGCTGTGTGCATGCTCCGGCTCCTCTACTCCTTGCCTCCCGTAGCTGCAGGGGGTCCCTCAGGAGGGAGAGGATCGAGGTAGGCTCAGGCAGTGCCGCAGCTCAGCAGTGTGAGCCAGGAGCACCGTGACCTTTGTTAATTACATTTTTGCTCTTTGCTTTTCCCTGGTTCCCTCCAGTGCTCTGCACCATCAGAGGCTTGGGCTCCTCCAGTGGAGCCCTGTAATGTGTTAATTATGGGGTTTCTTCCAAGCCTGATATTGCCTGCCCGCACCAGGGGTGCTGCCACTGTGCCACTGGACAGCGGGTCTGGGCTCAGTCTGGCTGTGCTGGCGGAGGGCTGGAGCAACCAGAAACTTCTGTGAGTAAATGCCAGGCTCCTGCCCCAAAGGAAACCGCAGCCCAGCTGCGGAGGGTCGAGTATCCCCCAAAATAAGCATGAGGGCACTAAGGCACCCTTTGGGTCTGGTTTCCCTTGGCCAAACCCGGGATATGAGTGGAGGCACCTGCAGAGCTGAGCAAGCACCTGTCCCGGAGGATGCTGTGGAAAAAGGGGATGGTCATGGTGGGAGCTGGGCTTGCTGCACCCTGGGGGGGGACTCAGGGAGAGGCTGAGAGGGGCTGGCTCCCATCTTGCACCCGCCAGATGGACAAGATACCCCTGGGGTTACCCAACTGCCTGAAACCCCCTGGGAGAGCCGAGGTGGGATGCGTGCCATGGGCTGGGAGGAGGGGGCAGCGGTGCCAGCGGCTCCCTATGTATCCACACCCCAGGAGCTGCATCAGGGCAATTCCAGGGGCACATCTTTGCCCCCCACCCGGGTCCAGCCACAATTACCACCTCTTCCAGGAACTGGAGCAGGCTGTCCTGCTGCACTGCATCCCGTGGGAATGCTGGGATGGAAAGGGGGTCTTCTCTCCCCCAGCCCCAGGAATAGTGTGGGAGCCAGCTCCCTGGGTGCATGGGTGGGCTGCAGCTGCGCCTGTTTTGGTGAGGACGGAGGGGCTCTGCGGTGGTGGGGGCTTGGCAGGGACCCACGGTGCTGCTGGGGACCCCTCCCCACCGCGCTGGCAGGGAGATGGGACAGCAGGTCCGTGGGCTGGCGAGCCGGCAGCTCCGCGAGAAGTGCCAAGGCAGGCACGCCTGTGTGTCACTTGTGCATGGGCGCTGGCAGCGTGCTGGGAAGCGAGCCCCCTGTTTGAGCCCAGCGTGCGGAGAGCCCGAGCTGGGCACCAGTGCGGGCAGCGGGGACACCAGCCGTGCCCCCCGCTCCCCTCCCTCCTGCAGCCCCCCAGTCTGCAGGCACAGGAGAGGCACGCCAGACCAAGGTGCTACTCTGGGGACCCTGCTCTGTCCTTCCCTGTGCGG
The DNA here is from genome assembly GCF_015220075.1 of Falco rusticolus. Classification (NCBI taxonomy): domain Eukaryota; kingdom Metazoa; phylum Chordata; class Aves; order Falconiformes; family Falconidae; genus Falco; species Falco rusticolus. Next base: position 323,007 of record NC_051188.1, read on the forward strand.
CTCGGTGGGATCCCGGCACCACACAGCAGCGAACCAGACCCTGTCATGGGGACCCCACCTAAGGGAAGAGGATGGGGGCTCTTGCTGGGTGACACCTGGCTGCCAGCCCTCCTGCAGGTGCCCTGGCTGGGCACGGCATGGCAGAGGAGCTGGGGCCAGCGGTTCACCCTGTGGAAAAGCCATTAATTCACAGACAGTGCGGTCCACTGCTACCAGCCCGACCCAGCCCCATGCTGGTGACACCTGCAGCAGGATCTGGCCACGCTGCAGAAGCCGATTGAAGTTCATTGCTGGAAAGCTGGTGCCAAGGGTGCTGAGCAGGGCTGTGTGGGGGCTTTGGCAGTGCTGGGGATCGTCACCAGAGGATGTGGCATCTCCGTGCCCACCCCAGGGCTGAGCTGCTTGCCTTCCCATCTTTCCCATCAGTGTCAGGACCTGTGTCCTCGCTGCAAGGGACAGCAGCAGGGCTGGGGACAGCTGCCCATGCCCCACCAAAGGAGGGGTCTGTCCTTCGCCACTGCTGCCCCTGTCACCTGCCACTGTCACCTTCTCCCTGGAGAGGAAAGAGGGATGGGGGGAAAAGCGAGTTCCTTGGGTAGGAGGCTTGGTCAGACATAAAAACAGCTTCATGGCTTGAGTAAGGAGTAAGGCACACTGCTGTCCCCTGGGCATCGCAGCAGCCAGGGGTACACCCTTGTCCCACAGGGTTAGCGTGTCCCTGCATCTCTCTGTCAGCTCCATCCCTCCTCTGGTGCCCATGCCAGCCCTGGTGCCTGTGTCCCCACTGCTGGCCCCTGTCCCCAGCTGCCCCCTCCCTCCTTTCAGGCAAATTAAAAACTCAGCTCAGCTCAGCCAAACAGGGCTTTTAAGCAATTGGGTGTCAGATGAAGCAGCTCTCACCCTAACGAGCCTCAAAGGCACGAGCGTCTTTTAGCCATGTCCTTTCCCTTCCCTCCTCTGATGGTCTGGATCCCTGGGCTTGCTCTTGCTAATATTAATATTATGTATTTGCATGGCGCCTGCGCTGCGTTTAATTCCTTGACATGGAGACTTGGCTTGTTTTGGAGGGAAGGCCGCCCAGTGAGTGGCTGCCACTTGCACTGTGGTTACACACAAGAGGATTTGGTGAGATATCTGGGATCTTGCAGCCTGGGACAGGATCCCTGCTCCAGGGGGGTTGTGGTTTCCAGGGAGGGATGGGGAACAGACAGCAGAGGCAGGATGCTGGGGTCCTGCTCTATTCCCATGGAATTTTGCCGGTGGCAACGGGTGAAGAAGACCCTGAACTTGCAACGTGGTGCTGAGCCCAGTTATGCGCTGGGCAGGGATGAGCAGTGGGGCTGGTTGTGCCAGTGGGGCTAGTTGTGCGTCGGGATGGGAGGAGGACTCAGGGAAGGGGGAAAAAAAGCCAGGAAAGGGAAAAAACAGCAAACAGTTCTGGGAAGATAATGAACACATGCTAAAACACCACCACCTCCAGCTGCCTTTTTTTTAATTTTTCCTCTGGTTATCAACTAAACCTACTAATTGAAAGATGAGTTGGCAGAGTCTGTAATGCTGCATTTATCCAAGGACAATTCCTCGGAGATTCAGGGTAACCGTGTGTTTTCTCTCCCTGCCTTGTCACGCCAGGCACTGCTTCTGCCTGGCTTGATGCTGGCGCTGCGGCACGGGCATGGCTCCCTCAGGGCGCCGGTGGCCTCGCTTGGAGGTCCCCACGGTGGTGGCACTCCTGCTTTCCTCTCCTCCCGGCGCCGGTGCTGCCATGTCACCTGGCATTCCCTGTGTTACCCCCTTGGAGACAGCTTAGGGCAGGCTGGGGGATACCCTCCTGCTTCCAGTGAGCTGGGTCCTGGCATCTTGGGGCGCAGTGCGATGGGGATGGGGATTTGCAGGCTTGCAGGGCTGCCATACAACGGGGATGGGGATTTGCAGACTTGCAGGGATACTGCGCAATGGATTTGCAGGGATACTATGCACTGGGGATTTTGCAGGTTTGCAGGGCTGCCATGCAGTGGGATTTTGCAGGCTCGCAGGGCTGCTATACCATGGGGATTTGCAGGCTCGCAGGGGTACTATGCAATGGGGCTGAGGATTTGAGGCTTGCAGGGCTGCTGTGCAAAGGGGATTTAAAGGCTTGCAGGGCTGCCAGGCTTTCCAGCCCCGTCAGACAGGGCTGGGCTGCATTCCTGCGGCTCCTTGAAGCCTTGGGGAGCTGCTTTTCCAGCCTGGCAGCGAAGGCAGCTGTCTGCACAGGACCTTAATGCTTAAGGGCCAGGCAGCATCCGGGGAAGTGCGTTTGCTGTGCAAACAGAACTCAGCCTTTCTGCAGACTTATCGAAGGCATTTAGGGCTCGATGCGTTTGTTAAGCAAATAAATCGCACCCGGCAAAGCTTCAGTGACACCGTTCCCCTTTCCCCTCCCGCGCTCCTGCCAGCTGGTGTGTCACTGCCCGGCATCCTGCAGCACCTGGCCATTAATATGCAGGCCTGTAATTACCCGGAGCTGATGATGGCTCCAAATTAAACATGGGAGCTCAGCAGCCATCCCTGCCCATCCTGACCATGGATGCCACGGTGATGCTTAACCACGGGGCACCCCGTGCCTGCGCTGTGATCCGTCTCTTGGATGCGCACAGTGAAATCCTTCGGCTTCAGGCTCGGTGACTGCAGTAAACAGGCAATTTTCTGTCGCTGCTTGAGGCTGGGGAAGATGAAATCCGAGTCGGCAGGTGCCAGCGTGGGAGGCTGACTGCCTCCGGGTGCTCTTCGCTGCTGAAGGATGGAGGAGAGGTCTCCTGGCTGTGCAGGGACCCTGGAGTTGCCCATCGATGCCTACTGCTCTGCCAGCCCGAAACACCTCGAGTTTGTGCTTCCCTTGCTCCAGGCTTTCCTGTGCCCCTTTGGCATCTCCCCTCTGCCCCATCGTGCCCCCACCCCCTGTCACACGCTGCCCACAGCAAGGGCTTTATTGAGGTGAGGGCAGGCACCATCTCCCGCCTTGCCTTTGCCTGGAGCCCGAGTTATCTGATCCCAGCCAGCCCGTGGGTCTGTCTGGCCGCTGCTCCTGCTGTCATGTTCCTCTGCTTCCCATTTATTTTTCCCTTCCAGATATACTCTCGAGCCTCAGCTGCTTGCAGAGCTGGGGCTCCAAGCCTGCTCCCCCCCCGCCTCGCTCACACCAGCCTCTCCCTTTGCCTGGCCACTGGTGCCTACCCAGGGCTGTACCCCCCTTGCAGCCAGAGTGATGGCCACCCCTGCCCCTAGGGACAGCCTTTTCCTCCTGCTCCCTCATCCCTGGGGCACTGGTGGGGGTGCCTGCCATTTGCCCTTGCACCCGGTGCCAGCGGGACTGCGGCGTGGCTGCTGGCAGATGCCTGTGCTGAGATGCGGCTGTGGGTACCAATCCGTCCTGCCCTCTCCACGCACTCTAGGCATCCTCTGCAACGAGCCCCAGCTTGGTCCTGTGCCCTGCCCGAGATCGCTGCTCGCTTTTCCCTGCAGAGTACAGGCAGCGGCCAGCTCTGCAGGCACTGGGGTCACTGCTGTCACCCCATGGAGACACCAGGTCTCACCCTGCTGAGGACCTTGCTGGTGCTGGAAGCAAGCCATCCTCCAGGTTTCCAGCTCTTCCAAAGTCACCAGAGTCACTTGTGCACTTATGGGCCACTTAGTGCTGTAATTACAGACATGCTTTAATTAACATAATTGCGTTTCTACACAAATAAAACATTTGGTGTAGTTAATTCCTAGTCTGCAGCTCCAAACCGAGACTCCCCCCCCCCCAGGTCCTGCCTCAGTGGCAGGGGAGTGAGCAGCTGCCAGCAGTGGGGGCTGGCAGGGGTAGGAGAGCAGGGCTCTTGCCCCCCAGCGGGTAAATCCCTCTGCCCCAGCCAGGGCCTGAGCTGGATACCCCCCCGCCCATTGCCCCCCAGCACTAAGGGTGGCTGGGGTCCCCTTCCCTGTGGCTTGGCATCACTGGTGCGACCAGGACATCTTGCTGGCTTGCAGGGCTCTGCGGCACTGAGCTTGCTGGGATGCGGCACTGGGATTGCTGAGATGGAGCAAGGAACTTGCTGGGATATGGCACGTGGTTTGCTGGGATGCAGTACTGGGATCGTGAGGACATGGCACTGGGATTGCTGGGTTATGACACTGGGCTTGCTGGGATGGTGGCATTGGACTTGCTGGCACATAGCACTGGGATTGCTGAGATGCAGCGCTGGGATTGCTAGGATATGATGCTGGACTTCTTAGGACATGGCACTGGGATTACTGGGATGTGGCACTGGGCTTGCTGGGATGCTGTATTGGGATTACTAGCACATAGCACTGGGATTACTGGGATGGAGCACTGGGCTTCCTGGGACACAGCTGTGGGTTTGCTGTGACACAGCGCTGGGACTGCTGAGACAGTGCTGGGATTACTGGGACACAGGGCCATGTCAGCAGGTGATTGCCGCAGCCGGGTGAGATGTGGCCAGGCTGGGTGCTGGGGATCCAGCCCCTTAAGCCCACCCCGGTGCCTCCCCAGGATGCTCTGTCCCCTCCCAGAGCCCCCCTGCGCCAGCAGCATCACCCAGGTGCTCCCGAAAGGCTTTGGCTGGAGGATGCGAAAGGAGCCGAGGAGCTGCTGGTGGAAACATGCAGGGATGGTTTGGGAAAATGGCTGATGCTCACGTGCCTGCAGGGTTTGCTAAATGCCCTTTTCATTAAAAAAATAAAAAAAGGGGGGGGAAAATATTCCATTTTTCTCGAGCTGAAAATGAAAGTGATTATGTAATGAGCAATAAATTACTTAAAGAGAATGACTCATTAGAGCAAATACAGAAAAAGTCACCATGTATTTTTAGCTCGAACACCTCGTGCTGTACCCGGCATTAACCCTTGCGGGGTGCAGCCTGGCCCCCCACCTCGCCCCCACTGTGACCGGGGCAACACCCCCAAAGGTGCCATAATTTGTTCAATAAGGATTTTGTCCCTGTGACGTATTCCCGATGGAGTGTGGAAGTGATGGGGCCAGCGTGGCTGAGCTGTGGGTCCCCCACGCCGTGCCCCCCATCCTCGGTGGGATACTTGCAGGTGGGCCAGGGGATGCTGCTCACCCTGGATCCAGGTCCCTATCACAGATGAGCTCCCTGCTCTGCTTCCCATCCCAGTCTTTCCTGCTGGGATAATTAACACTGAACCCTTCCCAAGCAGCGCAGACCCCGTGTGCCGCTGTTATTTCCCTGCCAAAGAGCCTGATGAATTAATTTGGAAATAGAAGTGACGAACAAATTAATTGGAGGAGAACAAGCAAGCAAGTGAGTGATCCCGTTTTAATCCAGGTTAAATCAGCGAGTGAGTGCATTGTTAACAAAAGAGAGATAACGAGGGGGAATTGGAGCAGGCAGGTGCCAGGCGAAAGAGTGGCAGCAGGTGCCTGAGCGTGGGATTCCAAGGGATGCCCACGGAGAGTTGTCCTGAGAGGGGGAAGATCCTGGGGACACCAGTAGGAACCTGTACGAGTGTGGGGAGGAGTGAGAGCTGCGTGTTACCCCCACATCAGGGTCCCTGGGGATGGTCCTGCCAGGTCCCTGCCTGCGCTGCCCATGTCCCCACTCATCCCTTTGCCACCCCTTTGATGAAATGGAGCATTGTTTTGACCTGATTTGCCTCCAAGGAGGAGATTTCCACCAGGAGTGGGGTAGGAAGTGCCTGAAGGTGCTAGAGAAGAGCTGGGGTTCCCTTCTGTCCCCCTTCTATCAGATGGGTCTCATTGGGTCTAGAGGGGAAACTGAGGCACAGCATGTTTTAAAGTGTCAACACAGCAGGATATAGTGCCCGGGCATCCATGGTGACCTTGGGGACATGGCTGTCCTTCCCTGGGTATCCATGGTGCCCTCAGGGACACAGTTACTCCTTCCTGGGAATCTGTGGTGCCCTTGGGAATGCAGCTCTCCCTCCCCAAGCATTACAAGGGGGTCCTGCTGACGAGGGAACATGTTGGGGAAACAGAGGCTGAGCTGTGTGCGTTCGTGTCCCTGGAGCAAGAGGAGGGCTGGAGCAGGTGGCCTTTTGGTGAAAGTGTTTGGAATTCAGCCAGATCTGCCCTTCTGCCTATGCTGGGCTGGGGGCACAGATTCTGGGGGGCATGGGCACAGAGAGCTGTGCTGGCTACACGCACCCAGGCTGTGATGGCTGTAGTGGGGTACTGAGCATTCCTGGGTCAGGCTCAGAGCCTCCCTGGCTTAAGTGATGTTATAATTCAGATCTTCTTTTGAGAAGCCCATGGGATCTGGATGTGTGCGTGGGGATGGAAAGCCTGTTCCCCCTGTGCCAAATTTCTCAGGAGTCTCCAAATCTGATGAAAACCAGCCCTGCTTTCCCGTCCCGGGGCAGAGTCCCTGGTGCTTGTGGTGGCACCTCAGTCTGCTGTCACCTGGCAGCAAACCCACCACACAAGGGGCCAAGGCGAGCAGAAGGGACTACTGGGAACACGTGGCAGAAGTCTCATGTCCTGCAGCTGGAGTAGGGTCAGTATGAAGTGACGCAGCCCATTGCTAATGGAGATCACCTATTATTCTTGTATTTAATCTGGCAATAAATCCATGTCCTCCATATGCCTGGGCCGGTCTGGGGTCTTCCTTATTGCTGCTTGGCCACCTGGAATAGCCGGCGTGGCACAGTCATTAATGTACTAACGATTTGCCTAAGTGCTTCTGGAAGAACATTGCCCACCTGGCTCAGATGCTTCGTTTATTTTTCACCTAGAATGTATCAGAAGAGAAATTTACGGTGATAAAAGGTGGGGAAAAACAAGGCAACGCCAAATGAAGTTGCTAAATGAGGTTCCCATCCCGCCGGGCTGGGTCTGCCTGCACCCCTGAGCCGTGCCTGCTGTGTGGGGCAGCCCTGCGGGCTCCGCTGGGGGGGTCAGAGCTGTTTTCTCAGCGGGAAACTGAGGCACAGGGAGGCTGGAGGCAGGCTGGGCTCTGAGCTTCGTGCTCCGGAGTTGCAGCCTGCTGTCTGTGGCTGAAGAGCTCACAGTGGGGGCTAACGGGGCTGGGGCTCACCCTGCACCTTGCTGCGCTCACAGCACACGGTGCTGGGGGGGCTGCATGTCTGGGGGGGCTGGGCCCCCTGGGCACTTGCTGTCTCCCCAGTGCATGCAGTCCCCTGAATGCATGCCGTCCCCTCCATGCATGCTGTCCCCCAGGCACCTGCTGTCCCCCCTCCTCATGCATGCCCTCTCTCTAGGTACATGCTGTCCCTCCAGACACATGCTGTCCCTTCAGGCAGCTCCTGTCCCTCAAGAACACGTGCTGTCCCTTGACACACATGCTGTCCCTGTGTACACGTGCGGTCCTTTCAGACACCTGCTGTCCCTCAAGAACACGTTGCTGTCCCTTAAGACACGTGTTGTCCCCGAAGTGTGTGGTGACCTTCCATATACATGCTGTCCCCCAGGTCATGTCCCTCCAGACACACGCTGTCCCCCTGGATGCAAGCTGTCCCCATGAGTGTCATCTGTCCCTCACCCCCCCGAGCATGCAGCAGGTGTGTGTTCTGACCCCACGAGTGCAGGATGCTCGCAGGGGACAGGCTGCATGTGACAGTGGGGCTGAGCCACCCGGGGGTAAAAGCCCTTGCAAGCCAAGCTGGAGGTGTCCGTGGCCACCATGGGCAGCGCTTGCTCATAGCCAAGGACCAGCCAAGCTGTCTCCACGCTGGGGAAAGCAGTTGAGGAACAGGAGGGAGCTGCAGCCCCGGGGAGAGAGATGGAAACGGAGAGAACAGCCCTTTACACACCTTCCAGCCGGTCCCAAGGGGGACCAGCCTTCTTGGGAAGGGCAATCAGCTGCCGGGGAGCAGAGAGGGCTCTGCCACCCCCCCCACCCCCCTAACTAGCCCTTGCTCGCTGGCCACTGCCAGCGCCAACCCCCCACCCACCCACCCACCCCCGGCACCCCGCGCAGCTGAGCTGTCTCCATAGAGACCCTCCAAGGGCTCCATCACTTATTCATCACCCTCAGCCAGGTCCCTTCATTGCTCAGCTCAAAATCCACAGTAGTAATGACAGCAGCAACAACCAGTGCAAAACCATCCCTGCCCATGCCCAGGACTCGGTGCCACCAGGTTCCCACAGCTGGCATCTCCCGGGGACTGTCCCTGCCAAGGGGCCAGGTGCCAGGACACCTGCGTCCCTGCCCAGCCCTGGGTTCGTACCATGCCTCGGTTCCTGCAGTTGCATCCCTTTGGGTGCTGGGCATCCGTGGGGCTCACGATGTGCCAGGGGTGACAGGGTGCTGTTGGCTCTTGGGGTGGCAGCGATGGCAGGAGTGAGCCCGGTGACAGCTGAGGTGGGGACGGGGCAGGTCAGTGAGGCCTTCGCATCGCTCTGGGTAAGCTGGCTGCTCCCGGCCCGTGCTGGAAAGGGAAGGGGTGTCCCCAGCCAGGACAGAGCCCATACAAATGTAGGGATGCACTGGGTGCAAACCTGGAGTGCACGGGGTGCAAATGTGGGGCTGCGCAAAACACCGAGCTGCATGGGGTGCAAACGTGGGGGTGCACAGGGTGCAAGCGTGGAGCTGCAGGAATGCAAACACCAGGCTGAGTGGCTCCCAGCCCGGAGGCTGACCCTGGGGGGGGGCTGTGGGGCTTCTGCTGCCCCTGGGGTCGGCCTTGAGGGCTGGCTGTCAGCGACGGGACATGGATGGAGGGAAAGGTGGGGAGTGTGTGTGTACTCGCATGCATGTGCACCCCACGCACATACATGTGATGCACACAAATACACACCTCCCACACATGTGCACTCCCTGTGCATACAACCCCCATCACCACACGTGCCCCCCAAGTGCATGCACACGAACACTCCCTGTGCATATACGCACCCTGTGCCTGCACAAACGCATGTCTCTTGTGCATGCACGCTCTGCATGCATGTGCCCCTCTCCTTGCACCCCTTGTGCATGCACACACAAGCACACCCTGCATGCATCCCTGTGCGTGCAACCCCCCGCCACCGCATGCACAGCCCCATCCAGGCACCCCATGCACACGTGTACACACACAAACACAACACCCCCCCATGCAAGTCCACCTAAGCACACATCCCCATGCATGCACGCCCACAGGGAACATGCAAACTGATCCGTACCCGTGCACACACACACGCACACACATGTCGCAGCTGCCAGCAGCTGCAGGAGCAGCCTCTGCCCTGCCAGCCCCAGCTCTCCCAGAAATGATCCCCAGCAGCAATGCCCTCCTGCCCCACTCTTTCTCCCTGCCCTGCTGCAGGTCTTCCTCACTCCTGGACATGCACAGGTCTCCTTGTGGGCAGGAGGCCCTGCCTGCTCCTGCCCAGCAGCAGAGACATCATCTTTAATGGGAGGGGAAGGAGCCAGCGGCTTCTTCCTTCTGCTCTGAAGCAGTTTGGCTGCAGCCGCCGGTGCCATCGATTGTCTGGGCTCACGGAGCCTCCCGGTACCCTGAGCCTTGTCCCCAGGGGTCGGTGGCAACGGACCCTGAGCGTCACCCTGGGGAGGGACGCTGCAGCATGCCCTGCTCTGGTGGGCAATGTAACCCTTGTGGTGCAGCCCCATTTTGGCCACCACCAGCCAGGGCTGCGGTGTTGGGTAGGATTTATTGGTGAAGAAGCCATCACCGCCTTCCTCGGCGAGCAGCAAATGAGATATTGATCGGCAGCTGCGTCCAGCGCCAGGTTACACCCCCGCGGAGCAAGCGGTGAGGCTTGGCTGCTGCAGAGAGCCCCGGCCGGGGGGATTAGCGGCCGAGCGGGAGAACAGATGGATTTATTTCCGCCTGAATTTAGAGCTGGCAGAGTCACCCGGATTAGCAGCTCTGGCGAAGTAACACCTCAATTTATCTGTAGATACAGCAGTTCGATTAGCGGCCACGTCCCCAGAGCTCTGCTCCAGCCAGCTGAGTCCGGGTTGCTTCCGTGGCAGGGACCGCGCCACAGGCAGGGACACTGTAGCCCCGGTGTCCCCGCTCCCTCGTCCCCGGCCACACGTCCACCGGACGTGGGGTGCAATGAGGCATCTTCAGTGCTGGATGCGACAGCCCCAGGCATCCCGCCCTGCTCCCCCCTGCCTCCCGTGGCCATGTGCACCCTGTCCCCATGCCTGGCCACACGGTGTGCGCCCCCCCCCCCCCCCGCCCCCGTCAGGGATGCTGTGGGGATGCTCAGGGAGATGTCACTGTCCTTGTCCCAGCTGTGCTTCCCTGGAGCCACTACCAGAGCCAGGATCTGGCCCGGCAATCCACCCCAGTGCCACTGCTGCCACTTAATGAAGCTTCACTGATCTGACATGATTTACAGCAACGCTGGCACAGCTGGTAACTGCCAGGCCACGCTCCCCTCCCACGTTGGGCAAGGCAGCACCCGGCATCCCTGTACTCCCAGTATACCCAGTATACCCAACAATGCTGCTCTGGGGGCAGGTTTCTGCAGCTTTCCCTCCTAAACACAACCTGCAATGGGGCCTGGGCATGGGGAGAAACGCGTTGCTGGTGTTTTGGGGCTACATGGGCTTGGAAGGCTCAGCCTTGCTTCTTACCACCCCCACTCCCCCCAAATCCCCCGGCTTTGGTGCTTTGGTGCTGTTTGCTGCCGGCACCTCCTGCTCTCCCAGGGAAAAGCTGAGTCTGTGGGTCTCAGACACCAAAGGAGGTTTCTTGAGGCGTCTTTTGCGTGAAATAAGGGTTAATATTTACTAGCTTGCATGAACTTCGCTCCCTCCTATGCCATTAAACAACCCTCCCGCTGAAGCAGGGCTGGGATGCCTGGCAGGCTGCCGCCCCGAATCCTGGGGAGAGACATGATGGGCAGCACCAGTCTATCAACCCCAGGTCAGAAACATGGAAAAAAACCCACAGTCAGAGTGGAAACATAGGAAACGTGGCTGGGGAATATGCTCCTTTGCCTCTCCCCAGCACCTGGATTTATTCCCCAGCAGCTCCCAGCCCTATGCCAGGGTTGGGACAGGGGTGGATGCTGCATGTCCCCAATCCGACTGTGACACCCTGGGGACTGCATGAGTCAGTGAGCTGGAGCAGCTCGTAATTATACCGGGTTGTTAACAAGCTGGCCAGGGAGGTGGGCTCTGTTGCATGCACGCTGGCTGAGAGGCCGGGCCTGCGTGCAACCGTGGTGCTGCAGCCCTGCGCCCTGCAGCCCTGCGCCCTGCAGCCCCGTGTCCCTGCAGCCCTGTCCCCAGGCGCCAGGATGAGCAGCTGGGGACAGGGGACCTGGGGTCAGCCCCACACTGTGCCTTTGTGTGGGCTCAGCAATACCTGCCTGTCCGCCAGGCAGCTGCACTGGGCCCGTGACCTGCTGCCTGTGTGGCTCTGGTGACAATGACATCCCAAGCTCGGCACTGATCCTGCCAGCCCGGCAGCTGCTGCAGAGCACCCAGCTCTTCGGGGGTGATTCTGCCCCACGGGGAAATGTATCAGCCCCACTGGGAATTTGCTTCACGCACAGAGCACAGGACCCGCACCTGAGCCAGCAGGATCCGTCCAGGCTGGGCAGAGCTGGGCAGGCTGAGCTGCTGCTGGGGTCCCTGCAGCAGGGTGTCCCTGCAGCGAGGTGTCCCCATGGCTGGGGAGCCCAGGGCTTGATCATGGGGACTTGGTGGGTCCTGTGGTGGCCTGGTCAGGGTGATGGGCACAGGGAGACCCTGCCCCATGGGAGCTGACTCAGAGTGCATGCCCTGGAGTCCCCGGGGCAGGAAGCTCTGCCCTCACCCCCCTGCACCCCTCATCCTGCCAGGGGGTGCTGAGCCGTGGCCCTCCTGGCTGTGCCGGTGCCCCGCTGCTGCCTGCTTCGTTAAGGACAGCGGCTGACAAAGCTGCCCACACCCCCCCTTGCTGCCATCTCTAATTATAGCCCAGCTGGAGGGTGACTCACCAGGAGCAGCCCCCGCGGGGTCCTTCCCCCCTCCCCAGCTCCACAGCCATGACAGGGTGATGCACCTCCACCCACGGGGCTAGATCGCTGCCCCTCGACCACCCCGCTCCCCCTCTGTGGAGTCCCCATACCCAGAACCCACTGGGGATGGTGGGGTCCTTCCCCAGCCAGCACAGGGGTGCTGCTCCCCAAACCCAGGGTGCCCGGCAGCTGCGGCTCCAAAGCTGTTGGTGGCATCTGCTCCCGTCATGGTGGCACTTGTCCCCACTGCCATAGAAACAAACCCTGCCAGCGCCCAGATCCGGCCGATTCCCACTCGGTGAGAGGGGAAACTGAGGCTGGAGTGGAGGAAGAGCTATTCAAAGGGTTTTTCCTCAGCAGCTGCCAGGGCTGCTGCGTGGCCAACCTCTCCTTGGTGGGAGGAGAAGGACGGGAGCCAAAGCGACGGCTGCTGGGGCCAGGAGCAGAGCGCGAAGCGGCTAAGGAGGTGCGAGGTGGGCAGGGGAGCGGGCAGCGGGTGAAGTCAGGGGGTGAAGGCAGGGGGTGAAGGGGGGGGGTGAAGGCAGGGGATGAAGGCGGGGTGCCTGTCCGCACCAGGGGGCTGTGATGGCCAGGCAGGGCCTGGGGAGGGAGAAACGTTCTCCTGGCACCTGCAAGGCATGAGGAGCTGAGCCCAGTGAGGGGCTGTTGCCCAGGGCTGGTGTGCGTGGCCTCGTGCTGTCACCCGGAACGAGGTGCCCATGGCCCTGTGCCACCCCCAGGGCAAGGTGCCCATGACCCTGTGCCACCCCTGGGGAGAGGTGCCCATGGCCTTGTGGCACCCCCGGGGCAAAGTGCCCATGACTCTGTGGCACCCCCAGGGCGAGGTGCCCATCGCCCTGTGCCATTGCCCAGGGCAAGGTGCCCGTCGCCCATCACCCATGGCCACGTCACCCTCCAGTCCCAGGACAATGCCAGCACAGCGCTGAGGCTGGCCCCCCCTGAGCCGAGGCGGGGGCTGTGTCCCAGCCTGGGGCACCTCGCCCGCCCCCCGGGGCAGGACCCCCGCTCTGCCCGTGGTGGCTTCTCCTGGGGGGCTGCGGGAGGGTGCCCCGGGGCACGGTGGGGGCTGGCCAGCCTGAGCCGCCCCGGCGTGGCCCTGTCCACTAGATGGCCCTGCGGCTTCGCCGGCTGCCCTGCCTCCCCCCCGCGGGCCCACCTGCCCGGGGGTGCGGGGTGCAGGGAGTGGGGTGCATCACGCAGGGAGCGTAGGGTGCAGGGAGTGGGGTGCACGGTGCAGGGAGCCGGGTGTGGAGTGCAGGGTGCATCATGCAGGGAGCATGGGGTGCAGGGAGCATGGGGTGCAGGGAGCAGGGTGTGGGGTGCAGGGAGTGGGGTGCAAGTTGCAGGGAGCAGGGCGTGGGGTGTGGGGTGCAGCATACAAGATGCAGGGTGCATCACGCAGGGAGTGTGGCGTGCAGGGAGCAGGGTGTGGGGTGCATCATGCTGGGTGTAGGGTGCATCACAAAAGCAGCAGGGTGTGGGGTGCAGCGTTCGAGGTGCAGGTTGCATTGTGCAGGGTGTGGGGTGCAGCGTGCGAGGTGCAGGTTGCGTTGTGCAGGGTGTAGGGTGCAAGTTGCATTGTGCAGGGTGTGGGGTGCAGCGTGCGAGGTGCAGGTTGCATTGTGCAGGGTATGGGGTGCAAGTTGCATTGTGCAGGGTGTGGGGTGCAGCGTGCGAGGTGCAGGGTTGCATTGTGCAGGGTGTAGGGTGCAAGTTGCATTGTGTAGGGTGTGGGGTGCAGCGTGCGAGGTGCAGGTTGCATCATGCAGGGAGCAGGGTGCGGGATGCAGGATGTAGGGTGCAGGGTGCCACATGCAGGCTGCAGGATTCAGGGTGCAGGTTGCAGCACACAGGGAGGGTCCTGCTGTCAGGCCTCCACCTCCCCAGGGAGCCTGGCCCAGCCCCCCAGAGATGCTTTGGAGCTGCAGCACCTCCCTGGGCCACTGAGAGGGGTTAGCTGGGAGGGGGGGGATGCAGCTTCAGTAACCCCCAACTCTCCTCCGCTTGGCCATTGCCCCAAGGTGGCTTGGCCACTCAGTCACCCCACATGCCCATGGGATGCCCATGGGGACAAGGGCACCGAGGAACTTTCCCACCCTTTGGAGATGTTTCTGCCTCCACCAGCAGCAGGGCTTTTGTGGATTTGGTGCTCTCCCCGTGGGTCTCAAGACTGTGCGAGAGGGGTTGAGCCCCTGCAAGCCACCAGCGTATCCCCACAGTGCCCTGTCCCTGGGGAGCAGCAGGACCCTTTGGCTCCCAGCAGATGGGAGGCATGACCAAGGACCTGTGCTTTCACTCCAGCCAAAGCTTCCCCTGCACAAAAGGCAGCACTCGCATCTGGCTGGAGTGGTGGGTGTATATTCTCTGATGTCTGATAGCGTGGCTGTGCACACAGCATTGGCACATAGGAGGCTCTTTGGGGTGTTTTGCAGAACCTGCGGAGCAGAGGTCCTGGGGACACCCCTCTGCAGTGGGGCTGAGCCCCAGTGCCATCGGGGGAAACACGCCAGGGGCGGCCAGCTCAGCTGGGGCTGCCCCCTCACGCCCACAGCAGCTGCAGTGTGGCGGCGGAGGGGATGAGCTCCGGAGGGTGGCTGATCTGGGGGGCTGTTGGGGCCTCACAAGCTGGGACACGCTGCCAAAACATCCCCGCCAAGCTGAGGGCAGTGCCCAGCGCCGGCAGGGAGGGGGCCCAGCACCCTGCAAGGGGCCCTGCACCCCCCGATTTCCCACCCCATCCAGCCTCCCTGCAAGCCGGGATGAAGAACTGGCTTAAGATCACACAGGCGATGGCTGCTGAGCAGCCCGGGGAGAGGATAAGAGCATGAGCAGCACTTAAATGGCTGTTACTGGCAGCTTAGGCCAGTTTAGCTCTGGTTTAGCTGATCTGAGCGACAAGGGAACGTGGAGCGAGCCAAGGGGTTCATGGGCTTTGGGGGAAGAGCAGGAGGTCTTCCTCCCCCAATCCAAGCCTTCCTCCTCTGCCCGGAGGAGATGGAGGTGGGATGGCAACCCTGGCAGGCCCTGTGTTTGTAGACTTTGGCACAGTGTCTCCTTCGCTTGCACATCTGCCTACTTTATTTCCCGTTTCTTCGTGTTTTCATTCGGTGCCGCTGCCTGCATCCCTCTGGCGGGTCACATCCCGGCTGCACCCATCCTGCCCGGCTCCTGGCCCTGGCTGAAGAAACCATCAAAGCACCGTCCTCTTGATCCACCACCTCCACCACCCCGTCTCTTTGGGTGGGCTCCCCGAGCTGAGCCCCGCTGTCCTCTGTGCGTGCTGTGGCACTGGGGTCCCTGTGTGGCTCAGGTTGTGCAGGGGGAGCAGCACCCCCAAAATCCTGGTGCTTGTCCCTGGGAGGGGAGGGGAGACTCGGCGTGTGTGTGCGTCACTTCTTACCGAAGGCGATGGGGGGGGGGTGGCTGGGAGTGAACAGCATCCCTGTGGGGGGTTCCCAAGTGGGGTCTCCTCCGTGTGTACAATGGGGGTCCCTCCCTGTGCAAGCATGGGGCGGGGTGCTGTTGCGGTGCAGGGCTTGCCAGGGTGCTGGGTGGGACATTCCGTGGGGATGGGAGCCGGGGTGGGGAGGGCTCTCTGCACCAAGCCCTGCAGCAGAGTCACCCCAGGGCCAGGGGTGGGCACCCTAAAAATGGGGGGAGGCTTCCAGGGAGGATGGGGGGACGCCCAACCCAAGGGCACAGTCTTTAAAGGGGGGGAACTACATGGGGAGGGGGGGGATCAGCGGGTGACCCCTGCCCAAAAAAGGGGAAGGCGCAGAGGAGGCACCTCTCAATCCAAGCCCTCTACCCCAACCCCCATGAGGGGAGGGTTTAATGGGAGGGTGGGGACTCCCCCAGACCCAGGGGGGGATACTCAGTACCTGCCCCATAGGAGAGCACTGCCAGCCCGCTGCCCCACAGCGGGAGCACCCCACCCCCCACTGGGGAGCAACACTCCTACCCCCTCCTCACACCAGAGACCCCTACCCCACAACAGGGAGCAATGAATGCCCTGACCCCCCCACCCCATGCGGGGGGTGATGACCTGACTCTCTCCCCACACTGCGGACCTCCACCCCACCCCAGGGAGCGATGCCTCGACCCCCTCCCCACACTGGGGACCCACACCCCACCCCAGGGAGCGATGCCCTGACTCCCTCCCCACACCGTGGACCCCCACCCCATATGGGGAGTGATGCCCCGACCCCCTCCCCACACTGGGGACCCCCATGCTGACACCAGCACCACCACCCCACCCCACCCCCGATACTGGGGACCAATGTCACTATGCCTCGACCCCTGCCCTACACCGGCCTCCCCTGCCCCGACCCCCACTCCGGGACCCCATCCCGCCTCCTGCCCAACCCCACCCTGCGATGTCCCGACCCCCTCCCGGCACCGGGGACCCCCCGCCGGGCCCCCGCCCCCCCAGGCCCCCGCGCAGCAGGTGCGGAGCGGAGCGCGGGGCGGAGCGGGGCGGGGAGCGGCGGGGCCCGCAGCCCCTGCCCGGGGGCGGGGAGCCGCGGGCCGAGCCGAGCCGAGCCGAGCCGCGGCGGGCCGGGAGCCGGCATGGTGCTGGGGCTGCAGCATCTCCTCACCGCACTCCTTCAATTTTTCAGACGGGGCCAGCAGGTTTTCTTGAAGGTGGAGGACGCCGTGCCCGGCTCCGAGGCGCTACAGGTAGGGGCGGCGGGACCCCCACCCACCCCACCCCACGGGTGTCCCCTCGACCCCCCCCCCCGCTCCCCTCCCACCCGGGACCCGCGACCCTCCCCCGACCCTCCCCCCTTCCAAAGTGGGGTCCCTGTTGCCAACAGCCTTCCCTTCCACGCGGGACCCCCGCCCCACCTCCATCTCCACGCGGGACCCCCGCCCCACCTCGCCTCCCACTCGAGACCCCCATTCCAGCCGCCTCCCCTCCCGCCCGGGACCCGGTTGGGATGACGGAAGCGGGTGCCGGGGCAACCTTGCTGAGCCCCCTCCCGGTGCCGGGGGTCCCCGGCTTTATGCTGGGGGGGGGGGGGGGAGGTGCGATGGCGGAGCCTGGGCTCCCGGGGCGCCGTGCGACCCCCCCGGGAGGGCGGGGGACACGCTTCTGCTCGGTGGGGAAACTGAGGCACGGAGCTGCGGGCCCGGCCCGGGGGAGGCTGGCCAGGATGGGGAGCACCGAGGGGAGTGGGCGAAGGGCGGTCGTGCCCCCCCGGACCCGCTTCCGCAGCCGGGGGGAGCTGGCCGGGTGCGCGGCGCTGCACGGAGCCGGCCGGGGTGGGGGGCCCGACTTGGGGGGAGTCAGGATGAGACCCCCGCGGCTCGGTGGCTCCCGGGGTATGGGAGTGGGGTGGGGGCTGTCCCACCGGGGGTGCTGGGGTGCGGAGCGCCTGGCAAGCGGCAGGGAGAGGGCTCCCGGGGCGGGGGCTGCTGTGTCTGTGTGGGTCCCTCGCCTTCCCCGGAGGGGTCCGTGCGCGTGTCCCCCACAGCCCCGCAGGAAGGAGGCGGCCGGGGGGGGGGGGGGGGGGGCGGCCCGGATCCCGCCAGGCCGGAGGAAATGGGCTGGACCGGGTGGCCCCGATCCCGGCCCCGATCGCGGCCGCGATCCCGGTCCCGATCCCGGTGCCGGCGGAGCCGGGAGCCGGGGCCGCACCATGGGGAGCCTCCAGGACACCGTGAGCGACCCCGGGGCAGGGGAAACGGGGAGACCCTAGGGGGGTCTAGGGTGGAGAGGGCTGGGGGTCCCTGCGTGCGGGGGTCCCTTGTGTGCAGGGGGTTTGGGGGTGCGGTGTGGTTGGGAGCACCTGAGGATGTGGGTGCTGTGTGTCTGGGGGGGTTGGGGACCCCACTCCCCCCTGTCCCCCTGCCCTGCTTGCAAAAGGAGCCCCCGGTGCGCGGCTGCAGGCAGCCCTGCCTGGCCAAGGCAGGGGCAGGCAGCGTGTCCCACCGCAGGGCCGGTCCTCGGGGGTGGGGGGGGTGGGGGGTGGGGGGTGTTGGAAAGGGGGAAGCCCCATCAGACTCCCCCCAGCAGCACCCTTCCCTGAGACCCCCCTCCCTCCTTGAGTGAGTTGCACATTTTGTGGGGACACACATGGCTGCACCCCCATATGTGGATGGGAAAACGTTTGGTCCCTTTGTGCTCCTGTGCTTTCAAACACACCCCAGTTTGGGGAGGGGGTTGCTTGGGGGGATTCCCCCTCAGACCACAGCACTCCCACCCCTTCGTGCCGTCTGTCTGCCCTCCAGGCTGGACCCCTGACCCCCATGCTGGCCGTGCCGACGGTTTGGGGTGCAAGAGCTGTGGCCATGGTCCCACTGCCCCGTGCTGGGGACTCGGGCTGGGCAGGGGCTCCGGGGGGCTCCAGTTTCAAGGCCGGAGTGAGGCAGGGACCTGAGGCTTTGCACTGGGAAATGAAGGGAAGGAAACACTTTCCGGGAAACAGCCAGAAGCTGCTGACAGAGGGAAAGGAGCTGGCTTGCGCCCCAGTGGTCGGGTGCTCACCATGGGGTGCGCTGAGCCCCCAGGGAAGGGCAGGGTGAAGCTTGGGGACATCAGAGCTGTCACCTGGCACAGGGGCAGGATGTGTGACTCCTTACCGGCCTGGGGAAGGAGCCCTCTCTGCAGCACAGGGGGGACCCTGTGACCCCTCTTAGTCCCAGACCCCCAGCACCCAACCAGCCCTGTCCCAGGAGGGTGCTTACAGCTGGGTGGGCATCAAGCCCCGGCTGCAGCCCCCCAAGGGGACCTGGAGGTGTGGGAGAACCTGGAATAGAGCTGCAACCCCCAGTTCTGGTGAAGAAAAAGCCACCCAGATGGGGGGCCGGGGGGGGGGGGGGGGCTGGGGTGGCACTGAGGAGGAGAGGGACATGTGACAGGGCAGAGCTGCCCCCCAAGCCATCCCTGGTGTGCACAGGGCAAAGGGACATGACGAGGGATGTGTGGGGGATGGATCCTGCCAGGCTGGCCCACTGCAGTGCACGCCAGCCCAGGGTGGGAGAGGAACAGCTCATCCCACCCCCAGCCCCAAAATGCTCCTGGACCCCCGTCCACATCAGTGCCCTGGGTGCTACCTGCGTTTGGGACCCCCTTCCCCGAGCCTGGGGTGTGTGTGTAGGGGATATATAGGGCTTGGGGCTTTATTGCTCACCCCAGCGCCAGCCCCCACTTAGACCACCCCACTGTGGGGTGAGGCTGAAGATGTCTGTGCCTCCTCTCCCTCCCAGCCGCCGGCCCCAATGCAATTACCCATTGACTGGCCCATGAATCAAACCCTAATTGATATGTGTTAGCAGCCTGGCTAAGCAGGAAGGAGCTGGGGGGGGGGGGGGGGGTTGGGGGGGTGGGGGCGGGGGGGGGGCACACTGTGCCCAGGGGCTGGGGACAGGGGGAACACACTTGGGTACTGCCTCCCCCCTGCACCCCATCCCACCCCAGGGGATGATGCCTTTGCCGACCTGGCAGGGCTCGGGGTGCCTTGGCTGGTGCTGCGGGGCTGCCTCTGCCTCAGTTTCCCCACGTGTGGGGCCAGCGGCCAGGCTCATGGGGCAGGGGACCTGTCGAGGGCGGTGTAGGGACATGGGTGTGTGGGCGTTTGTCCCGGCTTTGCTGGCGTTTCCTCCGGTGGACACAAACACATCAGCAGGGCAATAAAGGGGAGGAAAGGGCCGCGGCGCACAATGCGGCAGGGACGCTTCTTTCCATGACGTGGGGCAGGGCTGGCTTCCTCCACACCCCACCGAGCCGCAGGGCAGAGCGAGACCCCCACATCGGAGTGGGGCCACCCCACTGGTCCCCAGCCTGGGGGTCCCCACCGGCAAAAGCTCTTTCTGCACAGCTGCTCTGAGGAGTGACTCCTCGGGGGTGCAGGATCAGCCCGTGCCAGCCCTGGCACTGCTTTTGAGGGGGGACTGTGGGGTTCAGGTTGTGGGTCCTGCCCCTCCCATGCCCCACGGCATCACACGGGGCTTGCGGCTGCCTCCAGGGATGTGGAAGTGGCCCAGCCATGGTGGCACAGCCCTGCCTTGTCCAGGGGGGCTGCAGGGCGAGCCCAGAGCCTGGCCAGGCTGTGGGTGCTGCTGCTGCACCCTGAGCAGTGGGGCTGCGTGCAGGCATTGGCACTGGGAGATGCAGAGTTGGGTGGGGGGCAGCTGGCACTGGGGTGGGGGGTGTTGACCTTTGGTATTTGGTGGAGAGGAGGAATTTTTTGTGCTGGGTCCAGCAGTGCAGCATTGTCCTCCCAGCCACGATGGGTGCTGCGGCTGACCTTGGCTTTTTGGAGCCGAGCTGAGACATTTTGCTGGGAGGTGATGGCAGGGATCCCCTGCCTGCGGCCGGGCAGCCGAGCCAGCTGCCTGCAAGGCCAGGTATGGGGGGGGCTTATGTGCCTTGCGGGGGGTGAGCTGGCTGTGGGGACAGTGGCATCCGTGGCGGCACAGTGGGGAGAGAGGGGTGAATTCAGCAGGGTCTTCTCATCCATGCCACATGGCAGTCAGGGTGTTACTGGGAAGGGCTGAACCTGAGGCTCACCTGAGGCCCTCCCCACCCCCACCCCCACCCCCCCCCGCCCCCCCCCCCGCCAAGCATCCACAGCCATGGGAAAGCTCATCCCTAATCCCATTCCAGGGTTGAGGACCCAGACCAGCTCCGGGGTGACCCTCTCAGAGGTTAGCCTGTGGACTGGGATCTGGAGCTGCTGGATCTTTGCAGCCACAGCCGGTTGCACCCTTAGCTCGGCTGCTCCACGGACGTGGAGGAGGAGGTGCTGGGGACCTGCCCCAAGGAGGACGCACGGGCAGGGAGATGCTGGGGGACATGGAGGGGAGCAGATGGGGAGCAGGGCTGGTTCCTGAGACTCCCTGTTCTTGGCACAGGAGAGAGGTGATCGCTGCTTCCAGCCTGGCTGCATCGGGGTGCTGCCAAAACCCAGAAGCAAATCCTCCCTGGCAGTTGTGTGTCAGCCAGAGTGGGGATTTTCTCTCTGCGTTTTGGCTCAGGCAGGTCTCTGCAGGTGCATCCCTCTGCCACCCACACACTGGTGTTTGTGGCCCTGGCAGGTGCATGGTGCCTTGCACCCTTGGGTGCCCTGGGCATGGCTTTGGAATGAGGCATAGACAAGGGGCTTGAAGACTGGACCCCCAGCTGGGTTCTGATCTGCTGAATGCCAGCACTGTAAACCTTCCCCCATGGGGAGCCATTTAAATGGGTAGCTTTGGGCTTCCCCTGGCCATGCCTCAGTTTCCCCATCTGAGTAGTGAGAGCGCTGCAATTCCCAGACGTGGCCGCGGTGGCTGAGAGCTGGATCCTGTAACCAAAACCTCTTATATATGGAAAATAAAAGAGGTCCCTGTGTGTACAGAGCAACCCCCCTGAGGGAAGCGGCTCTGCCAGCCCCCAGCCGCCCGGGCTGTGCTCTGAAGTGCTGCCCCAAATTAAATTCCTCCCCAGCTTGCAGATGGCCAGGAATTCAATTTTCCCAGATCCCATCAGAAGCTGATAAATGAGCTCCCTAATCACTGCGCAGATCCCATTGGTGCTGGCCCTGCTGGGGGGAGATGTGGGAAAGCTGCATCTTCCCTTCCCATCCCACCACTCAAAGTTGCCCCCGTGGGACCCAGCTGCCCCCAACCCTCTGAGTCCCTCTCCGGCTGCATCCTCGGAGTGCCTGGGAAGGAGGCTTTGCCACGATGCTCCTGCGCAGAGCCAGGTCAGGGGAGCCTCAGCACAGCTAACCTGCTGGAAAATATCTAGGAAAGTCCTTAAAACCCAGCCAGGAGATGCTGGTGGCCAACAGGGACAGGAGAGGGGACCGTGTGCCAGGGAAAACCTTCCAGGAACACCATGTCCCAGGGACATGCATGGTGCCAGCTCCCTGCCAGCACTGCCTGCAGCCGGGGCCCTGCGGCAGCGATGCTCAGCCCTGTGCCTGGCTCTGCCGTGGGTGCCAGGGCCAAAGGCTCGTTCACAGCTGGGTGCCAGGGTGGCCACGGCAGCTGCTATAAATGTCCGTGTCCCTCAGGGAGAAGGCAGCCGGGTGCCAGGGATGCTGCTAATGATGGAGCAGTTTTCCCTGCGGCTGCCTCGGGAGGATGGAGAGGGCTGCAGGGCTGCAGCTGTGGCGCAGGGAGGGCACTTGGTGCCTGTGATATGAGAGGAGGATTTTAGGGACAAGCGTGCCTTCACCCTCCTGCCCAGATGGCCCCCGAGCCCTGGCAAGGGGGTGGCATTGCCTGCCAGGATGCGGCCGGTGGTCCAAGCAGATATTCAGTCAGGACCGTTTTCTGATCCAGTTTTCCAGGATGGCCCCAGCTGCACCCCCAGTCCATGCATGGGATCACTCCCGGGGTCCAGCCATCCTCCTGGCCCTGTGTACCCCACAGCCAGGCTGGTTCCCCCCATCCCCACCTGCCCCCATCCTCTGGCGCGTTATTTATCAGCGCCGCAGCCTTGTGGGGTGGGCAGCTCCGCGCTGGGAACAGAGGGGCGGCTGGGTCAGCTCCCTCTCTAGGAATGCTGGGGTGTCACTGCAGTGCCACTGCACCCCTGAAACAGGCTGGGGCAGGAGACAGGGGGCTGAGAGGGGTCCATGTCCCCCTCCCTGACAGGGAATATGAGTTAGGGACAAGTGATATGGGGCTGAGTGGGGTCCGTGTCTCCCTCCCTGCCAGAGGATGTGGGTTAAGGACAAGTGACATGGGGCTGAGCAGGGTCTGTGTCCCCCTTCCCGCCAGGCAGCAGCTGCCCTGCGGGGCCACGGGGATGGGGCCCGTTGTCCCTGGGGCACGGGGGTCCCTGTGGCAGGCAGGGCTGGCTCACCAGCCACGTCTCTGCTCCTCCTGATTTGTTTCCCACCGAAATAACAACTTCCTTCTTTTCCTGGTGGGAGAGACCCCCGGCCCTTTCCAGCTCTGCTCTTATCAACAGCTAATTAGTGGCAAATCGTTTGGCCAGCCCGGCCAGGGACTGCTGTTCCAAGAAGGCCGCGATGTTCTTGGGGACGGGAAATCCTTGAGGAGGAGGGCCGCGGTCCCGGCCGTTTGTCCTGCACGACAAAGGGACATCAACAGGAAGCGACCTTGACTCTGGCCCTGCTCCGTCAGCCCTGAGAGGCGAGGCTGGGATGCGGGGGGATGACCTGAGGAGCATCCCCGAAGGTCTCAGGGCATGGTGGAGGTTGGAAAATTTGCTTGCAAAACTCAAAAGCCTCGCTCGGAGACCACAATGTCCGCAGGGAGCATCAGTCCACGTGGTCCCAGTCTGTGCAAATGCCCCATGCAGACGACCTGGGCAAATGCTCCGTGCAAATGGTTTGCACCACCTGTGCAAACTGGCATGTGCAAGCAGCCAGTGTAAACTGCCCTGTGCAAAGTGTCTGTGCAAACTGTCTTTGCAAAGTGCCCTGTGCAGTGTTGGTGCAAATGCCCCTTGCAAATGGTTTGCGCCACCTGTGCAAACTGCCCTGTGCAAACGTGCCATGCAAACTGACTTGTGCAAATAGCCTGTGCAAATGGTTTGCGCTGCCTGTGCAAAACGCCCTGTGCCAACTGCCCCATGCAAGTGGCCTGTGCAAATAACCCATGCACACTGTCCTGTGCAAACTGCCCTGTGCAAATGGCCCCATGAAGCCCACCTTGTGCTAACCACTGTGGCCCACGAGCCGGGCTGCCCACCATGTGCCTGGCAGGGCCATGCCATGCCAGTGCCACTTCTGTCGGGCTCAGCTGTGATTATATTGCAGCCTTGTCAGCTGGGACTCTCTAATAGACCAAGAACACCTGAAGTGACTTTTAAAGTGCTATTTAAGGAGAAGCAAACAGCTCGCACTGGTGCAGTTAGCTGGTGCTTTGTGCCTGTTGGATGGTGTTTAAGGCTGTGGTTAAGTGTGGCAGGCTCAAACGAGGGCATGGGTGGGGGGGTCACTGCTAGAGGGTTGCACAGGGCTCTGGGGTCAACGCTGGAGGGATGTGCCGGGCTCTGGGGTCGATGCTGGGCTCAGCACAGCCCTTCCCATCTGGGTCTAACCCCAGTGCCGCCCCGAGCTGGTCCTGCACAGCTGTGACCCTGCATGGCTGGGGAAACTGAGGCAGGTGTGGGCATGCAGGGCTCCTCGTGTGCTTTTTTTTGGGTGGCTGTTCACACAGGTTTGCATCCTCCAGCCCTGGGAAGCCTGAGCCCAGCATCACTGGGTGCCAGGGCGGCTGGGTGCCAGGCTGCCACCCTGCAGCCCCTGCCTGCGGCACCCAGATCCTCATTTATCTGCTGCAACAGGACCCTGGGCAAACGAGCATGGGGAGGCAAGAGATATCCCAGAAGTGTTTCCTTCCCGTTGATGCTCATTATCCCCCTAGAAAAGATGAGGTAATTAAGGAGTTACCTCGAGTTACAGGTTGTTGTTGCTTGATTAGATTAAAGCAATGTAATTTGGGACTGCAAGCAGTGCTCTAATCCAGGATGGGCAGGCAAGGAGGGGATGGATGTCTTCCCGGCTGGGGTTGGACACAGAGCTGCCTGCTCTCCCCTCCGTCCCTCTGTCCGTCCATCCGTCATCACTCCATCCTCTGCTGCCCTGGTCCTTGCCCCAGGGCTGCTGGCTCCATACCCCCACCCGGATGGAGAGGATCCCCTGGGGAATTGTGGCTCTGGGGCTGGGGAGGAATGCTGGAGCAGCGTAGGGAGAGGGTGACAGGGCCATCAGCAGTGTCACTCAGCCCACTGCAGAGCTGGCGACAGCAGATCTCCTGCCTGTGGTGGGACCTGCTGCCTTCCCTGCTCCATGCCTCAGTTTCCCCACTTGCACTGCAGCGTTTGAGCTCGACGATGCTCTCTGTCTGCGCGGGGCTCCTGCCTGGCCCTGCCTGCTTGTTGTCAGCTCCGCGTTGCTAACACACAGCTAGAGCTTGGCTATATTTAACCACCGCGGCCGGAGCACGGGCCGTGCAGCCGGGGGGGCAGCGGGGAGCAGCCCCCCGGGGAGGGGAGCAGGGCTGGGGGGCTCATCATTGCCGGAGGCGAGGGGGAGGCAGGAGAGGAGGATGAATCATGGCTCAGGGATATTTTTAACGCCGCCAGATTGCCTGGCAAATGCTTGGGCAGGGCGGCGCGGGCGCCAGAGCTGGGTGTTTGCTTGCAGCCACCGGCTGCTGGGGCTCAGCTTGGGGGTGCTGGGGGACCTGGAAGGGGGTTTGGCCATTCCCCTGGGATCCTGGGGTGTGAGCGTGGCATTATCACCTTGCTGCCACACATTGGAGAGGTGGCAAAGGCAGGGAGGTTTGTCCCTGTGCCTTGGGTGCAGTCAATGGGGGCAGAAAGGGGGGTCCTGGACCAGCATCTTCCTCTGCAAAGAGGAGGCAGGAGGGGAGAAAGTGCCCTGGCAAGGGGAAAGTGATGGGGAAAGCCAGAGTTGTGGCACGGGAGAGGATCTGGGTGTCCCCACCTGCGGGTGCCAACCCGCTGTCTGCAGGTTTGGGGAGAGGCAGGGAGCCCCTGGGGCTGCTCTGGCCAGGGAAGGTGACCCAAGCAGCCGGGTGTCCCTAGGCTGGGGACACGGGGACCGGCAAAGGGCCATGCTGGTGAAGGCAGGCTGCCTCCCAGATGGCAGCGAGCGGCGGCAGGAATACAAATGTGATTTGCTTTTTGCCTCTCAGACGGGAGAGCGTAAAGAGATCCAGAGGCAGGCGGCTGCGGCTGAGCCAGTGTGGGCTAAAAATGCATCCGATGGGAAGAGCCCCCAGTAGGAGGGCACCGAGCCCCCGGCCCTGGCTCTGCGGGACTGCGATGGGGTGACCACCTTGGCCAGGCTCCTTGGTGCCTGCCTGGAGCGGCTTTGCCCTGCTCAGCCTGGAGATGTGGTCGTCCCCCTCCTCGAGGGCTGTGCACTGCCGGGGGTGCACCGGTGAGGTGAGAAGCTTTTCCCTGCAGAAGGTCCTTGGTCCTCGGTGCCTGCAAACACCCTGCAAGAGGCAACAGGGCTAGTGTGAGAGGGGCTGGGGGTTAGCAGGGGGGTCCTGCCTGCTCTGGGGCTCTGCTGGCTGTGGGGCTGCCATCTCTCACCCCGTCTACTGCTGGAGAGGGCTAAAGGCAAGGCAGTAAACGGGGTGATGGGGTTTTCCCTGACCCAGACCCTGCCCTGCTGTACCTCACACTCTGGAGTAGCCCCATCCCTTTGCACCCTGAGCCAGCCCAGCAAAGACATGAGGCAGCATCTGCCTACCGATGGGGATGGTATCCATGGGGTGTGGGTACTGGGGAGGGAGGATGTGATGCCTGTGGGCACGGAGATGTGCGTACTCAGCATCTCGGATGCTCTAATTTAATTTGGGTTCCCCAGCTCAGGGAGTGAAGTCGTCCAGACGGAGAGATGTCCGGCTTCATCCCGAAGGCAATCGCTCACAGGGAGGCTAACGCACTAATCTACTTACAGAATTAATTGGGATCATTTCCCTCGCGTTCCCAGGTGGATAAAGTCCTGGGGGGGGGGGCGGGGGGGCAGGAGCCGAGCTCCGAGGGCTTGTGGGGAGACGGGCTCCTCCAAGCTCGAAGGGTCACATCGCTCAAGTAATTTACTTGCAGTTTTTATGGCAAAGCTGGGCTGGAAGCTCAGCTGGGAGATGATTCATTTCCTCAAGGTTCCTCAGCCCCGCAGCGGGCAGGGGCTGCTGTCCCCATGGGGACAGCAGACGGAAGGATGCAGCAAGACCCTGCTGCTGAAGCCTGGGCTGATGCCAGCATCCCCTCTTGGAGCCATCACCCATGGGTGCTGCCGCAGCGATGGCAAGATTTGCAGATCTGCCCCCCCGCCCTGCCCAGCTCAGGACCCCTGTCTTGAGCCTGGGAGCTGGGCAGGGCAGGGTGAGGGTCCTGCAGCATGGCTCTGCATCCCTCTGGGAGCAGGAGGCTCCCAGGCACTGGGTATTGCTGCCTTGCTTTCTGTGCCTCAGTTTCCCCTTGGTTAAAGAGGAGCCCAGTGGGTGGCAGGTCTTGCATTTCAGCTCTTGTTGGGGCTAACTCCACTTGTAAAGTGCCCAGGTGCCCCCCTCCCGCGGAGAGGGACCCCAGCTTCCTGGTACCCCTAAGGGGGCTGAGCATCACAGCGGGTACCTTGGTGCACTGGATCCAGCCTCTGCCTGTTCCAGGGGGGCTCCTCCTCACCCTGGTGGGGGCTCTGGGCAGGGGACCATCACCCTCAGCTCCCTCCCCGGGAGGAAAAACCACCTCCACCCATCACCCAGGAGCGAGGCCAGGGGAGGGGGCGCAAGCCCTGAGACCCAGTGAAGTCAGCGTAGGATCCCCAAGTCGTGTCTTTCCCCCTCCCCTCCAGTCCCTCTCCCCTTGGCAGCCGTGAGAGCAGCCTTTCCGGAGAGGAAGCCAGTCAGGATGGGATTTCTCTATTTTGTAAACATCCAGAGAGGCCGGGGAGGGTCTGGGGGGGGGGGGCGAACCCAGCACTGTGGCCAGTGGGGATGAGCAGGGGGATGGATCTGTCCCAGAAATTCCCACCTGGTACATGGCCACACACCAGCCCCGAAAAAAGCCATGTTTTCACTGCCCGTGAATCCCTTCTGCTGGAAAAGACACTTTTCCATCCCAGTGTGGTCTGTCGGAGCCTGGGGAGCCTGGGATGAGTTGGGCGGACTGTGCTGGGGGTCCCCACCATTGCATGGCTGGGTATGGGATGCTGCCACTGCTCTCCAAAAGGCAAAAGGGAATAAAAAACAGAAGGGGAAAATAAAAAGGTGCTGTTTTCCACAGGGAGGAGAGCAGCCTGTGCCCTGGCCGCCCGGGCCATGGTGAGGTTTGGCTTTGCTGAAGCTGGGGAGGTTTGTGCCGTGCGGGGCCGCGTTGTGCCCTGGCTCGTGTCAGAGCAAAGACAAATTGCTTGCTTTAATGAGATGAATGGCTTCATTAATCACCCAGTGGCTCCGGCGGGAAATATTCAGGCATTGTGCCGTGCCAGGGGATGCTGGCATGCCAGCCGTGCGGGAGCCAGCAAAATCCCTGCTGGCACCATGGTCCCATGGGGCACCTGGGGGGTCAGTGATGGCACGTGGGGGAAAGCACCCAGTTAGCTTGGGTGTTTGGCAGAGTGGGAGCAGCATCACCATCCTCCCAGGCCAGCGCAAAGGTGACAATAGTCACAGGCTGATGGAGCCACAGCTGTTGTCTGCACTGCTGGGGACAGTGATGGGGACAGCGACGGGGACAGGCGCTGTTTCCCTGCTCTAGCCTGCTCTTTGGGAGCAGCATCCTCAGCTCCTGGGGTTGTTGGTGATCCCAGCGCCGTGCTGTGTCCCCTGCCTGCCATGCCTGAATGGGTGCTGGAGCTGCTGCTTGCACCGAGCCCCCAGGGCTGGCCCCAAATCCCCCTCCGTGCCCATCTCCTAGCATCCCATTTCCAGGTGGTGTTTTCTTACAGAGGTGCTGGGCATGCAGACCTTGGGGTGAGGGTGTCAAGCTCTGCTCTGACAGCTGGGAAATGCAATCGCTCCGTGCTTCTCCCCACTTCGGTGATGTTAATTAACCCGCTGTGCCCTCCCGGGAAGCATTATTATTGCTCTGCCCTCCAGGGAAGCTGGGATGCGGCGCAGGCACTGGCAGCAGCAGATGGCAAAGCCTCTTCCAGAGGGTTCTTTGGTCCCCTGCCCTGACAGGTGCAGGTCCAGGGCTGTGGTCACCCCAGCTCGGTGGGTCCCGGTGACATCCCCAGTGACAGGGATGGGGTGGCTGATGGCTTAGTCTCCCCACCAGGCACTGGATCATCCTGCTGTGCCAGGGGTGTGTGTGCCAGCGTGGCCTCATGCAAACTCCCCAGCCAAGTGTCCATGGAGCCAGGGATGGATCCGGAGAATCCCTTGTGTCTTTGGGGTGGTGTCTGAATGGGCCCTGTGGTGCGGAGTGCCAGGAGCGAGATGTGGGGGACCCCGTCCCGTTGCTGCCAAGCTCCATGTCCCAAGGGATGGTGAAGCAAGCTGGACTCACCATGCAAATGGCGGGCTTTGGGAGGCTAATTAGCCCCCTAATTAGCTCCTTGGCAGGAATGCATCTGGATTCCAGGCTGCGGAGGGCATGCCAGTGCCATTGGCACTGGGAGGTGCTCCCTGTGCGGTTTGGGGGTGTGTAGGGATGGATCCTGCCCCCACCATCCCACTGCAGGCAGTGTACGCTGCCTGCACGTTGCCTGCAGTGGGGACCCTGTGCTCTGCTGCTGGGGGGCACGCACCGGGAGAGGCTGCCTGCACCAGGGGGACCGTCAGCCTGCCTGCACTGGGTCACTGCAAGATGCTGGGGGGATGGTGACACCCCCATCCCATCCGTGCCCCACCTCCAGTTTGCATGACAGCCCCAGGATGCGTGTCACCTCCCTGGCAAAGACAGGGACCGGGCACATCGCATCCTGCTGGAGGAGGGACCCCCTTCCCCACCAGGAGGAGGAAATTAGAGGGGGGATATGGGCAACCCTGTGCCCACCCCCCCCCCCGGGTCTTTGCATGGCTCCAAGCTCGCCCAGTGCCCTGGGTGCTCGCAGGGACTCGCTGCTTCAGCTCCCCAGTAGGGTCATTAAATAAAAGCAATAAAGGGAGCTGACAGCGGGGCCCCAGTTGGGCTGAGCCTGCAGTGCAGCCGTCCCGAGGCCATTGGGAAACACTATTTATGGCGATACATGGGATGGGATGTGGCTGGGCTGGCGGCCCCAGGCGCGCTGGCTCCTTGCCCAGCATGGAGCAGGGCCGCATCCTGGCCATGGAAGGGTGCAGAGCCCTAGCTGTGGCTCCGCAGCATCCCCAGGGCTGAGCAGTACTGGCAAGGGGCAGCTGGCAAAACCTCCCGCTCCGGGCTGGGGGGAGCTGGGCTGGAGCAGGATGGGTGGGACGAGGTGGGATGAGCAGGATGAGTGCAATGAGTGGGAAGAATGGGATGGGCGGGAAGAACGGGATGAGTGGAACGAACAGGATAAGTGGGACAAGCGGGACAAGTGGGATGAGCAGGATGAGCAGGACAGGTGGGATGAGCGGGGCAAGTGGGGTGAGTGGGATGAGCAGGGTGAGTGGGATGAGCAGAGTGAGTGGGATGAGCAGGGCAAATGGGATGAGCATGATGAATGGGATGAGCGGGATACCCTTCCCAGGCCAGCCTTGCTCCCCTGCCTCCTCCCTGTGCAGCCAACACTCCCGCCTGCCTCCGCCGCTCTCTCTTCATCTTGGGGATGTTTTTTTTAGCTCCTGCAGTTTTTTCCACCCCCTCTGGGACGGACCCGGATTCCCAGCCCTATTAAAGCCATCACCCGTGTCCAGCTGCCATCTGTCCGTCTCCGCGCCGAGCATGCCGCCAGCATTTGATGCTCTGAGCAGTCCCGGGGGTCCCACTCGGCCTCTGCCCCATCTCCCCCTGCACATGGTAGGGATGCTGAGCTGACACAGAGGGACCAGAGGGACAGCAGGACGGACAGCTGGCCGAGGCCCGGCTGTATTCTACAGTGCATGTGTCTCCAGTGTGAGTAAGCGACTGGAGATGCAGCCCTGTTGGAATAACAGCCGGCGCCCATGTCTTCAGCTGGAAGCACCCTCATCGCCACCAGCCATGCTCCCACCTGCTGCTCGGACCCAGCCCTGTGGCCGAGGATGCTCCCGGAGCTGGGGGGTGGCACAGCCCTGGTGAGGGGCTACGGTCCTGGCCAGGCTCCCCTGGGGTGCAGGGTTGAGGACAATCCCCAGGGGGTGACACTGGGGCCAGTTACCAGTGCAGCTGGGGATGGAGCCTGGAGCCACCTGGTAAAACCAGGACCGAAGGGAAGAGCAAATCCCGATGCCGTTAGCTGGTGCCTGACTCGGAGCCTCGACCCGTTCCCGTAATAACAACAGCCTTATCCTGGTCTCCCAGACAAGGGCTGCAGGCAGGGGCAGGGGTCGTGCTGCGGAGCCCCCTCTTCCCCCCAGCTTTTCCATGTGTCCACCCCAACCCCTCCCATCATTAATTTCAGATGAGTGTTCAGCCCCTGCGACATGCTTTATCCAGCGCCTCTTCTTCCTGCCGGTGATTTATGGCGGAGCTTGGCAGGGGAACGGCAGGAATTTTCCTGCCTGCGAGGCTCCCTCTGGGTGTCTGGCAGGAGCCACGGTGGTAGCCACGGCGGTGGCCTCCGGCAAACCCAAGGGCAGTGGGGGGGAGCAAGGGGGAGCGTGGTCCCTCCATCCCCTGCACCCTATGGATGCTGCAGGGTGGCGTGGGATGGGGGAGCGGGGGCAGATGCGGGCTGGCCCCCTGCTTGTCAAAGCCGAGGAACCAGTGCTGACTCGGATATTTAAGGGCAGGGAGACTGTGTCTGCTGCCCTGCCTGCCCTGCCTGCCCTGCCTGCCCTGCGCGCCCTGCCTGCCCTGCCTGCCCTGCCTGCCCTGCCTGCCCTGCCTGCCCTGTCGGTGGCATGGGCAGGAGCTCAGCTGTGCGTGGAGGATTGAAAAAGTCTGGGGATGAGGAAGGAAGCAGCAGCGCCTGGAGGGAGACAAAGGTGTTGATGTGGCTAGTGCAGGCACCGACGTGGCTAGTGCAGGTGTTGGCATGGCTAGTGCAGGCATTGATGTTGCTAGCACTGGAGTTGCCATGGCTAGTGCAGGCACTGACGTGGCTAATGCAGGCATTGGCATGGCTAGTGCTGGAGGTGGCTTGGCTAGTGCAGGCGTTGACACAGCCAGTGCAGGTGTTCACATGGCTAGGGCAGTCGTGGGTGGGACTAGTGCTGGGGGTGACGTGGCTAGTGCTGGCAGTGGCAGCCTGGCGCAGGTGCTGGCATGGCATGGGCATGACAGGTGCAGGCAGTGGTGTGGCTAATGCAGGCACTGGTGTGACTTGTGCCACCATCAGCGTGGCTTGTGCAAGGCCGTGTGTTACCCAAGCGCGGCTTTAGGGCCACCATCCTGCACGCATGGCTCCCTGGAGGCACCCTCCCTGTGCCAACCGTGTGGGGCCAGATCTCCCACCCAGTGCTCCCAGTATGCCAGCATGCTCAGCCCAGTGCCCCCCTCACCCTCCAGTGTTGAAGCCTCTCCGTTTTTGGGGGACCCCTGGCTCCCCCGTCACGGGCATTGACCGAAAAAGGGAGGTTTTGACCCCAAAAAGGAGGTGGGCAGGCTGGAGACTGCTCCTGGGGGTCTAGGGGAAGGATAACTGTGCCGTGGTGACCTTGGGGACAGGATGGAGAGGATGACTGGTTCTGTGGTGCCCCTCACTGTGGCTTCAGGCCACCGTAACCCTCCCTGCCCTCCTCTGCTCTCTCCCCAGGATGCCCTGCTGAGCCTGGGGGCTGTCATCGATGTCTCCTGCCTGCGGGATGCCCTCCGCCATGCCCTGGTCTCCCTGCTGCCCAGAGTGGTAGGTGGGCGCGGGGCGGGGAGAGCCCCGGGACCTGGGGGTGGTGGTGCTGCGGGATTCTCTGCTGGCTGATATTGAGGTTGAGCCTGGGATGGAGTCTTCTCCTGCCCAGCCCACCTGGATGTCCTCCCTGCCCCGAAATGGGCTATGGGTCACTGGTCCCCTATTTCCATTTTAAGTGTGAAATGGCTCTTGGGTTGGCTTTCTGAGCCTCACTTGCCAGTCACCGGCCACCTCTCCACAGGGAGTGGCTTGGAGCCCCCCAGGAGCTGCAGGGCCCCTAATGCCCCTGTGAGCCCAGTGGGCTGGTGGCCCTGCTGCTGCTGGTGTCTCTGGTGCTCATGGTGGCCCTGGTGCTGTTGATAGCCCAGAGATGCTGGTGGTGCTGGTGCTCATGGTGGCCCTGGAGCTGGTAGCTCTGGTGCTGCTGATAGCCCAGAGGTGCTGGTGACCCTGGTGCTCATGGTGGACATGCAGTGCTTGTGGCCCTGCAGTGCTGGTGGCCCTGGTGCTTATGGTGGCCCTGCAGTACTGGTGGTGGCCTTGGTGCTGCTGATAGCCCAGAGATGCTGGTAGCCCTGGAGCTGGTAGCTCTGGTTCTGATAGCCCAGAGGTGCTCGTGACCCTGGTGCTTGCTCATGGTGACCCTGGTGCTGGTAGTGGCCCTGGTGCTGCGGATGGCCAGGCATGGGGCAGGCATCATGGGACCCCCTGAGACATTGGGCATCAGGGCTGGGGTGCCCTGGTCATGGGGGCCTGCAAAGTGGGGGGTGAGTGCACATGCGTGTGCGTGATAGCAGGTGTGTGTGCACGAGTGTGCACACTAAGGTGTGCACATATGTGTGAGCATGCACCTATGTGTGCCCACAAGCACGTATGCAGGTCTCTATGCATGTGTGTGCACAGGTGCATATGGTGCACGTGTGCAGTGGGTGTGCATGTGTGTACATGACTGTGTGCATGCGTGTGCATGTGTGTATTCATGCGGCTGTGCACGTGTGGGTATGTACATCTGTTTATTTACATACGTGGCTATGTACATGTGTTTATGTACGTATGTGGATATGTATGTGTGTATGTACATGTGTGACTGTGTACATGTGTTTATATGTGTGGGTGTGTACGCTTGTTCACTTGTGTGGGTACGTGTTTTCATGTGTGGATGTGCACATGTGTTTATGTCAATGTGGGGGTATGTAAATGTCTTTATGTGTGGGTACATATATATGTTTATGTACATATGTGGGTGTGCATGCATTTCTATGTACTTGTGTGGGTATGTGTGTTTAAGTATATATGTGGGAGTGCACATGTGTGGGTATATATACGTGTTTATATACGTGTGTGTGTACATGTGTCTGTACATGTTGGTATGCACATGTGTTTATGTGTATCTACATGTGTTTATACATGTGTGGGTGTGCACGTGTGTTTATGTATGTGTGTTTATGCACTTATGTACATGTGTTTACACACATGTGTGGGTGTGCATGTGTGTTTAGGTGTGGGGTGTCATGACCTTTGCTCTGGACAAACCCTGTGCACCTGGGGAAACTGAGGCACGCAGCCCTGCCTGGCCCGGCTGCTCCCTGCGGAGTGGGCAGGGGGTACCAGGGGTGGCGAGGGCTGGCTGGGCTGTGGCGTGGGTGAGGGGCAGGGTGGGGGTCCCGACCCTCAGCGTTGCCCACCCCCGCCCCCCCCCCAGGAGCATGTCTACATCTACCTGCTGGATGGGGAAACCCGGCTGATCTGTGATGACCCCCCCCACGAGCTGCCACCCGAGGGGAAGCTCAGGTGAGCCCAGCCCCCCCCAGCCCCCGGGTGTGTGCACACACGTGCATGTGGCCCAGTGAGTGTGCATGTACACGCGTGTGCATGAAGGCCATGAGGTTTCACAGGGGACCTGGCATTGGTACACACCCATCCCTATCCCTGTCCTCATCCTCATCCTCATCCCATCCTCATCCTCACCCCATACCCATCCTTATCCCATCCCCACCCCGTCCCCATCCTCATCCTCATCCCCATCCTCGTTCAATCCCTGCCTTCATCCCATGCCCACGTTCATACCATCCTCATTCTCATGCCCATCCCCTTCTTCATCCTCAGCCCCATTCCCATCCCTTTTCCCTTCCTCATCCTCGTCCCTGTCCCCATTCCCATCCTCATTCTATCCCCATCCCTATCCCTGCCCCTATCCTCATCCCCCTTCCCTTCTCCATCCCCATCCTCATCCTCATCCTCATCCTCATCCTCATCCTCATCCTCATCCTCATCCTCATCCTCATCCCATCCTCATCTTCATCCCATCCCCCCGTGCATGTGCAGCAACATGCACACATGTGTGCAGACACTGTGCATGTGCAGAGACACGCATGCGTGTGCAGGGGCTGTGCGTTTGAGAGACATGCACACGTGTGCAGGTGCTGTGCATGTGCAGGGACATACATGTGCAGGGACACACAAATGTGCAAGGGCTGTGAATGTGCAGGACACACACGTGCAGGGACATACACATGTGCAAAGGCTGTGAATGTTCAGGGACACACATGTGTGCAGACACTGTGCATGTGTAGAGACATGCACACATGTGCAGGGACACACGTGCACAGGTGCTGTGCATGTGCAGAAACACGCGTGCATGTGCAGGGGCTATGCATGTGAGAGACATGCACAGATGTGCAGGTGCTGTGCATGTGCAGGGACATGCATGTGCAGGGACACACAAATGTGCGAGGGCTTTGAATGTGCAGGGACACATACATGTGCAGGGGCTTTGCATGTGCACGGACACACAAATGTGCAAGGGCTGTGAATGTGCAGGGACACGTGTGCGCAGGGGCTGTGCATGTGCAGAGACATGCACATGTGTGCAGGGGCTGTGCATGTGGAAGGACACATGTGTGTGCAGGGGCTGTGCATGTGCAGGGACACATGTGTGTGCAGGGTCTGTGCATGTGCAGGGACACACATGCATGTGCAGGCACTGTGTGTGTAGGGACACACGTGTGTGCAGGGGCTGTGCATGTGCAGGGACACACATGCATGTGCAGGGACACACGTGTGTGCAGGGGCTGTGCATGTGCAGGGACACACATGCATGTGCAGGGACACACGTGTGTGCAGGGACACACATGCATGTGCAGGCACTGTGCATATGCAGGGACACACGTGTGTGCAGGGGCTGTGCATGTGCAGGGACACATGCATGCACAAGCGCTGTGGGTGTGCAAGGGACACGCATGCTCAGGTGTGCTGCACAGCCCTGTCCCCTCCCCGTGTGCACAGGTCCCCTGCCCAAGGTGCCTGGGGTGCCCCGGCCTGGGGCGGTGGCTCAGGTGTCCCTGTCCCTGCAGGGATGCGGTGCGGAAGCAGAAGCGGCTGGAGTGTGGGGGGCTGCCCCCCGCCGAGCTCCCCAGCCGGCAGCTGGGCCCCCTGGCAGCACCCCTGGCCCCTGGCACGCAAGGTGGGGCTGCAGGGGGGACATAGGGGTGTTGGTGGGGTGGGAGAGTGGGTGGGTATGGGGGTGGGGGGGAAAGTTGGTAGGTGAGTAGGTGGGTGGGTGGATGGATGGATGAGCTGGTAGGTGAGTGTGTGGGTGGATGGATGGATGGGTGGGTGGGTGGGTGGATGGGTGGGTGAGTGAGTGGATGGATGAATGAGTTGGTAGGTGGGCAGATGGATGGATGGGGGGATGGATGAGTTGGTATGTGAGTGGATGGATGGATGGATATGTTGGTGGGTGGGCAGATGGATGGATGGGGGATGGATGGATGGATGAGTTGGTATGTGAGTGGGTGGATGGGTGGGTGGGTGGGTGGATGGATGATGAGTTGGTAGGTGGGCAGATGGATGGATGGATGGGTGGATGAGTTGGTAGGTGAGTGGGTAGATGGGTTGGTGGGTGGATGGATGGATGGGTGGATGAGTGGGTGGATGGATAAGTTGGTAGGTGGGTGATGGGTTGGTGAGTGGGTGGATGGATGGGTGAATGGACGGATGGAAGGATAAGTTGGTAGGTGGGTCATGGGTTGGTGGGTGGGTGGATGGATGTGTGGGTGGGTGGGAAGATGGGTGGGTGGATGGATGGGTGGGTGAGTGGATGGAGGAATAAGTTGGTAGGTGGGTGGATGGGTTGGTGGGTGGATGGACGGGTGGCTGATTGGGAGAACTGAGGTGTGAGTGGATGGATGGGTGTGCACAGGAGTGGTTGGATGGGTGGGTGGGTGGGTGGGTGGATGGATGGGAGAATGGCCAGGTGGGTGGGTGGGTGACCCATGGCGACACAGGGATGACAACATGCACCCTGAGGGCTCAATGCCCCAGCCCCAGGCTACCCCCGATGCCCACTCAGGACTGACCCTCTCTTGGCTTGCAGTGCGCATCATCCCGCTGGTGGACAAGGAGAGTGGGGCTGTGGTGTGCGTCATCCTGGTGAGTGCGAGGATGTGGGCCGGGCTCTGGGGGATGGGACAGTGTGCAGACACTGGGGTCCTCACACTACAACCCTCCAGGTACACTGTGGCCAGCTGAGCGACTCGGATGAGCAGAACCTACGTGCATTGGAAAGACACGTGAGTGACCCCAGCTTGGCTGTGGGCCCTGGCACCTGGGGACCTGCCACCTCTTTCCCCAAACCCTGCTGTCCCTTGTCCCTTACGCCCCTCCTTGCAGACCCTGGTGGCATACCGGCGCCTGCAAGCCCTGCAGAAGCTGCAGCCCTGGCCCCAGGTCAGCCTCTCCACCAGCTCCTCCCAGAACTCCCTGGCCAAGACAGAGAAGGCACCTGAAAGCAGCTACAGTGACCTGGACTGCAAGATCCTGCAGCTCTGCGGTGAGGCCAGGGTGGGGGGCAGCAGGGGGGGTGGTGTGTGCCGGCAGGGTGGAGCTGGGGCGTTGAGCCCCTCATGGTGTTTGTGCCCCTTGTACAGGTGAGCTGTATGACCTGGATGCTGCCTCACTCCAGCTCAAGGTCATCAACTATGTGAGTAGTGACCATGCTGGCCCCCCTCGCCCCCAGCCTCAGGACACACAGAGCACCTCAATTTATTTCCAAAAAAAGAAAATCCCCCAAAGTAAAGAAAAACCTCAAGCGTCAGCTGCGCAGCCATCAGTAGTGACCAGAGTGAACAGCCTTGTCACAACTGTCAAGTCTCCAGAGTTAACATAATTAACAGTGCCATCCGTGCCACAGAAACTCTGAGACAGAACCTCCAGGTTCCCATCAGGCTCTCTAGCATCCTGTACCCAGCCCTCAGTAGCATCCAGAGTGAACAGCCTCGCCCTTGACATCAGTAGTCTCCAGAGTGAACCTGATCAGCTGCAGGGAAGAGGTTCTCAGAGGGCACCTGATTCTGTGTGGCACGTGTGGGTGCCCTGGGCACAGGGAGGCAGAGGAGGGGCTGGATTCTGCCCTGGGGGGGCTCAGGGCAGGCTGGGGTGCTGACCCCCACCCTTCACCCCCCCCAGCTGAAGCAGGAGACCCAGTCACTGTGCTGCTGCCTCCTACTTGTCTCTGAGGACAACCACCAGCTCTTCTGCCAGGTGGGTGCCACCGGGCTGGTCCCCCCACCCTGTGGGGCCAGGGGGTCCCAACTGCACCCCCCAAGCCATGGCTTCATGGGGCTTGACCACCATCCCATGGCAGCTCACCCCCCAGCTGTCTCTTCCAGGTGGTGGGAGACCGTGTCCTCGAGGAGGAGATCAGCTTTTCGGTGAGCAGAGTGGGGGATGGTGAGTGGGGGATATAGGGGGGCAGTGGGTGCCATGGGCTCACCCATCCCCTCCACCCGCAGCTCACCTTTGGGCGCCTGGGGAAGGTGGTGGAGGACAAGAGGTCCATCACCTTGAAGGACATCAGCGAGGTGGGTACCAGCTCTCCTACCCTGGGTGGGGACTCTGTGTGTGTCTCCTGCACCCAGGGACATGGTTCCCCAGCCCGGACTGGGGACTTCCCGGGGGTGGGGGTCTGGTTTGGAGGTGCCGGTACCAGCCCCCTCTCACCTCCTCCCTGCAGGAGGAGCACAAGCAGCTGAGCAGCATGTTGGGCAGCGAGGTCACCTCCATGCTCTGTGTCCCTGTCATCAGCCGGGCTACCTCCCAGGTGGTGGCATTGGCCTGCGCCTTCAACAAACTGAGCGGGGGGAGGTGAGTAACCGTCTTGGCTTGGGGAGGGGGGGGCAGGATCCAGCCCTCCCACCTTCCCCTCTGCCCTGAGCTGGGGCTGCCTTTGTGGGTGGTGGAGCATTGTCACCATGGAGGAAGAGGGTGCAGGTGTGGGGACCAGCAGGGACAGGGGACAGAGGTGTGTGCCCCACCACGATGGGGTCTTGCCCTTCTCCTCTGATGGGGTCTTGCCCTCCCCCCAGTTACACCAAGGCAGACGAGCACAAGATCCAGCACTGCTTCTGCTATACCTCCACGGTGCTCACCAGCACTTTGGCCTTCCAAAAGGAGCAGAAGCTCAAGTGCGAATGCCAGGTGAGTGCCCGCAGGGCTGTGTCACACCGGGCAAACACGTGTGCGTGTCCCATGTCACGCCAGTTACTGACAGCATCACCTCTGTCCCCACCAGGCCCTGCTGCAGGTGGCGAAGAACCTCTTCACGCACTTGGGTAGGTGCACGCTGCAGGGAGCACCCACGCCCTGGGTGGGGGCAGAACCCCCTGCACAGCTCCAGGGGACAGTGGCACTGGGGTCCCCTGCCCCCAGCCTGGGGGGACCTTGTCCCTTGCCCTGCCAGCCCTGGCCCTGCCTGGGGGATGATGGCAGGAGGGCAGCCGTCAGCTCGCCCAGAGCCTTGCTTGCGCTGGTGATGCACAGCTGCAGGCGTGCACACTGCATCAGCACAGAGTGCTGCGTGCACTTAGAAATGTGTGTGCAGACATGCATTGCTGCATGTACTGCTGCCGGCGCACACTGCTGTGCACACAGAGCTGCACATGTGGGAACTGCTGCATGCACACATGCACTGTTGCACACGCACACATTGCTGCATGCACACGTGCACACTGCTGCACATGCACACACACACTGCCATGCATGCACATTGCTGCATGCACGCACAACTGCTGCATGCATGCACTGCTGCATGTGCACACACACATTGCTGTGCACACACACTGCTGCAGTTCATGCTACACACGAGCACCCTGCTGTATTGCATCTGCTGCTGCCCACTTGCACGGGCTGTGTCACCCTTTGGTGTGCATGCATGCACGTGTACACACGCAAACATGTACATGCATGCACACGGTCTGTGCAGACCCCACTCCTCTGTGCCCCCCAGGCCTTCCTGCCGTGCCCCTGGGGTGGGCTGTGTGCAGGCACAGCCCACGCTGGGGACAGACTGAGCTGAGACACCCCCTCTTTCATTGCATGGGTGGGGAGATGAGGTGGGCAGCAGCTGCTTGGCTGGGGGCTCCCTGACCCTTTCCCCCCCACCCCTTGCAGACGACGTCTCTGTTCTGCTCCAGGAGATCATCACAGAGGCCCGAAACCTCAGCAATGCAGAGATGTGAGTGGGCCTGCCATGAGGGGGGGGGACACAGGGTGGGGGGGCACAGACCCCCCTGGGTGCGAGTGGCATTGGTGTCTCTTGCAGATGCTCCGTGTTCCTGCTAGACCGGCTCAGCCACGAGCTGGTGGCCAAGGTGTTTGACGGTGGCGTGGTGGATGACGAGGTGAATGCAGGGACAAGGGGATGGAGTCTGGTGGGGGGTCCTGGGGTCCTGCCCCCTCCAGCCCCAGGACCATGCTGGTGAC
Source organism: Falco rusticolus (assembly GCF_015220075.1). Taxonomy (NCBI): domain Eukaryota; kingdom Metazoa; phylum Chordata; class Aves; order Falconiformes; family Falconidae; genus Falco; species Falco rusticolus. The sequence goes on from NC_051188.1 coordinate 363,078, forward strand.
CTCCTCTCCCTGCCCGCAGAGCTACGAGATCCGCATCCCTGCCGACCAGGGCATCGCCGGGCATGTGGCCACCACTGGCAAGATCCTCAACATCAAGGATGCCTACTCCCACCCGCTTTTCTACCGGGGGGTGGACGACAGCACCGGCTTCCGCACCAGGAACATCCTCTGCTTCCCCATCAAGAACGAGAGCCAGGGTGAGGGGCACAGGCAGGGCGCCGTGCCCCTGCATGGGGACCCGGCACGTGGGGGATTGTGTACCCCGGGATGTGGGCACGGCACGGTCCCCTGGCACAGCAGCATCCCCCAGCCCGTGGGAACCATCCTGCCCCGGGGGGCACGATCCTGAACACAGCATGTGGATGTGATCCTGTCCCCAGCACGTGGACATCATTGTGTCCCCAACACACAGGCACAGTGCTACCCCCGGTACTTGGGCGTGATCCTGATCCTGTCCCCAGCACATGGGCACAGCAGCGTCCCTGGCACTTGGGCACAATCCTGTCCCCAGCACACAGACATGATCCTGTCCCCAGCACGTGGGCATGATCCTGTCCCACGTCCATGGCCACGATCCTGTCCCCAACACACAGGCACAGCACTGTCCCCAGCACATGGCCACAATCTCGCCCCCAGCAAAGAAGTATGTCCCCCAGCATAGGGTCATGATCCTGTCCCAAGCCTGTGGGCACAGCGCTGTCCCCAGCACACAGGAACAATCCTGTCCCCAGCACACGGGCTTGATCCTGTCCCCTGTCCCCTGTCCCCACTCTGCTCCCAGAGGTCATCGGGGTGGCAGAGCTGGTCAACAAGATCAATGGCCCCTGGTTCAGCAAATTCGACGAGGACCTGGCAACCGCCTTCTCCATCTACTGTGGCATCAGCATCGCCCATGTATGTGCCCGGGGGGGTCCCCAACCCTGGCGGGGGAGGGCAAGAGCAGCCCTCTGTGCTGCCCCGGAGCTGGCCACAGTGCAGAGGGACGGGGTGGGGGGATGTGTTTGGTCCCCGTTCCCTGGGGACAAGCAGTGGTGGGGATGGGATGAGCTGGGGTGGGGGAGGCCACGTGTGGGGACCAAGGATGTGCTGGGGGGCCAGCATGGGCTGGGGGTGCTGAGGGGGCTTGGGGGGCTCTGCACACCCCCAGCACTCCCATACCTCCCTCCCACCCTGCAGTCACTGCTGTACAAGAAGGTGAATGAGGCGCAGTACCGCAGCCACCTGGCCAATGAGATGATGATGTACCACATGAAGGTGAGGTGGCACGGGGATGGGGGCAGGGACACGGGCTGGGACCCCCCCTGCCAGCGTGGTGCTGCCACACTCCACCCCAAGGTGGTGGCACAGTGGGGTGGCGGTGATACCCTGGGTTCTCTGCTCTCGCTGGGGCTCACGTGGCCCAGGACACAGCTTGGGGACACCCTGGGGGCCCGGTCACAGCGTGGACCACTGGCAATGGCTCCTTCAGGTGTCAGACGATGAGTACACCAAGCTGCTGAGCGAGGGAATCCAGCCCGTGTCCACCATCGACCCCAACTTTGCCAACTTCACCTACACGCCACGCTCGCTGCCCGAGGATGACACCTCCATGGTGAGGACTGTGGGGACGGTCCCCAAGTGCCACCGTACCCTGCCTGCTCTGGGTCAGGTCACAGACCCCAGCCCTGGGGTGCTGGGGGGCTGGAATGGGGGGATGTGGCTGCACCCCTGAGCATCTTCCTGCCTGCCAGGCAGGGGCAGGGGTGGCACGGCAGGGGGACAATGAGCACTGCCACTCACCCTGTCCCCTCCGCAGGCCATCCTGAGCATGCTGCAGGACATGAACTTCATCAACAACTACAAGATGGACCGTCAGACGCTCACCAGGTGGGTCCCCATCCCTGTCACTATCCCCACACCTGCTGGGGACACCTGGGCAAGACAGAGGTCCCCAGGGGGTGGGGGTGGTGCAAAGACACACACCACACACACCCCATGGCCCTTCCCTCCCTGCCAGGTTCTGCCTGATGGTGAAGAAGGGCTACCGTGACCCCCCCTACCACAACTGGATGCATGCCTTCTCTGTCTCCCACTTCTGCTACCTGCTCTACAAGAACCTGGAGCTTGTCAACTACCTGGAGTAAGGCCAGACGCCGTCCCTGTCCCCGGCCGGGGCGCTCCCCGCCCTCCTGCCTGCCTCATATTCCCTCCTTCCCCCCCCAGAGACATCGAGATCTTTGCCCTCTTCATCTCCTGCATGTGCCATGACCTGGACCACAGAGGCACCAATAACTCCTTCCAGGTGGCCTCGGTGAGCCGAGCCCAGTGCTGGGACGTGCCTGGGTGGGGGGGATGGGGACAGAGCTGGGGGGGTGGGGGCGTGGGTCTTCACCCCCATAGCTCCATCACTCTAGCCACTCTGCCTTGCAGAAATCGGTCCTGGCTGCGCTGTACAGCTCGGAGGGCTCCGTCATGGAGGTAAGGTGCTCCCCAAAACCTCCCCCTGCCCAACTCTCTGGGGCTGCGGCTGGGTGGCAGCATCCCTGCCTGCGCCCTGCCTGCACCCTGCCTGCACCCTGCCTGCGCCCACGGCCCCGGCTTCTCCCGCAGAGGCATCACTTCGCCCAAGCCATTGCCATCCTCAATAGCCAAGGCTGTAACATCTTTGACCACTTCTCCCGCAAGGTGAGCCCCCCTGCCTTGGCACCTCTCCCCTGCCACCCTCCTGCCCAGGCTGAGCCTGCTCGTCCCCTCTGGACCCCCTCCCCAGCTCTGGATCTGACCCTTGGGATACAAGGGCTGGCAGGGGCACGGAGCTGGTCATGGCAGCTACCATGCCTGGTCTTGCAGGACTACCAGCGCATGCTGGACCTCATGAGGGACATCATCTTGGCCACTGACCTGGCCCACCACCTGCGCATCTTCAAGGACCTCCAGAAGATGGCAGAAGGTGAAGCTCCTATGCTTGGGCTTAGGGATGCGGTGGGAACTCATCCCCCCAAGTCTGGAAGGTGGCACTGCAGGTCCTGGCTGTCCCCAGAGTCCTTACTTGGGGAGCTGATGGGGGCTGTGGGGCTCCTTCCCGAGCCCCCAGCCCTAACCCCTGCCCTGCTCCCTGTCTGGCAGTGGGCTACGACCCTAAGAACAAGCAGCACCACAGCCTGCTGCTCTGCCTGCTTATGACCTCCTGTGACCTCTCCGACCAGACCAAGGGCTGGAAGACCACCAGGAAGATCGCGGTGAGTGCCACACCATGGGGCTGACCCCCTGAATGCCACCCCCTCCCCCGTCTTGGGGCACCCGCATGGCCCCAGGCGCCAGGGACCAGCCTGCCCCTCACAGTGGCATCGTGGCCTGTGGAGGGGGTCCCTGCCTGGACCACGCAGCAGCCCCCCGTGCCGGCAGCATGTCCCTGCCCAATGCAGAGCTGTGGAGGGGGTGTCTGGAGGGCAATTGGGGTAGGGATGGCACCCCAGGCATGCAGCCCCCTACTCTGACAGTCTGTCCCTTGCAGGAGCTGATCTACAAGGAGTTCTTCTCCCAGGGTGACCTGGTAGGTAGCACCAGGGCTTGGTGCGGGGTTGGGCTTGGCCAACACTCTTGGCAAGCACCAGGGGGGCCCAGATGAGGTGGGGGGGGGCGGTGGACAGGGAGGTCTTGCCCGGGAATGGGGAGGGGATGGTCACTGGCATTGACACACACCCCCTCACCATTGCTGCAGGAGAAGGCCATGGGCAACCGCCCGCTGGAGATGATGGACCGGGAGAAAGCCTACATCCCCGAGCTGCAGATCAGCTTCATGGAGCACATCGCCATGCCCATCTACAAGTGAGCCCCCAGGGCTGGTGCCGGGCTGGGGGGGGCTGCTGCTATCACCCCTGCCTTGCCATGCCAGGGTGGGACAGGGGGTGCTGGGCGGGGGGTCTTGCAGATATTAGGGGGGTTTCCAAGTGGTGGGGATGGGGGGAACAGGGTTGCATCCAACTAAGGGGGTGCAACCCCGTGTTGATGGCGTGTGGTGTCCCCTGCCCCCCAGGCTGCTGCAGGACCTCTTCCCCAAGGCAGCGGAGCTCTACGAGAGGGTGGCCAGCAACCGGGAGCAGTGGACCAAGGTCTCCCACAAATTCACCATCCGGGGTTTGCCCAGTAACAACTCCCTGGACTTTCTGGATGAGGAATATGACCCGCAGGCCCCCGACCCCCAGGTCAACGGCTGCCTGGAGCCCGAGGGGGGGCAGCCAGAGGCAGGGGCTGAGTAAAAGGGGCAATGAGGGGGGCTACGGCCACAGCTGGACCAGGAGCATCCCCAACCCTCATCCCCCAGCCTATGGGGAGGAGGTTTGGGGGGGGGACATCAGTGACTCTGGACCACAACAGCAAGGTCTGTGTGTTGCCAGCACCCACCGCTGGTCCTTTCCCACCAGTGGGTGACTGTCCCCTCCCTCCGGGGCAGGTATTCAGGTGTCCCCTCCACCTGGTGGTCCCCTGGACCCCTCTTTGCTAGGACTCTGCCTCTGTGGCCGGGGACACCGGGGGACACCGTGGGGCTGAGGGATGGATGTGCTTTAAACTGCCTTAAGGCTGCAGGTCGTGTCCCCATGGGGTGACAACAGGGACGATGCCCTCGGCAGAAGCACCCCTGGAGGGGTTGTCCCCCTGAAAGGGGGCTGTGGGTCTGCCGGGGGTCAGCGGGATGGAGGGGGACAGTGTGGAGCAGGATGGCGAGGAGCAGTGGGAGTGCTGGGGGTGGGGTGGGCTGCAGGGCACAGGGGTGTCCCCATAGACCCCAAAGTGGGGCGTGAGGCTGTGGGAGGGGGCTGGGAGGTCTGAGGACAGAGGAGCCAGGCTCAGGCCCATGGAAGGAGGCTGGTTCTGGCTGGAGGAGGGAAGAGGCACCCAGAGCAGGATGGCCATGGCCGTGGCCATGGGGGTGCTCTGCCTGCATCCCCTGCTGCCTCCCAGCAGCTGCCGAGCATCTGTTGGCTAAAAGCCCCCCCAGCCCCGGGACCCCTGGATCCACTCACCTGTGGAAGGACTCGTGTCCCTCGCCCAGCCTGGTCCCACACAGCTACGTCCCCTGCAAGGGCTAGATGCGTGCCAAGGCTGGAAGGGCTCCTGCTCCTGGTTTGCACGCATGGGGGGGGGGGGTGGGTGTGTGTGCTGCACTCCCACAGGGACACTGCAGGAGGTCCTGTCCCCACCGTGTCCCCTCAATGTCCCCACCACGTGGGTGTTTCTCTAGCTCAGCACTGTGGTGCCCGCCCAGGAGCCTCCTGTCTGCAAGCAGCTGCACCAGTGACCGATGTGTCCATGAGCATCCCCAGCTCACAGTGGCTTCACAACTCCTGCCATACTGACCACCATGCATGGACCCTGATGGTCTCCTGTGGTCCCTCTGGTCCTGCAGACCACCGTGCATGGACCCTGATGGTCTCCTGTGGTCCCTCTGGTCCTGCAGACCACCGTGCATGGACCCTGATGGTCTCCTGTGGTCCCTCCAGTCCTGTTGACTGCTGTGCATGGACCCTGCCAATGTCCCATGGTCCCTCTGGTCCTGCAGACCACCATGCATGGACCCTGATGGTCTCCTGTGGTCCTTCTGATACTGCAGACCACCATGCATGGACCCTGATGGTCTCCTGTGGTTCTTGTGGTCCCATCAACTGCCATGCATGGACCCTGTCATCCTCCTGTGGTCCCTCTGATCCCACTGACTGCCATGCCTGGACCTTACCATCCTCCCATGGACCCTCTGGTCCTACAGGCCACCATGCATGGATGGTGATGGCCTCCTGTGGTCCCTCTGGTCCTACTTAGCATTGTGCATGGATCCTGCTGGCTTCCCATGGCTGCTCTGGCCATGCAAAGACCCACCAGTCTCCCACCATCCCTCCTGCCCTGCTGACTGCTGTGCATGGACCCTGCCATCCTCCTGTGGTCCCACTGGTCCTACAGACCACCATGCATGGATGGTGATGGCCTTCTGTGGTCCCTCCTGTCCTACTGACCACCGTGCACAGACCCTGCTGGTCCCTCCAGTCCAACAACCCAACACGTGTGGATTGCCTCAGCCCTGGGGGCTCTGCTCAGCCAGCCTTCCCCCTCCCCCCCCCCCCCCCAGGGTCTCTCCAACTGTGTGTGACCCAGGTCTTTGTTGCCCCAACCAAAGCCACCCGAAACAGCCATGAGCAGGGGAACCAGACCATGGTGAGCCGTGGTGAGCAGCTTGCTTTGCTGGGGTTGAGCTGAAGGGGGGCCGGGGATGAGGGTGGATGCTGAGCCCCCAGGGACTGGGGTGCACTGAGCCCCCCTGGCTGCATCACCCAGCTCATGGGAAATGGCAGGGTCACCATCACAGCAGGGGAAGGTGATGGAAGTGGCACAGTGAAATCCTGGCACTGCTGGGGTCGGTCCCACCAGGATCGGTCCCACCATGGTCAAGGGCAGCCCGGTTGCAGCCATGGAGCCATCTGCCGCCCCATCCCCGCTCTTCTGCAGCATCCCACGGCACCACCCCTGCGCCGAGTCCCAGCAGTGCCGCAGCAGGTCCCCGCGGTACAGTGGTGCTCCCAGTGCATCCCTCCGGGATTTGAGCGATGGGGCGGCTGCTCCTCTCGACATCTCATCTGTAAGAAACACCACACACATTTTCTCGGGGTACCCAGAGTGTGCGTGTCTGCAGGAGCAATGGGAGACCCCAATGCTGAGCTGCTCCCCGGGGACGAAGTGAACTGAATTCCTTTTGCCTTACCTACTCGGAGATGCCTTTAGCAAGATGCTTTGCCCAAGCCCCGGTAGGACCTGTCCGGTGACCGTGTCTGGCTGCTGGCCCATGGCTTCGCCTACAAGACCCCCTCAAAACCTTCCCCCTCCGCATGCTGCCATGCGATGACACTGAGCGGGGGGCAGGGATGGTCCGAGAAGGCAGAACCCCCCCAAAGTGCAAGAGGAGGAAAGCAGCTCCATCCCTGGCATGATGCTGGCATGGCTGCAGTGCCAGTGTGCCGGCGGGCACGGCTGCTCCCAGCCGGTACCCACAGCCCCCTGCCAGTCCGCAGTGCCTGGTGATGCAGGGGTCTCGCCATCCCAAGCTGGTGCTGGTGAATGCGGGGAGTGGGGGGGTCCTGCACTGGGGTGCCGCATCCTGGGTACCATGCCACAGAGAGGGGCACGCAGGGATGCCCGTTTCCCAGCTGTAGCCCACTTCTCCAGCCCCCGCCGCTGGTGAGCATAGGTGGTCGATGCTTTCCTGGCTCCCGCCCCTGTACATACTCCTATGGATACTGGGGAGCGCAGCTGGCACCCAGCCCCGCTCACCCACGAGTGTGCGCGGGCGTGCAAAACCTCCTCCAGCTTTTTTGTCCTCCCCTCTTGCAGCGCTGGTTGTTCTGGGCTCCAACGGAGCCCAAGGAGACAACTCTTCTCCGTCTTCTTCCTCTCCTCCTTCTTCTTCTCCTCCTTCCTCTTCCTCCTCCTCCCTTTTTTTTTTTTTTTTTTTTTTTTTGTGGGTTTTGGTTTTCCTAAATAAATTTCATACGTTGATCTCCCCGCGGCAGGTCGGTAGGTGCCTCATGTTGGGGGTGCCAGTGGATGTTCTGCAGTGGGGTGGGTGTGGGGATGTGTCCGTGTCCCCAAGGATGGTCAGTGGCACCAGGGAGGGACAGCTTGGGTTTGGTGATGAACCTGAACTTGTGTGAGCTGTGCAAGGTGTGGGCAGCAGGGGGGCTGTGGGCAGTGCCAGTGAGGGGACAGAATGGTTTGGGGGTGCAGGGAGGTGTTCCCTTGTGAGGAGACCCTGGGCCACCCCCAGCCCCTGTCACAGCCTCAGTGGGGACTGGGTAGCTCCAGCTGAGACATGCACACCCCAAAAGTGCCCTTGGGCGGGGGGGGGGGGGGGGGGGGGGGGGCAGACATGACAACTCCAGCTCAGGATAGGAGGCTCTGACCCCCCTGGGATGCTCCGGTCCCTTGGGATGCTCCCATGCCCCGGGATGCACTGACCCCCCCACCTTGCTCTGGTTCCCCCACTGCCCTGTTCCCTTCTGAAATCCCTGACCCACAGGATACTGCAATCCCCTGGGATGCTCTGCGTCCCGCCCCCCCCCCCCCCCCCCCATTCTGTCCCCCCATCTGCCACGCTGGGACCACCCCAGCCCTGGGCAGCAGCTGGAGCTGGGCCCAGGGCAGAATCCAGCCTAGACCAGGACTGCAGCAGGATCACAGGCTGGGATGCGGGGTATGGCCCATGCTGGGATGTGCCTGTGCTGGGACTAGGGCAGGATGCGGCCTGGAGCAGGACCCCCCCCCCTCCCCAACCTACGCTGGGACTGGGGTGCAGGATGCGCCACCCCCCGCGACTGACACTGGGTCAGGATCCAGCCCCGCTAGGACCAATCCGTATCCAGCCCAGTCCTGGCCTGTGCCAGGATGGGATGGGATGGGATGGGATGGGATGGGATGGGATGGGATGGGATGGGATGGGATGGGATGGGATGGGATGGGATGGGATGGGATGGGATGGGAGGACCCCAGCGGGATGGGGTTCCCCCCACCCCACCCCCAGGATCCCCCCGGCACTGGGATCCCCTACCCCTCAGGCTGGAGGGCAGGATGAGGCCAGGACCCTGTGCCCATGGCCGGCCGTGGGTCACGCTGCCCTTTGCAGTGACACGCCCCAAGTCACCCAGGGGCCCCTGCCCACAGCACCCTGGGCTGTGGGGTGCAGGATGTGACCCTAAGCTGCCCTGCTGGGTCCAGCGGCCGCCCCTACACAGCCCCGGTGGGACAGAGCTCCGCTCTGCCCATCACCTTCACATCAGGGCTGTGGTTTTTATTCCAGCTCCTGGTCTGACGAGCCATCCCGCTAATGAGCAATTTATTACCCGGGATCAATCCAGCGCCCGATCCGATGGCTCCAGCCCAGGCAGCACCGGAGGAAAAGTCCCTGGAGGCTTCAATGCTGGCACCTGCTGGTGCTGCTTGAGCTGCTCAAATTGGGGTGAAAAACTACAAAAAACTAGAAAAAATTGCCAGTGTCCCCCCTCCCACTCCGAGCCACCATCAAACCCAGCAGCGGAGCAGAGAGCGAGTCCTGGGATTAAAACCTTTAACACGGAGCAAGTCCGGGAGCAGCGCGGAGGGGTTGCCGAGGGTCCCCAGCCAGGAGCTGCCCCCTCCTGCCTCTGACACTGATGACTCTGTTCCCTCTGGGATGTCCCTTTGTCATCCTGGGTGCATGTGGGGTGCCACAGCTGTCCAGCTTGCCCCTCAGCCCAGCCCCTGGGCTGTCCCCTGGGTCTCAGCTGCCGCTTCCTGCCTGTCCTTCCATCCCTGGTTGTCACCCCTTGTCCCCTGGGTGGCCTCAGGAGGATGCTGAGCCAGGTGGCCATGCCCCACGCAGCATCGCCTCCCGGGCAGCCCACCTGAGTGAACCAGTAAGGGTCCAGCATGTCCCCCACCTTCTCCCAGAGCTGGGGTGGATTTTGGGGGGCTGCTCAGCCCCCTCTTGCCTCCTCCCCATCCCCGCCCTGCTGCCCCTGTGCCTCGCTGGTCCCCCCCGGCACCCCCAGCTCCAACCCTGGGTTCCCGGGGGGTCCCTGCCCACCGCGGCAGGGCACAGGCATGAGGTGGCACCTGCTGCCCACACAGTGGCCATGCCATGGGCAAACCCAGTGCTCCCAGTGTCCCCAGTGCTAGACTCCCCACAGCAGCCAGTGGGGCTGGGGGCAGGGTGTGTGTGTCTCCGGACCAAGGTGGGTGTGTTCGGGGTGGGTGGGGGGCACCCACCAGCCAGGCAGCCTCAGCATCCCCTTGCAGAACAGCACGGGCAGGGTTTGCCCTGACATGTGGGTCACCCCTGGGGGACAGAGGGCCATTGTCCCTGCCCGTGCTGTTCCCCCTCGGTGCAGGTGGGACCTTGCACCCTGTGGGGCAGCCCCAGCACCCCGAAATACCTCTGCCCCTCCACTCAGGCATGGTGGGTCCCCGTGGGTCCAGCCATGGGGGGGGGGGGGGGGTCAGGTCCCCTTCTTCAGGTCCTCCTCCTCCTGCGGAGGCTGTGGGAGCAGGATGTGGGCCGTGCACGGTGTGGGCACAGCCGGGGCCTCGTGCATGGGTCCTGGTCCCTGGGGGGCTGAGCCCCCCACTCCGTGTCCCCTCCAGCCCCGACACTGGCTGTGTCATGGTCAGCTCCTGTGACGGGGTCACTGGACAGGAAGGCAGCAGCCTTGCAGTGTGGTGCGATGCACCCATGGGTGCAATCCTGCAGCTGGGTGCTGGGCATTGTCAGTGCAATCCTGCAGCCAGATGCTCTCCATCCCTCAGTCTAATCCTGCAGCCAGGTGCTGTGCGTCCTCAGTGCAATCCTGCAGCCAGGTGCTGTGCATCTACCAAGGCAGTCTTGCAGTGACGTACTGTGCACCCATGGGTGCTATCCTGCAGCTGGGTGCTGTATACCCACCATCACAGCCTTGCAGTGAGGTCCTGCAGGCTGGTGCTGGGCATGCACAGGTGCGATCCTGCACCACAGTGCTGTGCATCCATCGGTGCAATCCTGCAGCGAGTTGCTGGTAGCAAGTTGGGCCCAGGACCCTTTCAAGCCAGCTCTCCCCCATGATGGGAACACAGCACAGCACTGCACAGCACCACACCACAGTGCACCGCACTGCACCATGCTGCACCACACTGCATAGTGCCACGCTGCACAGCTCCATGCCATATGAAACCACACAGGACAGCACAGCACCGCAGCATGCTGCACTGTACCATGCAACACCGCACTACACCACAGTGCACAGCACTGCACACCACACTGCACAGCACCATGCAGCGTCGCATGGCACTGCACAGCACCACACCATACCAAACCACACAGCACTGCACCACACCACAGGGCACAGCACTGCGCACTGCACTGCACTGCACCGCACCACAGTGCATGGCACTGCACCGCACTGCATTGCACAGCACTGCACGACACCTCATTACTCTGCACCAAGCTGCATTGCACAGCACAGCACTGCATTACACTGCACTGCATTGCTCCGCACTGCATTACATGGCACTGCATTGCACAGCAATGCACCGCACTGCATTGCATAACATAGAACTGCATTGCACCGCAGTGCATTACACAGCACAGCACTGCATTACACAGCAATGCACTGCACCGCACAGACCTGCACTGCATAGCACAAAACTGCATTGCACTGCACAGCACTGCATTGCACCGCACAGCATTACACCGCACTGCAATGTGTGCGTGCATGTATGGGGGGGGCGCCCCTGCCCCTCCGCACCCGCCCGCGCAAGATGTCTGTGTGTGTGTGCACAGAACTGCGTTGCACCGCACTGCACTGCACAGCACTGCATCGCATTGCACCGCACAGCACTTCATTGCACCGCACCGCGCCTCCGCTCCCCCCACCGCCCCGGCAGGGCGGGGGCAGGGCCGCAACCCCGCAGCCGCTGCCCCCCGGAGGCCCCGCCATTGCGAAGCCGCAGGCGGGAAGTGGCGCGCCCCACTCCCTGCCCCTGCCCCTGCCCCTGCCCCTGCCCCTGCCCCTGCCCCTGCCCCTGCCCCTGCCCCTGCCCCTGCCCCGCCCCTGCCCCTGCCCCTGCCCCTGCCCCGCCCCTGCCCCTGCCCCTGCCGGCCCATTCCCACGGCGGCTCTGATTGGCTGTTCTGTTGCAGGAGGCGGGCGAATGGAGAGAGACAGCCAATCAAAAGCGGAGGGCCGGGGCTGTCTGCAGGCAGGGCTGAATTTCATTGGAGGAGAGGAGGGAAAGAGGCGCGGCCCGGGTCCCTGTCGGGGCGGGGCCAACGGGGAGGGGGCGGGGCCCATGGGGAGGGGACGAGGAGGGTCACAATCTCTCCCCCCCCCCCCCGCCGCCGAGACCCCCCGAAGCGCGGGGGCGGGAGTGCGCGTGGGGTGGGTGCGTGCCGCGTGCCCGTGGGGTGCGCGCGCCCAAAGGGGTTGGGGGTATGCGTGTGCACGCACCTCCCTTCGTGCGGGGGGTGGGCAGGTGGGGGAGCGCGCGCCCCCGTGCACGCGGGGCGCTGCACTTCTCTGTGCGTGCATGCACCGGTGCACGCGGGGCTGGCACCTCCGTGTGTGTGCGTGAACCGGTGCAGGGGGGCGGACACGTGTGTATGTGTGCACGCGTGCACCTGTGCATGGGTGTGCATCAGCACATGCAGGGGTGCACCAGTGTGTGCTTGTGTGGGCGTATGCACAGTTGTACAGGGGAGGGTTGCATTTCTCGGTGTGCTTGTGCACCAGTGCACACAAGGCATGCACGCCTGCATTTGTGTGCATGCAGTGGGGGGTGCTGCTCCATGTGTGTGGGTGTGCACACCGGTGCACGTGCAGGGTGCACAGCTGTGAGTGCATGTGTGCACTGATGCATGTGGAGGGTTGCACTTCTCCGTGCATGCATGTGCACGCACTGGTGCATGTGGCGTGTGCACCTTCCTGTGTTTGTGCACCAGTTCATAGAGGCAGTTGCATACTCCATGCGTGTGTGGGCCCACCGGTGCACCCATGTCTGTGAGTGCACTGGTGCACGTGGGGGTTGCACTTCTGTGTGTGTGTGCACTGGTGCACACAGTGGGTGCACCTCTGCGAGTGTGCACACCGGTGCATGCAGTGTGTGTGTGTGTGTCACACTTCTCTGTGCGTGTGGTTGTGCACCGGCGCATGCCTGCGTGTGTGTGCGCGCTGCGAAGCAAGCACCCCCATGTGTCTTTATGCACGCACCAGTGCACACGGGGGTTGTGCGCTCCATGCATGTCTGTGTGCACTGGTGCACGCAGGGGTTGCACTCCTCTGAGTGCATGTGTGCCCCGCTGCACACCAGGCATGCACCTCTGCGTGTGTGTGTGTGTGCACCTCTGTGAGTGCGTGTGCGCACAGGTGCATGCGGAGTGTGTGTGTGTGTGTGTGTGTGTGTGTTGCACGTCTCCATGCATGTGTGCGCGCGCACCGGTGCACCTGCGTGCGCGCGGCGCCGGTGCACGTGCAGCCTGCACCTCCGTGTGCGTCCGTGCACCGGTGCACGCGGGACGTGAGCGTGTGCGCGCGGCCCGGCGCACGCGGGGCCGCCCCTCCCTCCTGGTGTGCATGTGCGCGTGCATGCACGGGGGGGCGCCCCTGCCCCTCGCACCCGCCCGCGCGGGGTGTGCGTGTGTCTGTGTGTGTGTGCGCGTGTGCGTGTGCGTGCGCCGCCGTCTCCCCGCGCGCGCGCAAGGCGGCGCACAAACCCACCCCCCCCGCCCCGGCCCCCCCGGCGTGTGGCCCCGCGCGTGCCACCGCCCCCCCGCCCCGGGGCCGCGCCGCTCGGGGGCGGGCGGAGGCGGCAGCGCCGCGGGGCTGCGCTCGGCAGCGCCCGCACCGGAGCCGCGCCGGGCTGGGCCGAGCCGGGCCGAGCCCCACCGAGCCGCGCCGAGCCCAGCGCCCGCCCCGCCGCCGCCTCTCCCCTCCACCATCCAGCCAGTAATTTTCCAAGCCCGGCCGGCGCTTCCCGGTTCAGCCGCCCTGAGGATCGGCGGGGCCATGGGAGACAAAGGCACCCGGTGAGTGGGCCCGGGGGTGCGGGGGGAGCCGGGCGGCCCGGGGCGGGGGGGGGGGGGGGAATCCCGGGGCGGCGCTTGCTGCCCCGCGCTGAGCCGCAGGGTCGGGCCGGGGCTGCCGGGGGTCCCCGCCGGGCTCGCCCGCTGCGGGGGGCGACCTGGGGGCCGGCGTGGGCGGTGAGCGGCTCGAGGCCGGGGGGGACGCGGGGACCCTCGGCCGCCCCCGCCCCGCCGTGGTGCTGGCTGGGTGCTGGGCGCCGTTGTTGCTCTGCCCCGTCCGATTCGGAGCCTGGGTGGCTGTTGTTGGGTATTTTTTTTGGGGGGTGTCACCCCAATTATTCCCACTCGTGGCTCGGGTGGGAGCAGGGAGCGACACCCAGGGGGGCCGGGTCCTGCGCCCCCCGCCCCGCGTTCGGCACGGTGGGGGGGTGCTGGGGGACACGTGCCAGGCCTGCAGGTGGGGGGGCCACGGTGGCCTGCGACACCTCGGTCCCCTGGGAGCCACCGCGATGGCTGCCACCCTTTGGGGACGCCCGTGGTGCTGAGGGGGTAAGGGGACCCTCCAGCCACCCTCCACGTCCCTGGGTGCGGAGCACGGCAGAGGTGGTTGGGGTGAATTCACAGACCTGCCGAGGTGTCCACCCTGGGGACGGGATTTGGGGATTTCGGGACCTTGGCGGGGAGTCCGGTGACCGCCACCAGCCCATGCGCGGGGGGTCTGGGGGTGTCTCCCGTGACAACCCCTCCCCTTGTGGCCAAGGGGTTCAGGCTCCGGCTCGGTGCCATTCCTCACCCGGATCCCTTTCTGACAGCTCTCCATCCCCTGGGCCTCCCCATCATTAATGTATTTTTTAGGAACAGGTGCTCAGGAGTGCTCCCGCTTGACCCCCAACACCGGTGCGCAGGTAGTGGGGGCGTTGCCCTCCCCTCAGCCCCCTCCCCCCCCCCCCCCCCCCCCCCTTCCCCAGCACCTGAGTGTCAGGACTTGGGGCTTTGGTGCAGCTAATGCCACCCCGCAGCCCACGGCAGGAGGGAAGGATGAGGGGGTCCTGCTTTGGCAGAACCTTCCAGAAATGCTGCAGTGTTTTGGGGTGGTGGGTTGGGATATGGGGGCTCTCGCAGAGCCCCCAGCATTGGGGGGGCATCACTGCTGGGCAGGCTGCCTGGGTGTTGCTGCCCTGGCCACGGCCGACAGCATCTGCATCCCCCCAGCTCAGCATCCCTAATTGAGGACTGGCACGTCTGTCGCACCCCTGGAGCAGGCAAGCAGCACCCCCTCCCCCCCCCGGAGTCAGGGGGAGGGAGCGAGCGTCGCTTTTGTAGTAGCAGGGTTGGAGCTGGAGCACCCTTTGAGTTTCCCCCCACTGGGTGCGATCCCTGGTATGCAGCCCGTTCGACCCTGGGAGATTTTTGGGTGCCCAGGGGAGCACGAGCAAGCGGCATTCCCATGGGCTGGCAGCAGCCGCGGGCAGGCGTGCAGGCAGGGGAGGCAGGAGCTGATCTCCCAGCCCACGCGGCGCTCCGGAGGGAGCTGGGTGGGGGGTAATTAGGCTGATAAATCCCCCCCGCCCCATCTCCCTTTCAGCTCCTGTTCGGAGCTCTGACCCCAAATCCACATGGATTCATCCCAAAGCTTCTGAAGGGGGTCAGGGGGTTCAGCTGCGGCAGCTGGTTTACCATCGGACACCCCAAAAAAAGCATCATTCCTGATGATTCCTCCAGTGCCAGCGTGGGGCCACCCCACTTTTCTTGGGGGGTCCCCACAGCCTCCCCTGTATGCCTCTGTGGTGCAGGGTTTTGGGGTCACCCAGCTCCCGGCGTGGCCCTGGGTGCTCCGTGGGTGAGGGTCGCATGCAGGTGCTGGCGAGCCTGGCATGCAGGGTGCAGGGGCTGTCCCCGCGTTCGGCGGGGGGCTGGGGGGCTCAGCCGGTGCCGCTCCGTGCGTCATCGTGCTGCCGTTCCCAGCCTCCTGCCGAGCCCCCTTCAAAGCCCCGCGGTGGGAAGAGCGGAGGAAGTGGCTCGGTGGAGTAAACAGGCAAGTTTGTGGCTGCTGGCAGTGCCGGGGAGCAGGCCAGCCCGGTGGCCGCCAAACATGCCGCCTCGATATTTGCAGCTTCTCCAAGAACACGCATCTCCCCCTCCCCAGCTCCTCCTGCCCAGCACCCAGGCAGGGTAGCTGCGGCCCCACGGGCACCTGCTGGCCTCCATGGGCCAGTCGGGTGCTCCGCTGGTGGCCCGTGGTTTGAGCTGCGGTGGAGGGTGGTTTCCCAGTTGTCAGCGGAGCCAAGGCTGGAGCTGGGGAAGCACTGCAGTGGTCCCAGTGTGGCAGTCCACCTCTGTTGGCACTGGGCACCCCTCTGCACCCTTCCCTGCACCCCGTGGTCCCATCCTGCCCCTCTGCCGCATCAAACCGCGCCAGGACCAATAGGTCCCCCGGGTTGCTTTGCAGTCCTGGCATTCTGTGCATCCCCCTGGATGAATGCGTAGGGTCTGGGAGCAGGACAGGGATCTCCGCTGGGAAGAGAAGGAGCCCTGGAAGGTGGCCCGGGAGGGGAGTCTCCTGCTTCCTGGATGTTGTTTGGAGAACAAACTCTGGTAGTAACAGCAGGATCCAGACACATCCCGGATCCCACAGCCAAGGCGTTTCCTTGCCAAGGAAGCCAGCGAAGCTCTGACCCAGCTGGGGGATGCTGCTGCTGAGCCTGGCAGGCGATGCGGCGGGATGCAGCGGGGATGCAGGATGCAGCCTTCAGCCCATGGGATGCTCAGGCTTTGGGATCGGCTGCTGGGGTGCTCGGTGCTCATCCCGGCACAGCTGGCACAGAGCCACTGGCCGCCGCCACGGGGTTGTGCTGGAGCGTGTGATGTGGTTGCTGGCGGCTCCGTTATCCCTGGAGATCCCTTCTAACGCGGCTCTGGCTAATTAGATCTGCCCGCTGGCCCCATTAGCGTGAGAGCCAGTGAAAACCCTGGCTCTTCCACCCAAGGTTCAAAGGCAATCGATGGCGTTGCCGTCAGACCCCGCTCTGATGCCCAGGGGAACCAAATCCTCGTAAATCTTCCGAACAGAGATCAAACGGCCCCCACTCAATTATCAGCCACCAAATAAAGCGATCATTAGTCCCGGACGTGTACCTAACGAGCTCATTAAGGTACCGGATGAGTGGCAGGGAGAGGGCAGGGTGGCCAGGAGAGCAGGATATGGCCTTGTGGCAGTGTGCCGGGGGCGCGGGGGGCACTGGGGCTGCCAGCCCGTGGCACGGGGCCCCCAGGCTTGGAGATCGCTGGTGGGCAGTGACGGTGGCAGCTTCCTGCCTCATGTCTCCAGCGTTTCGACACCAGGAAGGGCTGAGGGGGAGGGAAGACTCCACGCTTCCTCCATCCCTCCCCCCGGATCCGGCAGTGGTGGCGGGCAAGGGTCCCCCCCGGCATCGAGCAGCTGCTGAGGTGCGAAAAGCCACTGTGTCCCAGCATGCCCCATCCCCGCTCCCATGGGTGCTTTTGGGCAGAGGTGGCCGTTGGGATGTGCATCTGTGGGGGTCTTTCTGGTAGGAGGGATGCAGCACCCGTAGCATGAGGTTACCCCAGGCTCCTGCACCCAGAGCGTGGGGCAGCGCGGGGCTCCTGCACCCACAGCATGGGGCTGGTGGGGCTGTGCGGGGCTCCTGCACCCACAGCATGAGGCTGTGCATGTCTCAGGCCCTATGGGGCTCCTGAACCCGTAATGTGGGGTTGTGTAGGAGTCCTGCACCCATAGCACAAGGCCAGCCCAGGCTCCTGCACTGTAGCACGGGGTTTTGCAGGGCTTCTGCACCCATTGTGTGGGGCCGTGCAGGTCTCGCTTGCAGTGGGGCTCGTGCACCCATGGCATGGGGACACCCCAGAGTCCTGCACCCACAGCCGGGGGGCTGTGTGGGGTTCCTGCCCCCGGCGTGGGGCCAGCGTGGATGGGTGCTGGCGAGGAGCGGTGAGTAATTGTTTCCTGCTCAGCACTTCTGCAGCGCCTGCCATCGATCTCGCCTTTGCTGGGGTTCATTAGTGGCTTCGTTTGTGTAATGAAGGTTGGGCAGGAGGCATCACTGCTGCACCCGCTCACAGCATCTCAGGGTGGGGGGGTCCTGGCAGCGGGACCAGCTGAGCCTCCATCCCTTGGCCGTGTTTCCCAGGGCTTCCCGGCACGCTGGAACCTTCCTGGTGCGAGCCCTCCCCGGGGTCTCCCCTGGGTGCTGGTCCCTGGCGAGGGGATGGTGGGTGACAGGGAGGTGTCAGGCTGGCAGAGGATGCTCCCAACCTTGCTTTTATGTAATGTCTCATTAATTACCCAGAAGGATCCCCCTGTTAATTGCCCTGGGCTCTCAGGAGGGTGGCATCACCCCCTCCATCCCTGGCTCTTGAGACTGGATGCTCTGATCACCCCTTGGCCTTAAAAGCAATTAATGAATTGTGGGGAAGGGGAAGCACTGAGTAACAGCGCTGATGCCCTTGCCTGATGAGCCCAGGTCCTTTATTCCTCCCCTCTGCCCCCGCCCCCTCCCCATTTATTTAGTTGCAGCAGCGTTCCTGTTCAGGCTGGTTTTGCTGGTGCTGGTGCAGGATCCAGCCCTCACCCTGTGCACTGGGGATGGTGGTGCCAGCAAACCCTCGCGCCGAGCATCCTGTTCATGGAAATGCTCATCCCACCTCGGCTGGGAACACTCAACCCCCAGCCCTTACTGAGGAGAGGCCACCCAGGAAGGGCTGGCGGGATGTTCCCAATGTTCCTGAGTGTTTATGTGCCTGGCAGAGGGTTTGTCAACAGCTCCTGTCATCTCCTGGGGCTCATGTGGGGCCAAGGGAGCAAGAGCGGCAGCGTGGGTTGGCCCCCATGCTCCCTCGGCAGCAGCCCGACGGCCGGGCCGGATCCTGCTGTGGTCCCCTGCCAGAGCTTGGCCAAGTTATGCTGGGCCCTGCGGCTCTGGAGGGGATGGCACGGGGGGACACGAGGATGCACAGACACAAAGATGCAGAGATGTGGGGACACAGGGACATGAGGATGTAGGGACACGGGGATGCAGGGATATGGCTACATGGGGATACATGGATGCAGGGAGACAGGGATGCAAGGACACAGGGATGTGGGTACACAGGGATGCAATGATATGGGGACACGGGTGCATGGATGGAGGGACACAGGGATGCAGAGATGTGGGGATGCAGGCACACAGGTATGTAGAGGTGTGGGGACACGGGTGCAAGGACACAGGTATGCAGAGATGTGGGGACACAGACATGCAGGGACATAGGGACACAGGGATGCGGAGATGTGGGGGTGCAGGGGCATGGATACAGAGATCCGGGGACATGGATGCAGGGACGCAGGGCTGTTGGGACACAGACATGACAATGCACTTGTACTGCCCCTCCCCACCATGGGCCCTGCCAAGAGCCCACCCTGGGGGGCCTGACCTCTTGCCGGTTTTCAATGCTGGGGTGTCCCTGGGCTCTCGGCTTTCCGGGGGTCATGGCCCGTGCCCCCCTCCAGGCAGGCAGTACCTCCCCACTCTTTCTGCAGGTGCATGAGGGCCAGGCTCATGGGGAAACCGAGGCACAACAAGGTCCGGGGGGGAGGGTGCTGCACAGTGTAAAAGCATCCTCGTGCTTCTGGGGTGGGTGGTGCCAGGGGTTCGCTGGAGCAGCTCAGCACTCGGCCTTCCTCCAGCCTTGGCTGAGCCCCCTGCCCAGCCCCCTGCCCTCTTCCTCCTGCCTGGGCTTCTCTGGCATGAGAGCTGCTGCCGGCAGTGGCTGAGCTGGAAGCGGATGAAGGAAGGGCCCTTTCCCGGCATTGCCAGGCGTTGTCACTCAGCAGGAATGCTGAATTTCAGCAATCCCCTTTTTTCTACCCTTTTCCCAGTTGCTGAGTCTTCCGCAGAGGAAATCTCCATGCTGAGCCCCTTCTCTGTCAGGACTGGGGAGAGTGGCTCCGTTCCTGGGAATCCCAGCCGCTTCCTGGAATCTCGCTGGGATTTCAGGGGTGGTGAAAATTGGCTTCCTGAAGGAGCAACACCGCTTCCTCCTGCCTGCACGGTGGGGCTGCATCCTGCTCCCGGCTGGCCGCATGCGCCGCAGAGCCCGAGCGGTGCCATGTGGGTGCTCCGGTCCCTGAGGACCTCGTGGTGATGCCTGCTGGGTGACATGGCATGATGGGAGCCGGGGGGATGGATGTCCCCGGTAGCCCAGGGCCATACTATGTTGAGCACCAGCGCTTTCCTGGGCCAGTGAGGCTGGTGCTGGGGCTTGCTGGCACCCTTGGCACTGCTGGCCCTCCTGCGTGGACCAACGTGTGGGCGCGGGGCTGAGGGTCACCCTGGCACGTGGACATGGGGATGAAGGCCACCCCAGCCTGGGAGTGAGGGTCACCCTGGCATGCAGGGATGGGGGTGAACAGTGCAGCACCTGGGCATGGTTTGAGGATCACCCTGGCATGCCGGCAGAGGGGTGAGGGTCACCCTGGCATGTGGGCACAGGGACCAGGGGCACCCAGCACGCACGGCAGGTTTGTGGATACCCCTGTCGAGGCTCTGCTGGGCGCAGGGACTGTGCTGCTGGCACTTGGATGTGCGAGGACCCTCCCCAGTGTGTCACCACGCATCCCCCAGCACGGTGCTTGCAGCTGACCGGTGCATCCCACCCCATCGCCAGGGCTGTGCTCACCCCCGGCCGGGCACTGCACCTCGGGCTTGTCCCAAGCTGCCGCCGGCTCTTTTCCTCCCCTGCTTGTGCCACGCAAACCCAGTGGCTGCTGCTGCCCCTCAGCAGGACACAGTGGGATGCCAGCGGCTCGGCTTGGTCCTGGGGTGAGGGTCCATCCCAGCAGTGCCTGGAGGAGCCCCCACCCCGAAATACCCCCTGGTATTTTGGCAAAGCCGAGCAGCTGCCCTGGGAATTGTTTTTCCCAGCCTTGAACCGCAGCTGCTAATCTTCCCGGATGGCTTTAATGGAATTTAAAGGCGAGGAGGGATTATCCGAGGAGAACCCATTATGGGTGGCTTCACGCCAGGGCACGCTCCGAACAGCTTCTGAAATGGGGCAGTGCTGGGTGAGGGAGCCCTGCCTGCCCCTGCCAGACTGGGGATGCTCCGGCTTCCCCAGCACCTACAACACCGCGGTGGCATGCGGGACCCCCATCCTTCCCCCGCAGCTCCGTGGGGTCTTGCAGAGGGATTTTGGGGGGTGCCTGGGGGCTGTTCCCACAGCGCAGGGCATCCCCTGGGATGGAGGATGGGTGGAAAGCCCTGGGGACAGGGGCACCCCACTCTCTCCTCGCCTGTCCAGTGGCTTTGGGATCCAGCCACGTCCCGTGGGGCAGAGGTGACAGTGGGGACCATAACCCCACAGCCACAGTGGATGCAAACACACTGGGATGGGGGCTCATCCCTCGGGGTGCCCCCGTCCTCGGTGATGTGTCCCATGCTGCAGCCAGCTCCCCAGGCCACCCACAGGGCTTGTCCCTGGCCCCGGGGAAGCTGCTGTGCCATGATGCTGCAACCTCATCCCAGCCTCCTTTTTAATATCTGTGTGTGCAGTGGAAACCTTATTTTTAATTTACTTTCAAGTGATTAGAAACAAATTAAATCCCAGAACTGAGACGAAGGTGCTGGAAGGCAGCTGGGATGCTGCTCTGCAGGCTTTGGGCTGCTGCCCATCGTGGTGATGTCTGGGCGCCTTCCCCATGCGGTGTGCTGTGCCTGCTTCCTGACGCCTTGTGTTTTCCAGAGCAGGGCGCTGGCAGTGCCTGTGGCTGCTGGTTCACCCAGATGCCAAGGGCTGGGTGGACCCTGGTACCCAACAGGGCTGTGCTGGTGGGTGCTTCTTCCCCCTGGGACCCTTCCCTGCACCGCTTGGCTTGGGCTGGAGAAATGTCCTCCGTCACCTGGGGTGGGCTGGGCAGCTCTGCGTGCAAGGGGAGCTGTGAGCGGGGTGCTGTGGTGCTTGCTGGGTGCGGCCCCTCTGCCGTGCTGTTCCCTGGCTGGCAGAAAGCCTGGCTTCACGCAGCAGGGCCTCTGCATGGCACCTTGCACTGCTCCTGGCACAGCAGGGCCTTTGCTCAGCGCCTCACACTGCATCTGACATGGCAGGGCCTTTGCTGCTGCCTTGCACACCACCTTGCACAGCAGGGCCTGTGCACAACATCTTGCATGGCACCTTGCACGGCATCTTGCACAGCATCTTGCATGACACCTTGCTTAGCACCTTGCACAGCAGGGCCTGTGCATGGCATCTTGCACAGCACCTCATGCTGCACCTTGCGCGACACTTTGTACAGCAGAGCCTTTGCACACCATCTTGCATGGCACCTTGCACTGCTCCTTGCATGGCACCCTGTGCTGCCCCTTGCACTGCCCCTTGCATGGCACCTTGCACTGCTCCTTGCACTGCCCCTTGCACAGCACCTTGCACTGCCTCTTGCACTGCTCCTTGCACTAACCCTTGCACGGCCCCTTGCACTGCCTCTTGCACAGCACCTTGCACTGCTCCTTGCACTGCCCCTTGCACAGCACCTTGCACTGCCTCTTGCACAGCACCTTGCACTGCTCCTTGCACTGCCCCTTGCACAGCACCTTGCACTGCTCCTTGCACAGCACCTTGCACTACCCCTTGCACGGCCCCTTGCACTGCCTCTTGCACGGCACCTTGCACTGCCTCTTGCACAGCACCTTGCACTGCTCCTTGCACTGCCCCTTGCACAGCACCTTGCACTGCTCCTTGCACTGCCCCTTGCACAGCACCTTGCACTGCCTCTTGCACAGCACCTTGCACTGCTCCTTGCACTGCCCCTTGCACAGCACCTTGCACTGCTCCTTGCACAGCACCTTGCACTACCCCTTGCACGGCCCCTTCCACTGCCTCTTGCACAGCACCTTGCACTGCTCCTTGCACTGCCCCTTGCACAGCACCTTGCACAGCACCTTGCACTGCCTCTTGCACAGCACCTTGCACTGCCCCTTGCACAGCACCTTGCACTGCTCCTTGCACTGCCCCTTGCACAGCACCTTGCACTGCCTCTTGCACAGCACCTTGCACTGCCCCTTGCACAGCACCTTGCACAGCACCTTGCACTGCCTCTTGCACAGCACCTTGCACTGCTCCTTGCACTGCCCCTTGCACAGCACCTTGCACTGCCCCTTGCACTGCCCCTTGCACAGCACCTTGCACTGCTCCTTGCACAGCACCTTGCACTGCTCCTTGCGCAGCACCTTGCCCAGCAGCAGAGCTGGGTTGTCCTGTCTTGCTCAGGGCAGACGCATGCAGGGACCCCCCCGAAGCATGAGCCCCATGGGGCAGGGGGCTGCTGGGACACCCCACTTGTTGCAGACAAGGGGCCAAACCCCTCCCTGGTGTAACTGCACTGCAGGAAGGTGTCGGGCCCTACCTCCATGCCAGCACCAGCGTGCCGCTCGGGTGGTAAACTGAGGCACGGGGGTGGGGCTGGCTGCTGTCGTATGGCCTATGGGGTGGGGGGGTGAATGGCCAGCCCCCCCTCCCGCCCCGGGCCATATGGGGGCAGGACTGGGCTCTGCATGCCCCCATATGGTATATAGGGTCAGGTACTGCCAGTCTGCCCCACAGCACCGTGTAGGGCTGGGCATTGTGGGTGCTGTGTGGTACAGGGTCAGGTACCGCCCCACTGTGATGCAGCTGCATCCCGCAGCACCCATGGGTGCCCCAGCCGCTAACGACCCCCCCCCTTTTGTCTTTTGCAGGGTGTTTAAGAAAGCCAGTCCCAACGGGAAGGTAAGTGGGGGGCCAGCAGCTGCCCAGGGAGATGGGGGGGATGCGGGGGTAGCCGGTGCTTCCCAGGGTGTCCCCCCTTCCCGAATCCTGCAAGCACAGCCAGGAGCGAGGCGCAGACCCCAGAGATGCCCTGCAAGCTGCTGGCTGCCAGAGCATCCTGCTGCGCCAGCAGGGAGGGAAACTGAGGCACAGCAGGGTTGGGGGGGGCTTGCCCAAGGTCAGGGGGTGAGCAGGTGGGTGCTGGGGGCAGGCAGCCCTGCCCGTGGGATTTCTGTGGGTCTGGCAGCATGGGCTGGTGCCTCTAAGTGCCGGCGTGGCAGCTGCCGGCTCCTGCCTGCCCTGCGCTGGAGGGAAAAGCTTATTTATCCAGTCACCTGCTGGGTGAGGCTGGGGTCGGAGCTAACCGGCTCCAGCTGGGATCCGGCTGGGATCGCTGGGGCTGCGTGGTGGGAGGCAAGTCGGATTTGGTGCCAGGGATGCTGAGCTGGCGAGCCGGGGACTGTCCAAGCCGGTGGCAGCATGCACCAGCACCAGGGCTTGGTCCCAGCTTGGAGCTGACGTCCCTCTTCGTCATTCCCATGTTCCCTGAGGAGCATGCTCCTGCTAACCCTTGGGTGATGTTTCTGTGCCCCGTGCCTCAGTTTCCCCATCAGGAGAGAGCTGGGGGGGGTGATGCTGTGGGGCTCAGCCCTGCCCCACTGGCAAGACCCCCGGGGACAAGCCCATGGGGTCCCAGCTGGGGCTTGTCCTGAACCCAGATGTCCCCAGATGCCAACTGCCTCCAGGTCTGGGGACATCTGGAGGGGTTCCTGGGGCCGGAGCTGGGACAGAGGGGCGGCTGGCTTTTGGGTGCCACAGGGACGGGGTGACATGTGGTGATGGACCCCCAGTGGGTGGTGACCACACCCCAGGACATCCCCGGAGCTGTGCTGGCACGCATCCCTGACCCCGCCATCCCTCCCGCAGCTCACCGTCTACCTGGGGAAGAGGGATTTCGTGGATCACATTGATGTGGTGGACCCCGTGGGTACGTGGAGCCGGGGCAAGGTTGGGGGGACACACCGGGGTGGGCTGGGCTTGCTTGAGTGGGATGTCCCCCCTCAACCCTGCCTGCACATCCCCTCCCAACCGTGCCTCCATGGACCCCCAACCCTGCCTGCACGTCCCCCCACTGCCTGCATCTCCCCCCTGTCACCTGCATGTCACCCTCCCAGCCTGCACATCCCCACTTGACCCTGCCTGCCTGCCCCCCACAACCCTGCCTGCAACCCCCTCCCCAACCCTGCTGCCACATCCCCCCGACGCTGCCTGCACAGCCCCCTGGCCCTGCCAGTGTGCCCCCAGCCCTGCCGTGTCCCCCCGTCCCCGCGGGGGTGTCCCCTGACGCTGCGGTGCTCCCTTGCAGACGGCGTGGTGCTGGTGGATCCCGAGTACCTGAAGGAGAGAAAAGGTAAGGGCTTCCCGCAGGGTCCCTCCTGCCCGGGGCCGTGGAGCTGGCACCGCCACGGGGGGTGGCCAGTGTCCCCTCGCAGTCCTGCCCTGGCTGTGGGGTCTCTGGGCCCCCAGGTGACGTTTTCCAGCCCCGTCCCCACAGTGGGTGGCCTGTCCTGCAGAGGATAGGGGTCCTGTGGTGGGCACCCCAAGGCACATCTGGCTGGTCCCTGGGTTGCGGCCTCATCTCCCCACCATGGCACCTCCTGGGAGCCACCACCCAGTGCTGCTGGGACTGGGATAAGCCATGATGCCACCATGCTGTGTCGGCACCACATCATGACACCACCACACGATGATGTCACCACACCATGATGCCACCATACCATGAGGCTACCACACCATGATGTCACTGCCATGTCACCACGCCATGATGCTACCACACCATGATGCCACCACACCGTGATGTCAGCACACCATACCACCATGTCACCAAATCGTGATGCCACCACACCATGATGCCACTACACCATACACCGTGCCATGATGGCACCACACCGTGATGGCACCACACCATGATGTCACCACGCTTTGATGCCGCTACACCATGATGTCAACACGCCACCAACCTCCACCCTTTGTCACCCTCTGCAGTCTTTGTGACGTTGACCTGCGCCTTCCGCTATGGCCGTGAGGACCTGGATGTGCTGGGGCTGACTTTCCGCAAGGACCTCTTCGTGGCCAACGCCCAGGCCTTCCCCCCGGTCCCAGAGGAGAAGAAGCCCCTGACGCGGCTGCAGGAGCGGCTGATCAAGAAGCTGGGCGAGCACGCCTACCCCTTCACCTTCGAGGTAGGGCGGCCGCGGGTGGCACTGCTCCTGGGTGCTCTTCCCTTACTGCTGGAGGGGATGGTGACGCCCCCTCCCCTGCAGACGCTGGGGTCCCTTCTGGCCCCGTGGGGTCCTGGGCGGGGTGAGATGCTGCCACCTGTGATGAAGATGCAGGGGTTTTAGTAGATCTTCAAACTTGGGGAACAAAAAGCAGCTGCCAGTGGGGAAACTGAGGCACGGGGTGCATGGCGGCACAGGGGCCCATGCCCCGAGTGTGACTGGGGTAGCGACACCGTCCTCAGGTGCTCCCCCAAAGTGAAGCAGAGCTTGGGTGGGGAATGGGGTGGGGGTTGACCCTCACTTTGTGTACCTGCACCCCCAGTTTCCCCAGTGCAGCTTTGGCAATGGCAGCCCCCCCGCCGGAGCGAGCCAGGGGGACCTGGTGGCATTTCCCAGGCTTGAGCCATCGGCTCAGCCCTGCGGGCTTGGCCAGAGCCCTGACCCCCTGCGGAACAAGCTTAATTCCTCCAAATCCCCCAGATTAACGAAAAAAAACCCCAAACCAAACCCCCAAATAATGTATTTTTGGTAACACTTTGGGGGGTGGGTTGGGAGAGGCGAGCGGCTGTCCAGGGTGGGTGCAGAGCGGGACTTGAGCTGAAGTGGGGCCAGGAGGGAAAGGGCACCGCGCAATTGGGAAATGCAATTAGGGAAATGAAGAAACCATTCCTCATTGTCCTCCCCCGCCGTGGGAAGGAAGGGGGAGTGCTGGTGGCACCAGGAAATGTCCTAACCCCCCTTTCCCTTTCAGATCCCCCCCAACCTGCCTTGCTCCGTCACACTGCAGCCGGGTCCGGAGGACACGGGGAAGGTAAGGTCCACCCGTCCCTGCGCCACTGAGCCCTGGAGACTGGCCCTTGGTTGGGGTCATCACTTGGTAGGGTGCTGTGGCGTTTCCCTGCCTTCTTCTCTGCCCCCTCCTGGTTTCAGGCATGTGGTGTGGACTATGAGGTCAAAGCTTTCTGTGCAGAGAACCTGGAGGAGAAAATCCACAAGAGGTGAGCAGAGACGATCCGTCCAGCCTGGGTGGGAGCAGCATCCTCAGGGTGCTGGCAGGGGCTGTGACGTGGCAATGGGGAAGGGGCACCCCAGTTTGCTACCCACAGTGGGGGAGGTGGGGATGGGATGGAGACATCCAGGAAGGGGTTGGAAGGGAGATGTCCTCCAGGATGGGGCTGGGATGAAGATGTCCTCCAGGATGGGACTGAGATGGAGATGAACTCCAGGCTGGGGTAGGGACAGAAATGTCTGCTGTGCTGGGTCTGGAGTTGGGATGATGTCTTCTAGGCTGGGGCTGGAATGGAGATGTCTCCCATGATGGGGCTGGGACAGAGATGTTTGCTAGGCTGAGGCTGGACTGCAAATGATGATGTTCACCAGGATGGAGCTGGGACAGCGATGTTGTCCAGGCTGGGGCTGGGATGGAGATTTCTCCAGACTGGGGCTGGGATAAAGATGTCCTCCAGGCTGGGGCAGGGATGGAGATGATCTCCAGGACAGAGGTCTTCCCTGGGCTGGAACTGGGGTGAAGACGCTTCCCAGGGTAGGGATGGGTCAGAGATGATCTTGGGGGTGGGATGGAGATACCCACCACTGTGCTGCAAGCCAGGAGCCCAGCGCTGCCATGGCATGGGGCCACACAGGCAGCTTGGTTCGTCCGTGGGGCTTCCCCCCCTTGCAGGCCAGGTGAGCTGGGCATCCGGCCGAGACCTCCCACGGCATCCTTCTCCTGACCCAGCAGACCAGAAGAAAAGAGGGATTTGACCCAAAATGGGCCAAGAAAGAGGGCAGGCTGCGGGCAGAGCTGCCTCCAGGCAGCCGGGCACTTGGGTTCTCCTCTTGCCGTCTCCCCTCCAGGAACTCGGTGCGCCTGGTGATCCGTAAGGTCCAGTACGCACCAGAGCGGCCTGGCCCACAGCCCATGGCGGAGACCACCCGGCAGTTCCTCATGTCGGACAAACCGCTGCACCTCGAGGCATCCCTGGACAAGGAGGTGGGTGGGTGGGGAGGGGACACTGGCTGGGTGACCCTGGGGAGGATGGGGACTTCACTGTCCCCCTTCCTTTGCTCCCTCGCAGATCTACTACCATGGAGAGCCGATCAGCGTCAACGTCCACGTCACCAACAACACCAGCAAGACGGTAAAGAAGATCAAGATCTCAGGTGAGGAGCATGGCTTCGCCACCCTCAGCTGCTGTCCCCGTCCCTGCGGGGGCCCTCCCCGACACCCATGTCTCCATCTCTCGCCCCAGTGCGCCAGTACGCCGACATCTGCCTCTTCAACACTGCCCAGTACAAGTGCCCGGTGGCCGTGGAGGACGCTGAGTGAGTACCAGCTCCTCGGGGACATTGTGAGGGGTTCTGGGGACTTTGGAGGAGGCTTGGAGATCTCCTGCCCTGATGCAGCACCAGTGGGATGCTGCATTCAGTGAACAGGTCCTGGTGGGAGGAGTGGGGAGATGGAGGCCCTTTTTTTGATGGCACCCTGGGAGATGTTACCCTCTGCGTCCTGCCAGCTGAAGGTGAACTCCAGGCTGGGGCAGGGACAAAGGTGGCTGCTGCACTGGGTCTGGAGTTGGGATGGAGATGTTCTCCAGGCTGAGATGGAGATGTCTGGGCTGGGCCTGAAGTTGGGATGGAGATGTCCTCCAGACTGGGCCTGGAAAGGAGATGTCCTCTAGGCTGAGGCTGGGATGGAGATGTTCTCCAAACTGGGCCTGGCACAGAGATGTTCCCCCAGGCTGGGATGGAGATGTCTAGAGTAGCCCGTGGG
The DNA here is from genome assembly GCF_015220075.1 of Falco rusticolus. Lineage (NCBI taxonomy): Eukaryota > Metazoa > Chordata > Aves > Falconiformes > Falconidae > Falco > Falco rusticolus. The sequence goes on from NC_051188.1 coordinate 391,491, forward strand.
GTTATTAGAGCTGGGTGGGGAGCTGGGGCTCTGGCTGATGCTGGCTGTCATCCCTAGTGACATGGTGGCCCCGAGCTCGACGTTCTGCAAAGTCTACACCCTGACCCCCTTCCTCGCCAACAACCGGGAGAAGCGAGGGCTGGCACTGGATGGCAAGCTCAAGCACGAGGACACCAACCTGGCATCCAGCACGCTGTGAGCCCCTCCAGCCACCCCTGGGGCACCTGCTCCGTCAGCACGGGGGGCGGGGAAGGTCTGAGCCCTGGTGGGCATCCAGCTGCTGCTCCAGGGGTGATGCTTGGGTTGGGGAAGACCCCTGTGGGCAGGCCTTCAAGAGGACGGGGTGCTGGTCCCCATGGACATCCTCACACTGATTGCCACCTGCCCCTTCCTCCAGGTTAAGAGATGGAGCCAACAAGGAGATCCTGGGCATTATCGTCTCCTACAAGGTGAAGGTGAAGCTGGTGGTGTCACGAGGAGGGTGAGTGTTGGGGACCCTCTTCCCCACGCTGCACCCCCTCTCTTCCTTTGCTTTCCTTTGGGCTTGGGTCTGGCCTCGGTGTGTCCTCCCCAGGATGCTGCCCAGTTCCCAGGGCAGGATGGTGAAGCTGTGGCAGAGCCCAGCTCTGGGTGAGGTGGCCCTTTCTGGGGACACCGGTGTGGCCACTGCTGGGGGGGTCATTAATTCATACAACAACCCTGCTTCCCCCTGCTCTGTGCTGCGGCACCTTTTGCAGGATGGGGCCCATCCCCCTCACAGACCTGCCCTGGCACTCAGCAGCGTGGGGGGGACACAAGGTTTGGAGGGGGGTGGGTCACACACCCTCGGGGGACGGTGACTAATGTGTTGTCTCCTTCGACCCATGCCAGCCTGCTGGGAGACCTCGCCTCCAGGTAATGCCCGTACCGCCCCCACCTCCGAAGACCCCCAAATCACTGCCACAGCTCCCCACTGCACCCTCCAGCGCCTCAGCCCCCTCTGCTGCCACCCTGACCATGTATTTGTCCTTGGGATGCTGCTGCTGTTGGGGTCACCAGCTCAGCCGAAGCCCAGGGCCGGGCAGCTGGCAGAGATGGGATGGGGTGGTGGGATGGGGGTGCCGGTGGGGGTCGGACCCTGCATCCGCCCCTCGTGCCAGAGCAGCAGGGCGGGTGGGAGAAGGGCCCACGGGTGCTGCTGGGGGCAGCGAGCAGAGCCTGGAGGTGGCTCCTTAGGGCTGAGCATCTCCAGCCGTGAGGATAAGAGTCTCCGGGGTTCTCCCAGTCTCTCCTCACATCGCCCCCCCTCCTGCGGGGTGTCACGGGGGGACACACCACGCGCTCCCCCGCCTGCTGCACCACGCTTGCGGGTGGAAGAGGCAGAGCTGTGTCCTGCCCAGTCCCCGGAGGAGCTCGGGGCTGTGTTGGGGCTGTCCCACCCTGCTGTCCCTGTGCCCGCTGAGCACCGGGAAACTCGGCGTGCTTCCTCCATCCCTTCCCGCCATGCCGACGGTGCCCAGACCCTGCTGCCGTTCATGTGGCGCTGCCGGCACGCAGCCTTATCCCAGGGGATTTGGATGCCCGGCTGCTGCTAAGCTGCTAAAAGGCAGATTTTTGCTGCGCTGATCTCCTCCCTCGTGCCCTCTGGCCGGCCCTGCAGCCCGGGGGGCTTTGTGCTGATCCCAAAGCGCAGGGTCAAGCTCGAGCAAGAAGCGCGATAGCTGCAAAGAGGCTCCACGAAGGATAATACAGTTTTTTTCTCGGCTTTGTGGTCTCTCTGGCAGCTGAAATGTGGGATGTTGTTCTGCCCCCCCCCACCCCTCCCCAAAGTTCCCTCGTTCTGACTGCAAAGCGCAGGCAGCCTTGTGCTTTACCCCAGCCTCTCTTGCAGCGATGTTGCAGTGGAGCTGCCCTTCACGCTGATGCATCCAAAACCTAAGGAGGAACCGGCACACCGGGACGGTGAGTGTCCAGCCCCGGGTGTGGGGCAGCACCCCCATGGGGTGGGGGGTGGGAGCGGGCAGAGGGGTCAGCCCGCTCCTCTGTCTGTGCCAGAGAGGCTGCGCGGTGCCTGATGGAGGTTTTCGGCTCCCGTCAAGCCCATGGCAACCCGTTCACAGGGCAGCATGGCTAAAACCATGGGGGTGCCCCCATCACCCCCCTGCAGCCACACTCTGGGAGGGGTCGCACCCACCCGGTGGGACGGCAGTGACGACCCCGGTGTCTGCGGTGACTAATCCTGTGCCATACTTCCCTCTGTTCAGTTCCAGAGAACGAAGCACCCATAGATACAAATCTGATAGAGCTTGACACAAAGTAAGAGACAAAAAGAAACCCCCGCTCCCCCTCCTCGGGGTCTGTGTGGGAATGTGAAGTGTTTCCAGAGGTTGCATGGCACCCCCCCTAACCCACTAATGCCTGCTGTGCCGTGCCGTACCGTGGGATCGGCACGCCGTGACTAACCCCACGCACGTAACCTGTAACGCATGCCCTGCCCGTCTCTCTTCTCTCCTCCCTCGCCATCTCCCTGCACGGCTTTCCAAAAAACAGGAGAAACCGCAGTAAGAAAGCGCCCGCCGGGATCGTGCATCGGAGGGGTGGGGGTGTCCCTGCGGAGTCCCCGGGGCTGGTGATGCCACGGTCATGTTGCACTGCCTGGGTTAATCCCCAGCTCCTTGTTTGTGCTGGAATAAGTGGGTTTGGGAGGTTTTGCAGCATTCCACCTACCCAGCCGCTCCCCGAGGAGCAGGGGGAATGGCGTGGACAGCCCCAGTGATGCCGATGCAGAGCTCTGGGGCTGCGCATCACTCCTGGGCTGCTCAGCTGGCTCACTGAGCAAGCGCTGAGGCATCCACCCCTCTGGGGGCTTTTTTTTTTGGGGGGGGGGGGGGGGGAGGGCAAGCATTGGTAAAGCTTTGAAAAATGAGGCTGTTTGCTGAAGGATGGGGTTTTAAGAGCCCCCCGAGCTGCTGAGATGCCGCAGCACAGGTTGAGCATGTGGGAGCACACCTGCCTTCGCCGTGCGAGCCAGGGCAGCTTTGCAGTGGGTGCCCCCAAATCCCAGGCTCGCCACACACCCTGTCATCCCCCCCCAGTAAAGCCCCTCTCCCTTCTGTCTCCGCTAGTGATGACGACATTGTGTTCGAAGACTTTGCCCGCCAGCGACTCAAGGGCATGAAGGATGACAAAGAGGACGAGGAGGAGCGGACAAACTCCCCGCAGCTCAACGACAGATAAGCGAGCCCCCCGCAGCTCGCCTGGCCGGCCTGCGCCAGTAACACCCGTGCATTAGGCTTCTTCTCTTTTGTATAATTAATTAATTTTGTTTTCTACCTGTACCGGGAGCCTATGGATCGCCCGATGGCGACAGCAATTATAATCTTCCAGCTGTGCCGTGTTGTCACTCTTCATCCAGCTGCCAGAGCTGCTGTTTCCCATGCAGGGCACGGCCAGAGGGGTGCTGGAGGCAGAGGGGTCTGGGGGGGTCACAGCACCCCTTGCCTTAGCCCCCCCCTTCCCGTCCAACCCACTGCCCCTTCCCCGCTGTGCTCAGAGCCCTTTCCTATGAGCTGCCTCTTTTATGCGTTTTATATTAAGTCCGGTCTCTACACCAGTTTGCTACGGGGGGTGGGTGGGAGGGGGTGCAGCAGAATGGGGGGTGGGTGGGGTCTTTTCTAGGCAGCCTGCTCCTAGGAAAGGGCACCCGCACACCTTGGATGTCCCCTCCTGTCTGGCCCTGCCGCATGCGTTCCCTGCCCGGGATGCACGAGCCTGGCGTTGACCCTTGGACCCTGCCTGAGACCGAAGCCCAACTGCTCCCCAGTAAAGGCTCAAGCCGGCACCGGGGTTTTGGAGCTGGCAAAGCTGGGTGGGCATCGCTCCCCCTGCTCTTCCCCCCACCCCCAATCCACCTGAGCAGCCGACCCCGGGGATTTATCCTTCAGTTGCACCGATTTTTACACCAATAGAGCCTCCCTGGAGGGAAGGAGCTCCGAGCTATGAGTTGCTGGGGCCAGGTAAGGCCAGCAGACTTGGAGCTGGCACACAGGGACAGGGCTGGCAGCAGGGGCATGCGGGCCCCCGCCATCGGTCTGTGCCATCTGCTCTGGGAGAGGCTGCGAATGCCTTTTCTCAGCCACAGCAGGGTCATGGTGTAAGCCTTGTTCCCATTGGCGTTACACCAAGGATGCTTTGCCCCCCTGCCTGCAACCCCAAGCTGCAAAGCTCCCCTGGTTGATGTTTTCCCCTTATCTGTGCCTGCATGGGGGTCAAGCACCTATTTGGGGATCGGGAGGGAAGGGGAGCACAGCGTTTGCTGCCCTAACCAGTGTTTCACCAGATGCTTGTGCCTCCCGACGGCGGTGCTGGTCCTGGGGCTCCCTTGCTGGGTGCCTGGGTCCCATCCCACCCCACTGGGGTCTGCTGGGGTCTCCCACCACCGATCGAAAGGCCCTTCTCACTATTTATTGTGCTGTTGCGGTCAGCATCATCATCTGAGAGCAACCCATGGGGATAGCTCCGTCCTTCCCTGGCCGGGGGAGCACAGAGCTGAGCCCCTCACCCCGTTACTTTTGGGTAAAGCTGATGGGCAGAGTGGTACCTTTTTTTTTTTTTTGTAAAAGTGGTTACTTTGTACTGTTCATTGATACCTGCTTCTTTGGTTTCTCCACCATATCTGTGATGTTTCTGTGTTCTGTCAAATAAATTATTCTAGTTTATTAAACTCAGAAAAAAAGAATAAATCATAAAATACAGTCCCAGCACCTGGACACTTCTGTTGGCTCAGGACAGGGGCTAGGGTCTAATACAACGAGGCACCCGTTCAGGGTGCTGGGGGATGGGTGGAGGCTCTTGATCCCCCCCTCTGCTGCTGTGTCTCACCCCAGCAAGTCAAATGCAAACGCAGAGAGCAGGTTTCCTTGTCACGGCATCGAATAATCCTGCTGTTCCTGTCCTCAGTTGCACGTTTCCCCGCTAGCAAATTAATTAATTTGTGTATTAGCATGGACATGAGCTTTAGCTGCAGCCCGTCTTCAGCCCTGGTGTTTCCAGCATCCCTGCCTGGGCTTTGGGGCTCTGGCTGCCTCAGCTCCCCCCCAGCCCCAGCCCCCCCCCCCCCCCCCCCCCATCACCTGCCTGCAGGAGACTTTGGCCACCGCGGCTCCCTGCTCCCTGGGGCATGCCCTGGCTTCCAAGGTCACGCAGATATGGTGGGTAAACGCCAGCCTGGCTCCTGCCCTCGGCTCATACCAGATGTCCACGTGTGTGTGCACGTGTGCGCAGTCTGCAAGGTTTGGGCTGTAGCAGAACCTGCACAAATCGATGCTAAAACTACCACCGGGCTGGCACCATGCTGTGTCCTGCACAGGGGGAGCACAGGAGAGCTGCCTGCCCAGGCACGACCCCCACAGTTTCCACCACCCCAGCACCCTGGTTGCTCTTAGCCAACACCTGAAACCTTGGTGGGTTGGGTGTGAAATGACTAATGCAGCTTCAGCCTGCCCTGCCTGGGCACTCTGCCAGCAGAGAGAGACATCCAGGGCAAGGCACCGAACCAACACGTCGCTCTCACGGCGGGCTATACCCTGCCCCCGAAATGCCGGTGGCTTTCCATCAGCTGAGACACCGTCCTAGCAGACCAGCACAGATGGACACGCAGCCACCGCAGCGGATCCCGCTCCTCCTGCCAAGGACCAGGGTGAGCAGCAGCACCTGCCCTGCTCACACCACTCTGTCGAGCCACCCCGTGGTTCTGAAAAAAAAATGCACGGCCACGCGGTACCCAGCGAGCACAGCCTACTAACGAGCTACTTATTAAACAAGTGGTGTCCAGTCAGGGTCCTGCCGAGGAGCTCCTCATAGCTGATGGTTGTGCCCTAAAGGCTGGCACTGCAGGGCACGACACATCCGGGAGCCAGTGCCCACAAGCATGAAGAAGAGCAACCGCCACAGTGCTTATCATCAAAGCCAGCCTCTCGCAGCAGCCAGACAGCTGTAAATGCTGCGGACTCTCCGGTACTGTGCATTTGTACAGGAGGAACAACTTGCAGGGATGATGCTGAGAGCTGGGTACCAGGCCTGTGTCATCATCATGTGAGACAGGGCAATTTGGATGGTTCTCAGTGCAAATGGAGGTGTCCCAGCCTCTCCAGGAGCAGATGATGGTCCAGCTGCCAGGGGCACAAGCACACACAGGTACTGCCCTGTTAAACCCAGCAAGGCATGCCCGTGCCAATCTTCACCCAAGAATACAGCCCAGCAGCTTTAGAGAGCAACACAAGGCCATGAAGCAGAAGTCCCCAGTCCTGAAACACATGCAGGCACCCTCTGAAAGCAGTGCTGGCAGCCGCGCTGCAAACATCGACCACCTCTCGGCCCCAGGTGTCACACAGAATAGTTGCATTAAGTTTGCCTCTGCTCCCACTGACCTCTGTTTGGGCGCAGGAGAGGGTGCTCCTCCTTTCACCGTAGCTCCCTTGGTTGCTGCAGCACACAGCCTCACACTGCAGAATAAAACCCAGGCTCACACTTGGTTTGAAATCATGTCTTCCCAACAAGGGGGTGAGAAGGAGCCAGGGAGAGCAGTGAAGCATCTCCTCGGAAGGACGCAGCAATGCCTGCACATCTCCACACAAGTCCACAGCTCAAGCCTGGCGCTGCAGCAGGTGGGCATCCCAGGAGGGACAGCAAGGAGGGTGGAGCTGGTGCTGCAGTGAGCTTCTCATCGCCCCCGGGAGCAGGATGGACCAGGATATGGGTGTGTGTGAGCCAAGTAACCTCCCAATTTCCCAGCCTGAAATGGGGGACAGCCTCTCAGGGAAGAGCTGTGGCTTGTCCCCTCCCAGGCAAGGGAGGAGAAACCCAGAGCATGGCTTGCTCGGCTTGCTCGGGCCAACATCCACAGCACCGTTCTGGATCTGCTACCCGCTGGGAAACATCTCTCCAGCCCGGCGTGTCCAGCCCACTCGCTCTCCCCAGCTGCGATACCTTGCCCTGGGGTTAGACCAGAGAGGAAGGCTCTGTGGCCAGCTTGCCTCAGCAAAGGCAAGGGTCCTGGAGAACCTTTCTGTGGTCCCAGGGAGAGCAGAGGTTGGACACATCCGCATCCAACGCAGCTGCAGGCTGCCCCTTGCCACGCTGATGCTGTTGGGGAAGGAGCCCATCCCTAAGTCGGGCCGTCTCATGGGTGTTAGCATTTGCGCTGGGGGCTGGCAGGAACCATCCCAACCTTTCCCATCGAGGACAAATGTGGCTCCAGCAAAGCCAAAGTTCCCACAGCCACACAGCCAGACTCTCATCAAATATTCAGGCATCGCTAGAAGGTCCACATGGTACATTTCGGGGAGGAATGCCCTTATCGCCCTGTGTGAGTTCTCCAGTGCCACATCTAAGGGGACATCCCTCCTCTGTGCATAATCCCTTGCCTCAGCAGCTGCAAGTACTTAAGAGTTTTGGACATCTCCAGTCCCCTGTCAAATCTGGTTCAAGCTGGACAAGAAGGCTTAAGTTATTTTGCCAGGAAGGGGGAAGAGAGAAATTTAGATGAGGACAAACTGTGCTATTGCTTAAGCCCCAGTTCCCTGGAAAGTCAAGCAAGTTTGCTTCCCTGTCCTCTCTGCACTACCTGCATCACCATGGGGTGTTGGGGCGGTCAGGCCCAGCTCTGCTGCTTCTGCTTGTCAGGTCCTCCACCACGACCCTGCGAAGGAGATGGTGAGGAAGATGAAGCCTGGTTGCTGGGAAGGCTGCAGTAGTCTTCTCTCCTCCTCAGAGCCCACCTCCTCCAAGGCCAGACCCTCGCTCGGGTGGGTGTCTCTCTCTAAAGGCTGCATGTTGTGGAGGAGCCCAGAGGAGCTCCAGCAGTGGAGCCATGCACCTCACTTTGCCAAATCTTGTGCTCCCTGGGGTGCTTGAGAAAAATGCCCTGAGCTTCAGGATCCCGCCCTGGGAACCCTCCATGTCCGTGTACCCATCAGCCACACACTACCCTTCCTGGGACTGTGCCTGGTCCCAACCTTGGGTCAAAAAAGCCACCTCCTAAACTGGTGAACTTGGAGGTCTCAGTGCAGGGGAAGGGCACGCTGTGCTCTCCCACAGCAGGGACAGGCTCAGTGGCAGATGCAGAGAGCCTGGAAGGCCAGGAACTCTCCTAGCTGTCCCTCACTGGGGCAGAAATCCTCCCAGGCCCCTGGCCGGAACCCAGTCACATCAGTTTGACATTGGCACAGCTGGACTTGCTTTGCTGGGGACCCTCCAGGGGTGGAAAAGAAGACCAGGTGTTCCTGCAGGAGTGCTCAGCTCCTCCTAGGATCGAACAGATTTTTCCTTCGCTGGTACGTCAACTGCCGGTGGCGACACAGACCTACGGCTTCGGCTTCGGTGGGTAACAAAGCATCAACCCCCACCAGCCTCTGGCAGGAGACGCTCCCCTCCGCACCCTGCCACATAGGCAGGGATAGTTTTGGGTACGGGGGCAAGAGCCCACATGGCTTGTGCTGGGAGGAAAGCTGCGAGGTGAGCAGCAGGGAGCTCCCCCTGCTCCTGCGTGGATGGGAGGAGGTTTCAGCTCTAGCACCCGCAGGCAGACAGCTGTTGCCATGACACAGCGCAGTTCCGTACGCCGCATTCCCAGCGCCAAGGTTTCCCCAGCCGCTTCAAACACAACCTTCACCCCAACTCACCCTGCGCCAGCACCCGTCGCGCCCGTCCTCCACCCCAGCTTACACCCAGAGAAGCGGGGAGCCCTTTGCACCCCTTCTTGGAGGGAAGCAGAGCAGCAGTTCCCGAAATAACCTTGAAAAAGCACTTAGAAGCACGAGGGGACAGTGACCGTGGGGTGCTGGGATGCAGAAGGGAGCGGGGGCAGCCTGGCGGGTCCCACGCGAGCATTTGCACCGCAGGATGGAGGCTGGCTGCTGCGCACGCAACCCCCAGTGCCAGAGCAAGCCAGGGTCCCCCGCTTTGCCGGTGAGCACCCCCTGCCTGCATCCCTCCCTTGCCCCGCTAGCAGCCTCTGCCACGGCTCTTGACTCCCTTCCCCAGCTGCTCCACCAAACGCGGCTTTCCACGTTCAGGATAAGGAGCAGACAGCTTTTTCCCCCCTCAAGTAACACCCTGGTAGCAGCGTAGGCAATGCAAGCCATTGCCTGGCTTCCTCAGGCCCAGGAAATCACATTAGCTCCATCAAGTTTAAACTTTCAGTTGGTGGGAAAAGAGCCAAAAAGATACCAACGCCTTTTCTTAGGCTGGGTGCTCTCCAGTTACACAGGGGGAGGACAAAGCTTGTAACAGGCTGGGGCTGAAAAAGGTGGTTCCTGTTCCTTTTTGAGGCTGCGAGCAGGCTGCGTTTGCACTGCAACTTCCTGAGCAGAGGCCGCTGCTCGTGGCACACACACGTGACGACAGGCCAGCATCCTGTGGGGTGTAGAGCCTTCCCCTGGGTGCCTCGGGCCTGGAAGACAGCGGGTTAAATAAGCCACAGAATAGCCCATTTCCTCAAACCATGCTCGTGCTTTTTTGTCTGTTTCTTCTGAAAAGTATGGTGCAGACGTGACACGAGTCTATGAGAGAATGATGGCAGGGTGTTCTCGGCTAGCGGATGCAACCAGAGCTACAGGGCTGCTAACATGGTCACAGCTATCATTTGAAGGATGGTACACAGGAGAAGTAGTATCACAATCAAAACTTTTATTGTATTAAAATAGCGTTTTACAGCTGCTTCTGTTCACTACAACTGTCTCAAAACAGTATCTGCATGCAAACAGACACCCCGCAGCCTACGCAAACCAGAACACACACAGGAAACACCCCCCACCCCACCGAAAGTATCACCTACCCACACTCCCCAACCCAGTCCCAGACGTGCAGGGAACCGTCGCTTGCTGCCGACAGTAAAGTTCTTGGTTTCTGCGGATGCCAAGTGTGCACGGTGACCGGGGGAGGACCTCCGCTGCTGCCCAGTCTGCTGAATACGTGGCCTTTGTGAACAAAGATCGGTTCTGCTTCCTTGCCAGAGCTGTCCCAGCTCTGCGAGTTGTACACGTGCACGGTCCCATCAAAACCTTGAATAAAAGGGAATCAGAGAGACTGCAGCAGTAAATTGCTTTGCTCTAGTCCTACTGGACTCCTGCTCACCTCCCAGCAGGGCTACTGAGACAGAAATGAGGACAAAGGCCCAGACTGAAAACCTGTGACAGGCAGAGCATCCAAGCCTCCGAGGAGCTTGTCTCAGCTAACAGCTGCTGGGGAGAACACAGGCCAGATCCAAAAAGCTTGCAGATTCACTAGTCTGAATTTGCAATGCTCCAGCCAAGAGGCAGACTTGCTGCCCAGATGGTCTTATCAGCACAGTATCGTGGCGGTCAGGCTGTCACTGGCACTATCAGGACAGTGTTTGCTAAGGGCTTGGGGTCTTTGTTCTCCAGGGGGGGAACTCCCCCCGGACCCACGCAGTCCCCTTCTGTAGTTGTTGGAGAGAGGTAGCTGCATAAATTAGCTTGCACCGCTGCTGGCTCCAGGGGCAGCACTGAACCACAGGGGTGTTTAAAGTAAGGTGGGGTGAATGAGGCACTTGATCTGAAATACAGATCAAAAAAGCATCCAGAAAAGGAGATCTCTGCCCAAAGCACATACCTGAAACAGCAAGGCAGCCTTCCAGCGCAGGAGCCCAGGAGACACAGAGGAACTCCGCACCTGAGCTGGGAGAGGGAACTCTGCACTTTACTGAGGCCAAGGACTCGGAGGTTTTTCTCACATCTGTTAGGGTGAGGTGCCCTCCGCTTGAGAGGCAAGCTACGGGCTGGGAGCTTGAGTCAGAGCCTTGAGGTTGGCGCCCGACTCCCATGCACCACTGCTCGCCACACGGCGCGGAGGGGACGGACACAGCCTCCAAGGGACTCTGCGGCTGCCGAATGTCGGCCAGGCACAGTTGCCCCTTGGCACAACAGAGGAGCAACGTGTTGCAATCCAGAAAGGCCAGGCCGCCCAGCTCCTCGTTGTTGCTGGAGGCTAGAAAAGAGAGATAGATCTCAGATGCCATGAGGAGCATTTCCCTGATTTCTCTGCTGCAATCTTGCCCGAGAAAGCAGATTTCCAGCCTTGTTCCTGGAAGTGGCTTTCAAGCAATGCTAAGTAGTTCTTCCAAAGAGCCAGCAGCAGACACTAACTGCCTGCTCGAGAATCGTCTCTGCGCAGGATCCACGCGGAGCAGGCACAGTCTGTACCCCTCCAAAGGTGATGTTAATACCCAGGCAGAGGAGACAGGCAGGCCCGCAACTAACACTAGCTCTGTTGGAGCGGGACCCGTCATGGACCAGAGCTCTGACGAGCAAATGCCTCCAGCACTACCCTTCAGCAGCGGGAGTCACGAGAGTCCCTGCAGCACAGGGACACAGCACAGCAGTGACAAACAGACCTTCCTTTTGCTCAGCGCGCTGCATTACAGCCACTGGACACATACACAGACATTGTTCTCACCAAAGGATGAGATGTGTGGGCACCGAGCCTTACTGTGGAGGTGAAGGCAGATGTCTTCAAGGACCCCCAATAAACCAGATCTGGATTAACCACCTCGAGGTCAGGCAGGGCTGGTTTAACAAGGCTGGCATGATCCCTCCTCCCACCCACACAAACAGATTGCAGAGTAACATAGAGTTTGCTCAGTAACAAATCGATGCCAGATTTCAACAGCCCCAAGTGATGTGACTCTGCACCTCCCCTGTTTGGGACAACATACACAGCAGCCCTCTGCTAACCCAGTTCTTGGCACTGAAACCACCTGCGGTGCTCTGGTAGGGCCCAGATCTGGGGCAGAAGCCTCAGAAGTCACTGTCATGGGAGTAGTGGAGATTGACAGAAGCATTGTAGCCTTCTTCCTCAAGACAATGTACTGTCTGCAAATATCTTTGTACCCTTTGTCACGTGTCTGAAAGTACCCACCCAGCGAAACGTTTGCCACCGGAGCAGTTACCCTTGCTTTACCCAAACCCTAACTTTTCAAAAATCAGATATTAGACTTGGTTTAAATACCTGCCATGTAGACATTTTTCCTTGATTCAACCTCTGTAATTTGGACGCTGTTGAGTCTTGAGCCGTGAAGGACCCACGGGGCTCTGGCCGAAATGGTTGCAATTTTAGCCCAAGGTTGTCCAGTGCTATTTTCTGTAGGTATGGTGCTTACAGATTTAATAACATCTATTTGAAAGAGATGTAAGCGCTGTAAAACACATCAGGAGTCAAGTAATCCACAAGACTAAGCTGTTTCACAAAGACTCCTCGCAAAGCTAAAAGCGACCTACTAAACCAGTAAGAAATCCAATTATGACTAACCCCTTCTCCGGAATAAACCCACTGTTTCTAGCACATCCAGCCAGGACTGACAACAAGCTGTTTAAAATCTAGCAAAATGCATGGAAAGTTGTGAATCAAGATGTTTATTTTCAATGAAGAATAAGAAAACTTCTAATAACATTTTGCACTTCCTTTCTGGTGGTTTCAAAGTATTTCACAATTAGTAGATGAAGCAACGGCAATCCTTTTCTAGAAGCAAGCAGACATAGGCTTGGAGAAGTGAGGTGGTTCATGGTATATCCATACATGGTGACGTATGGAGCTATTTTATTTCTAACCCTTGGAGATACTAAGGGAACATTGTGCCAACTGGATGGTTAGGGATTTTGTTTGCATAACTAAGAGCTCACAAATAAGTGGAAAAACACCATGACAGGCCTAAACCTACTTAATTCCCTTATGAGGTTTGTGCTGTCAAGTCCACATCTTTCCAAGCCACCAGACTCTGTGTAGACCCTTTGTCTCATGCCCTTCTCCAGCCCCTGCCACACAAGGGCAGTCACTCAGGATGTCAGTAAACGGGACTGGCACTCCTCTCCTCATTTTACATCCAGGAAGAAGGGGAAGCTAGAGGTGCTTGATGCAAAGAGCACATTGAGAAACTACTCAAGCTCAGAAACATGTTCCCTTACCAGAGTCCTCTGCTGACACCTGCCATACCTGGAGGGAGCTGTCTGGTGGGCCACTCGTCACCAGCAAGCTGAGGAAACAAAAAGAACCCCACAAAACTCTTCATGAGCAGAGAACAGCCTTTTTTCTCTGGCCTGGGACAAACTGGTCTGCTGTTCCTTCTGTGCTCAGGAGCTCCTGCCTCTGCTCACAGCCCAGAAGAGACCTTAAGGACCGTGATCCCAGAACTCCTCATGCCAGGGTGCTTTACTCAGCCCATGCAAACACAGTCCCAGGCAATGGTATTTAATTAGCACACTTTCCGAAAGCACTAGACTAAGAACAGCACAAAGAGCGCCAAAGTAGCAACAGGGGCTTGTGTAGGAGGAGAGCACTGGAGGAGTGAAATGAATCAGTCAGAGGAAGCGTATTTGCTTGGTCTACAATCCACAGCAGGCAAAACCCCTTCAAACTTGCATGTGCAGGGACTAACAGAGAGGTGGCAACAGCCACTAGTATCCTGATCTGCTGAGCACCTCCACGCAGTGCCAAATGCAGAAGGGATGGAAAAAGCAGAGCAAGAAAACTACACATGCCCTCATTGCTCAGAAGTGGAGCAGGGAGGGATCCCTGGTGAGCCAGCATCTACGTCACCAGCCCCTGCAGCTTGCTTCTAGAAGAAGCTGAGGATTCAAGGTATCCAGCAGCAGCTTCAGTTTCCCTGCCATCTACCCCACAAGGCGCACCACTGTGGCTTTCAGTACTGCAGCAGCGGGGTGCGTTCTGTTTTGCTGATAGATGGCTCCTCTCCAAACACCCAGACAGAGTTCTGGGAGGACCACTACACGTCACTGGCCAGCAGTTCCTCACCCAGACTAATGCTGCTCTCGGAGCTGGCAGGATTGAGCAGCTGCGTTGGGAAAAGGCAAGCAAAAGGAGCTCTCTCTCAGGGGACAAGCCCCTTCACCATCTCCAATATGCCCTGGAAGGACCATGTTATGGCCGTACCTGGTGTCTGGCACGAACTTCAGGCTGTACACTGGGCGGTTTGAAAATCCACCACATTCCACCTTGAAATCTCTCTCTGGACACAGGCCCTAGAAATCAGGGGCAAAGTCATTTCTTCACACTTAATGGTGCAGAACTTGGTGTGGTTGGTTACCATGAAAAAAAGACAGACACACAAGGCACACTCTCACTTGGTAAAGCTTTGCCTGTCCAGTAATGCCTATTTCAACAGAAGTGGATAGGATTGAAGGATCCCAAAATAGTTAGAGGGGGAGAAAAAAAACCCAAACACTGGGGAAAGCTCCTGCCAAGAGCTCTGCCTGGGTTTGTTGCCATCTGTGCATGTCTGGCTCAGGAGCTTTCTGCTCACCCAGTGACTAAACAACACCTTCTGCTTTAGTGTAGAGGTCACCCACCCAAGGGCCAACCTCACTGGTCAGCAGCATGGTCCCCCAGGCTCGGGTGCCTCAGCAAGTCCCTTCTTCATTTGCCTTTGTGTCCTCATCTGTCCTACTTCCACACAAAATGCTTTCATTCACACATTTGGAGATGAAGTTTTCACAGCACAATCTGCCTGCAGCGCAGCAGAATTACATGACTGGACTGCCCAACCTGTACTGCTTTATCTGGACAGCAGCCAGGTGACTTATGTGCCTTACCTTTCAACCAAAGCTGCTCAAAACCTGGCCAAGCCCTTGTCAGAGCAACAGAAACCAGAAACAGTTTGTGAAGCCCAGCACAACTGTAGCTTGGTCTCTAAAGACACCAGGTCAAGGAGGACAGAGAGGTCTGGTGCCACCCTGGCTGCAACACCCACCTGGGTCTCCTTCGCCTGCAGTGTTGGCGGTGGGAGCAGCTGCAGGATCTCGTTCCCACCAGACTGTCCATACCCAGCTACACAGACACCTTGGGGGTGGGCATGAAGAACCAGGGACATGATGAGAGATACCCTCCCCCCCTCCAGACCTGGCCCCCTCCCTCAGACAGACTCTGGAGTTACAGAATCAGAGAGTTTGGGCTGGAAGGGACCTTCAAGACCAGCCGGTCCCACCCCCCGCCAGGGGCAGGGCCCCCTCCCCCCAGCCCAGGCTGCTCCCAGCCCCGTCCAGCCTGGCCTTGAGCCCTGCCAGGGATGGGGCACCCACAGCTGCTCTGGGCAGCCTGGGCCAGCGCCTCGCCGCCCTCACGGGGAAGGGTTTCTTCCTCATGTCCAACCTAAATCTCCCTTCTTTATCGTACAGCCCACCCCGAACTTTGGAACAGACCCAGAGCTCCAGCCCAGGCTGAACCCCAGTGCAGCCCCCGCTTCTCGACCCCGCTTCTGGGGCCCGGGCCCTAACCCTGCCCCCCCGGCCTGGCCCGGCCCCCGGCCTGCCTCCTCCCCACGGCTGGGCCCAGCCCGCCCCAGCCCCTTGCCCCTCTTCCCTCCCCGGTGCCCCGGCCCGACCCCTCGCCGCCCTCAGCACCGCCGGGCCCGGTGCCGCCCGCCCCGCACTCACGGTTCCCCCGGGCCCATTCAATAAGGCGGGTGGGCGCCTGGAGCTCGAAGGTGTGCAGGTCCCCGTACCTGCGGGACAAGGAACGAGGGAGGTTGGCGGGGCGGGGACCGGGGGGCCGGAGCAGGGGGGCCGGGGCTCCCTCACAGGCGCAGGGACTGCAGCAGCCACTCGTCCGCCGCCTCCTCCTCCTCCCCGGCGCCCCCCGCCTCCATAGCAACGCCCGCCGGCCCGGCGCGCCTCTGACGTCACGCGGCGGCGCACAGCAGTGACGCTCCCGGCCGGCGCGCGGCTCCGAGCCGGTCGCGGCCGGTTGGAGCCGGTGGGCGCCGGTGGCTGTGAGGGAACGGCGGGCGCTGCCGCCGCCCAGAGGGAAAACCGCGGGGGCCGGGGGGGGAACCGCGTTATTCCCGCGCGGCCGCCCCTGAGGGGGGTGGGGGCGTGGCCGCGGCCTGCAGGGCATGGATGCGCCCCGGGCAGCGCGGCACCGTGCGGGGCGGCGCAGGGCCCTGCAGCGTGGCCGGTGTCAGCAGCAGCGCGGCCAGCAGGGCCAGGCAGTGCCCGTCCCCCTGTGCCGGGCCCTGGTGCGGCCGCCCCTCGAGCCCTGGGCTCAGCGTTGGGCCCCTCACCCCCAGGCAGACCCGGAGGGGCTGGAGCGTGTCCAGAGCCGGGCAGGGGCTGGGGAAGGGGCTGCGGCACAGCTCTGGGGGGGGCGGGGGGAGCTGGGGGGGCTCAGCCCGGAGAAAAGGGGGCTCAGGGGGGCCCTTCTGGCTCCCTACAGCTGCCTGGCAGGAGGCTGCAGCGAGGGGGGGTCGGTCTCTGCTCCCAAGGAACCAGCGGCAGGACAGGAGGGAACGGCCTCCAGCCGCACCAGGGGAGGTTCAGGGTGGGCACTGGGAGAAATGTCTTCCCCGACAGGGTGGCCAAGCGCTGGCACAGGCTGCCCGGGGACGGGGTGCAGGCACCGTCCATGGGGGGGGTTAAAATACACATAGGTGTGGTGCCATTGCTCTGTAGTGGGCTCACTGCCTGGTGCACAACACCAATTAATGCACTGAATCGAGGTATTCCAGTTGCAAAGTAGGGAGCTAGGGGGTAACCCTCAAATGCCTAGCCAGCCCCTTGATTGCCAAAACCTTACACTGTTTCTACATTGGTTGCAAGTTACACAACTCTCATTACTTTGCCCTCAGTTTCCTATTTCTTAAGCAATTCCCTTGCTTCCTGTGTTAATTAGTCTGCACACTCAATCTCGGCTTCTTTTGTGGTCGGTGGGTTTCTGGAGTCAGCGGTCAATGGGTTGGTGGTCCTGCTCTCCCCCTGCCAGAGTTACCTTTCCCCTAGTTTTGCTGAGCTCATTGCTTGTGACATCTTCCTATCAACTTTTCTATCTTGTGGAGGGCTTGCTTGGTGAAGTTTCTTTCTAAACAAAACCATTTGCCATACCAAAGGAAGTGCTTAGCAGGACATACAACATGCTTATAACCTGAATTAACCCTTAACTCATTTGTTCTAATTAAAGTCCAGCTAATAGCAACACATTCCATTTTATTAACAGTCTGATAGCAGTGCTTAGAGGTATGGTTTAGTGGTGGACTTTGTAGTCCTAGCTTTATAGTTGGGCTTGATCTTAAAGGTCTTTTCCAACCTAAATGTTTCTGTGGTTCTATGAAGCATGGCTAGGTCACGTTGCAGTGTTGTCTTTAGTCGCACATCATATTTTAACAATCAGAACACTAAAATGTGGATAACAATGCAGGCATACATGGAGATTTGCAAGTCCAATACAAGTAATAATGCAGTGCAGGTCTGTGCATCTTCTCAAATATATAGAAATATCCGTGTGCAAATGTGGTAATAAACTCAGAAGCTTCCCAAATCTTTGCAAAAGTCAGCCTAATGCCTTTCTGTTGTGCCAGTGCCTCTGCAAAGTGGTTACATGGTGGTTCCCAGCTAACACTTCTGTAGGTTTAGGCTTTTTTATTTTTAACAATTAAATGTGTTATTCTCAGGTACATTACTATTGTCCTGGCAAGGGCTGTGTATCATCACACTGACTCTGGTTTCCCCTGCCAAGAGGATGTTGCTCGAACCGAGATCACAGGGCTGGGCCTCACCATGAGCCCATGTTTGCAGAATCACAGAAGGGTTTGGGCTGGGAGGGACCTCACAGACCACCCGGTCCCACCCCCCGCCAGGGGCAGGGCCCCCTCCCCCCAGCCCAGGCTGCTCCCAGCCCCATCCAGCCTGGCCTTGAGCCCTGCCAGGGATGGGGCACCCACAGCTGCTCTGGGCAGCCTGGGCCAGCGCCTCGCCGCCCTCACGGGGAAGGGTTTCTTCCTCATGTCCAACCTAAATCTCCCCTCTCTCAGCTTCAAGCCATTCCCCCCTGTCCCACCACTCCCTGCCCTTGCCCAAAGCCCCTCCCCAGCTTTCCTGTGGGCCCCTCCAGGCACTGGGAGCTGCTCTAAGGTCTCCCCGCAGCCTTCTCCTCCCCAGGCTGCACAGCCCCAGCTCTCCCAGCCTGTCCCCACAGCAGAGGGGCTCCAGCCCTCTGACCAGCTCTGTGGCCTCCGACGGGCCCGCTCCGACAGGTCTGTGTCCTGTGCAGAAGGTGATCGCTCTTCCAGCGATATGTTCCTCCCCATTTCTCTCCAGTGTAGGCTCAGACCAGGTGCTGAAGGATTGGTGCAGCTAACTTGCTTCCAGTTGTGGGCTCACTGCCTGTAACAGTGACGCTTCAGGATCAGTGGTGATAATTGGGTGTTTATTGTAGATTATTGTGCTTTTGCTGTCTTCTGGCTGGGTTTTAGCTGGCATGCACAGTGTTGTGTGCCAAGCTGTGTCTATTTTCCCTAACACTGCAAGGTGGCAGCCTACAGCTTCTGAGGTGGCTCTGGAGTAATCAGAAAAATTACTTTTTAGAGAAATATATCTGAATGGGAATGTTTTAGTCTGTGCAGTGTCTCTTATGTTATTTGACATTCTGTATTATTTATTTTTTACCTCACTTTTGCAGCGTTCTGTCAGTGTCAGTCCTGCAGAAGTTGTCAGAGAAGAATGGAGATGTTTGGGTGGTTTTGCAGGGCAGTTTCCTGGGCTCCTGCAGTGCTCGGGGACGTGGTAGGACATTTTGGGTGGCATGATGGGTTCAGACTTGGGCTGTGCTGTCTGAACGCTCTGCTCAGGACTAATTCAGGGCTGTCAGTACAGAAGTGAGCAAGAAAGGACCGAGGACAAAAGGAGGTACAGAGGCAGAAGTGCTGTGAAAACGATGGAAAGCCAGACCTGTTCCTTGAGCCAAGAGGATGCGTGCTGCTCTGGAAGCAGGAACCGGAGCTGGTCGATGTGAGAAGCACTTGCTACCGGTGGTTACTTTCCTGACATCCTCCACTTTGTCACTTCAAGATTAGAATTGTTCAGAGAAAGGATGGCAAGAATTCTCACATACAGAGGAAGAGGTACTTCATTCATGTTATTGTTTGTAAAATTGCACAGCACAACAATCGTCACTAAAAGCCTTGTCTTAACAATTCTTTCTGAGTGCTAGGATTCAAAAGCAAAGTGCTGAGTAAACATCTTGTGAAGAATCTGAGATAAACTGACTGCAGGTTGTTGTTTTTTTTAAATGCAAACAGTATAGTTGTTTTAATACCTTTGGTAGAAGCCTGTGAGGGATGTTGCAGTGAGCCAGGAGGTAAAGCCGGGACAGCACCAGCTGCAGGTGAGAATACAGTGCTGTGGCCCTCTGTGAGCTCAGAGCTACGTCAGCCTTTTGTCACCTTCTCCCAGTAACTCTTCTCATCTGCGGGCATTAATTGCAGGACATGAGCTTAGCCTGAGACAGACCAGTGGCCAAGTCAGCTCAGGGTGCTCCTCTGGCAAGGGATGGAAACAGAGAGGAGAAATAGCAAAGGAAGGGCTGGGATGTTTGGCTGTGAGTGGTGGCGTGACCTTGCTCTCATGCTGCCCTGCGTCACTTATAGTCCACAAAGGAACAGGTTGTGTTTCCCCTGAATGCCAAGATCTGGTTTAGAGGGTGGTAATTAAGTGTTTGGAAATTATCTTCTGGTGGCCACTGAGGAGAAGAAGCATGAGGCAGAACAGTGTGAGGAGCAACCAGATGCTGTGAGTTCTAGGTGCGGAAAGCAGAGAGCCCAAAAATGGTTTTCTCTGCACATTCTTGCCTTTTATTTTACCTTCTCTTTATCTTTCCAGTGTACTAAGGGAGCAACATGGGGCTGAGTGGTGGAAAAGAGAAAAAGCCCTGCAGTACTACAGATAACACAGAGTGTTTTTGAAGTACCAAGGCCTGAATTAAGATAACTGAAATGACCATTTAAGTTGGACACCCCCCCCCACACATTTTAAGGCTTTTTCAAAATCTCTCCAGAAAATAAATATTTTAATTTCAAAATTTTGAAGAGGAAAGAGTAAAAAATGGGCACATTTGTTACAGTTACAATAATAGGAATGGGCTAAGCTGTTTCATTATGCCGCAGCATGTGACTTTGCCATATATATATATATATAAAGAAAATACAGAAATACATTTGTTTGAGGTAGGGTGGGTGTTGTTTTTCAGCAGGTTCTGTGCATGCAGAGAGCTTGACAAAGTGAAGGAGACAGAGAACCTACAGCCTTAGCTGCTTTTCTCTGCCCGCTGGCTTTGCACTGTTACCTGTTTTTGGGCAGCCTTGGAGACGTGTACATAGGGAAACTGTGAAGGAACTAGGAATGGAAATCGTCACTTTGAGAACTGATGCAGTCTTTAAATGAGATGAAATGTTGCTCGCCTACTGGATGTCTGAGCAGTTTTCAGGCTCAGAATATTATTCAGAATATATTATTCAGAATAACTACACAGTAGTTATTCACAAGGATAAAAAGAATATTTCCATTTGCTATTTCTACAGCTGAGCCACCCTCAGAAGTTTGGGAAGAGGCTCAGTATGTTATTTGGACTTACTTCACTATAGCCTTTCTGCAGAAACTGAAACCTGTCCCCACATGGAGTGGATGTATGTGTGTGCGTAGCCCCGTGCAGGCTGATGCTGTGGCTGTACCCCCCGCGTTACTTGGATAACCATGGGTGGCACCCCTCAGAAAACTGAGTTACCCTTTTGCCTCTTACGGAACTGTGGTCGTCTTGTCTTCCAGCTTTGGTGAGTGGGATGGCAAGGGACTAGATCGTCAGCTCTCACAGCTAGGAAGGAACACTACCAAAGCAAACTGAGCAGCTCTTGGGGTCCACTCTACCGATTTGTGGGAGGAAAACTCTTCCAGAGTTCAAGAGAGCCCAAGTCTGGAAACTGCCTCCCAACAGTTTAACAAGAAGAGTTCCCTAAGGATCTGTACTGTCATGTACAGGCGGTATCTGTGGGTAGATACTTCATGTTACCACACTTAAAAGTGTGTATGGTTGAAATTTGGCAAACCGTAATAAGCAGGCAGGATGCCAGCCGACCTCGCCCACTGCTGGGAGCATGAACGAAGCTGCCAAGCTCTGCAAGGTGGCGTGTTCTTGAGCCTGTCCTGGAGTGCCAAGTCCTTGTTCCTGTGAAATCTGGCCCTGCTCTTTTCAGCTCTGTTCTCTGAACTCACAGGAGAAATAACCTCCTTTGTGATCCTTAATTGTCATGTAGAGAAGATCTGTAAGATCTGACAGGGCCCTTTGGCTGCTGTCACAGGGTTTTCTTTGGTTAATAATTTATTGAGGTATGGGCACATGGCAGTCTTCGGGAGTGACTTTACTGTGGAAAGCTTAGAGCTGATGAAAGACTAGAGGAAAGACATTGTATTCATCAAAGAAATTTTACTAGGTGGATTTTCAGAGACTTTTTGTATGAAGGGTGAGCTTATCCCTCTGAAAATGTAATGCTCAGCCCTGAAGGTCTAACAATGAAATTAGTGAAGGCTGAGCTTATCTTTCCTCATTCATGGCTGAAGGCACTTATCTGTTCATTTAGCCCCCATGTGGAAACAATCCATTTGCTCTATATAAAGATGACATTGGTATTTCTCCAAGACACAGAAGTGAGTCTTTTTTATTCTGTGATAATTTGTCACCACAGAATCCCTGCAAGCATGTGGAGAAGGAGAATGGAAGTTGGGAAGGTTTTGAGGCAGCCTGGCTTGCCTCACAAAGATGGTCTTTAAAACCAAATGATCTGAGGAGCTTTTACGAAGGCTTCTGGGACAAGATGTGCATGACTTCTCCGAATGCAGATAAAGGTACATACCTAGTATTTGCTTTTTTGAAGACACCATTGTTTTACTGTCTCCAGTGCTCTGGACTCACAAATCCAAACACTCAGCCTAAAAAGTCAAAATGTCGAGGTACAGCCTGCCATGTGCCTGGCTGCAGAGTTTGCAAGGCCCATAAAGTGATGACCCAGGCTGCTGCTACAGCAGACGTAAAATGCCTAGGAAGCCAAGATGGGAACCCTTGGAGGAGCATGGATTTCCTCCTAGAAAAGAAGCTGTTTGCTGTAAACAGAAATAGGAAGAAAACCTGTTTATTTCAGAGAAGGTAATATCGCTATTTAAAGCCGAACAAACTCAAAACTAATGTGACAGGTTTGGGAAGCAGCGGCTTCCCACAGTTCTCACAGAGCTAGCGATGCGTGAGGCTGCTCTCAGAGCTAGTGTAGGTTATTTTCAGCCCCCCTGGGGTCAAAGAGGCACTGCTCTGGCTTAATCCTTAGGACTTCCCTCTTCCACTGCTAGGTTCTTCTGAGAAATAAAATGTTAAGGTTAGTGCAGCATCCTATACTTAAATGAACGTTATTTTATTATCATGCTAGTGGTACAGAGTTGGGTGTTTACAATTTTAAGGAATATATACTGGAACAGTGGAACTGTTCAGAAGGATGCACTTCCAGAGGGTGAAGGCTTTTTTTTTTTTTTGTGTGTGTGTGTGTGAAATGTACAGCCACAGGATCCTGGGGATGCAGTAGGACAAGTAGATTCAGAGGGATTAGACATATTTGTGCAACAGGACCTTTAAATACCAAGTCCTGGATGCAAACTGTGGCTGTCAGCAGAATCTCAGGAGATGAGAGGCAGCTCACCATGTCCTGGTTATGATGCTTTCCCCAGGCTGTTATGGCATGCAGGAATGAGGTGCTGCTTTGCACAAGCCTTGATCTGGGCCAGTTCATGTTCTGTTTATAACTGCAGTTGTCACGGTGTGCTACATTTCTAGGTCTGTTACCTGCAAATGGAGTTTCTAACCTCTGCCCTGTCTCAGTGCTTCCCTGGTATTCTTAATTAACGTTTTCTGTCTTCAGTGGCTTTTTCTAATTTATAATATTTTCAAAATGGTAGTGAAGTTCTTAAATTGCATTACCTGAACAGAGTTACTTTACATGCATTTTATCAAATCTGTAATTTCTAGACCCTTGTGGTGTTTAGAGACCACACATGATGCCAAAATGGCACAGAGTAACGGCTCAGAGACAAATTTTGTCTTAAGCAGCAAAGGTATTTATTTCATGCAATGCTGGGGAGCTAGCCAATTTGCACGGGACAAACTAGCTCCAAAGTTTTCAGTGAAAAGTCAGGTAATTTATACAGTTTTCGTGGGAGGTTACACAACATCTTTACATACATACTCATTTGATTTTGACACCTAATCATTCCATTCACAATAGGTGGGATCTAGGTGGAGTAGACCTTTCAATTTTCTTTGTTCAACGATTTCCTGACTCAATGGTCTCCTCCTCTCCTTCAGGTGCCCACCTTATCTTTTCTGATTATTCAGAGTACATTCAGTGGAACCTTTTCTAATTATTCAGAGTACATTCCTTTCTCAACACAAACAGAGCATCACCCAGAGCATTGTACCAAACTCATCCTGACTAATCTTTTTATTTTAAGACCTTGTTCTGTTTCACACATGCATTTAGATGGTATCTAAGACGAAGATGTCAGACTTGGCATACCTTTGCTAGACTACCTTTTCTGCTTTCACTTTTGTAGTTTATGCTAACACTCTGTTAAAATTTTGATTAATCTTGTTATCTTTCCATGTGACTAATCTTCTTTGTGTTATGTTCAGTGCTTGATTTCATCAGCATCTTGTGACAATGCCTGCCATACTTTAATTAACTATTGACAGTAAAAAGTAACTTTCCCCATCTGTCTCTTTAGGTTCATTTATTCTATGAGATCTGGTGAACTTCCTCAGTGCTATATAAAAAGAAATGCAGCGTTTTTTCACTTCTTCCTAGCCAAAATCTCTTATGTTGCAGTTTAGTCTCATTGTTTTTCATTCTGCCCACAATAAACATAAAAAGCAAGGTCTCAGTTTCTGGTTGCCTTGAATATATTTTGGGATTATTACCCAATATCCCCTCTGTCACCTCTTCAGATTACAGAACCCACACCTTCCAAATTTTCCTTGAAGACCATGAGTTTCTGACCCCAGGGCTCTTCACTGGGCCTCCTGGATGGGTGATCCCTGTGCCAGTGGTGCAAGGTGAGACCTTAGCTGCTCTTCTTTCTGACTGTATTTTCTGGTTCCTTTGTGTTTCCTTCTACTTTTCTTACTAGAAGAGGCAGGATATGTTTGGGGTTTTTTTTGTGTTTTTTTGTTTTTTGTTTTTTTTTTTTTTTGTCCCAGGGAGCTTTTCCTTGGAAAAGTTGATCTGATAAAACTGCATCAGCTTTGACGTAGTTTAGATTAGCCACATTCCTGGCGGATAGGGCAGCCTTGCTGAACAGCAACAGGCGCCACAGAAAAGCCCCATGGCCAAGACCAGAGTAGAGGCTTGAACTTGACCCCCTGCCTGGCAGCTCCCTGCCAGGACACTATGATGCCTGCCACCTCACATTGCTCATTTTGGGAGAGATCTTGTATGACAAATGTAGACAAAATTCTTATTTTCTGACAAGGGCTTGTATATTGTTTCTGCTTTCTTCAATGATGTTGTCATGCTAATGCCAGCTCTTGAAGCAGTCAGTCTGAATGCACTTCTATTTATAGGAACTTTGTGTTTTTACCCTAAACTGTCTTTTGACATAAACCAAAACAATTAAACAATTTTCTGCAGGTATGCTGCACACGCTTTTTGGGTCCGTTCTCACTGGCAGCTTTTGACTTGCACTGGAAGAACTGGGAGAGCAAGAATTACTAAGAAAGGGAAAAGATGTTTGGAAAATACTGAGAAGTTTTCTTGAAGGAGGACATTCTTCAAGAATGTCATTTCTAAATTGGAGGTGGGAGAACACACTTCTTGAGGAGGAGGAGTGGTACTATGATTTTTTTCCTGTCTTCCAGATTGCAACCTATATAAGGTAAAGTGCTCTGTGAACATGACCTTTGGATGGTGATTTAATGCAGAATAAGATGCTTTAGTTTACAGACAAGCACCTTAGAAATTTTGGTTTTGTGTTTTTTTGAAGTCATGTTCTCTGACATGTGAATGTAAAATGATAAGAAAATAGAACTATGACATAAATTCAATCCTGTCTCTCACCTGAGATCCAGAGATACTGCACAACACTGTGGTATGGAGAAAGCATTATTGCATCTGCTCTGGAGATTGTAACAAAGGGTAGAGATACCTAAACTGGTACTACGTGAGGTGGCTGGGTACTAGACAGTCTTGCTGCAAAGAGCAGAACAAACCTCCATGTATTTTTTCCTGCTTCTTGGCAGAATAAATTAGCCCAGCAAATCTGATGCATGTGGATGCACAGAGATTATAGAGGGAAATGTCATCGTTCATTTTCTGGTTTGGGATTTTGAACATTCTCCCTGTCTACAGTCACATTCCCATATTCTTTCGTTTAAGCTTATAAATCCATTTGACCTGGGAAAAATGTGCGATGTAGTAAGAGGATAAGAAAGCATTTATCCTCTACACACACATATTTTAAAATCTTTCTTTATCAAGTTCTGTTTGCATTTTTCAGTGAATTAAAAAAATGAAAACAAAGTAAAAGGTTTAAAAAAAAAAAAAAAAGGATTAAACATTCCAAAGGAGAAAAAAGGAAGAGGCATTTAGAAAAAGCTGAATTTTATGAAAAAATATCCTGAAGTTAGACAACAACTTTTGTTTCAAAATTTCTGTGAAAAACTTAAAAAAAAAACCCAAATGCCAGTAAGGATTGAAAACTGTAAGCTGTAGCTGCTATTTCTGGATAAGAGGCTGCTGTGACAGAGTCCCCTTCACAGACTGGAGCACATTTCGTTGCATTACCCTGCAGGTTGTCTTTGAAGCAGGAGGAACTTGATTTGCAAGAATGGTGGCTGGCATTGCACAGTGAACTCATAGCAAGGCTCCTTGTGGAAAGGGATGCTGAGAATCTCAGTTGGAAACTATTAAATGTGCCTCAGTTTTGCCAGGTGATGTAAAGAATAGTGGAGCTTTGCCTACCTTTGGATCCACTGAGCAACGGCAACTCTCTTGGCCTTTCTGCTGTACAAAATCAAGAAGAGGAAAAGTAGCATTCTGGCAGCTTTTCCCATATTCCTTGAAGCTTTCAACACTTGGATTGGAAAAGAGAAAGAACATTATGCTCTGTGCACACCAGGCATTTCCGGCATGACAAAACACTAGTAGGAACAGTGGTTTGCTGTATAAATTCAGATATTCATGAGTGTACAGTCCCAAATGAGCAGATGCTCACTTGCACGCTCCCTCCCTTCTGCTCTTGGGCTGGGTCTCCATGGCACCTCCACCACTCCCTACTCGGGAGCTACCAGTGTTCCTGTCTGAGAAACAATAAAACCCCTTGAGGGCTACGAAGATGATGAGGGGCTGGAGCATCTCCTTTAGGAGGAAAAGCTGAGGGAGCTGGGCCTGTTTAGGCTGGACAGGAGAAGACTGTGAGGGGACCTCATCAATGCCTACAAATATCTTAAGGGCAGGTGCCAAGACGATGGGGCCAGGGTCTTTTCAGCAGTGCCCAGCGACAGGACAAGGGGCAACGGGCATAAAATGCAACACAGGAACTTCCACTTGAATATGAGGAAAAATGTCACAGCACTCTCCAAACTATCAAGCTGCAAAAAGGTCTTTTACCATCTCATACCAACATACTCTTCATACCAGTCTCTCTGCTGCCTTCTCCTCACCTCATCAACAGCCCACTCTCTCTTCTCTTGCTTCTTCCTCTCTCCCTTCTTCCTCAGCTGCTCCCTCTTCATTGGCTCTCAACCACTTAACCAGCCACAGCTGCACCTTATCTACATCGGCCAACCCACTGCCGCTGAAGCCAACCCACAGCTGTATATTATCAATGATAATTTAACCCAGCTTCATTCTACTACAGGAAAATTTCTTTACTGTGAGAGTGACAGTGCTGGGACAGGCTGCCCAGAAAGGCTGTGGGGTCTCCTGCTCTGAAGGCATTAAAACCCACCTGGACACAGCTCTGTGCAACCTCCTCTGGGAGAGCTGCTTCAGCAGGGGGTTGGGCTGGGTGGGCTCCAGGGGTCCCTTCCCACCCCGGGCATTGAATGATTCTGTGGTATACAGTGTGAAGGCAGAAGCGATGCTACGAAACGGGGAGTCTTTGGGACTGCATGGTAAGGAGTCTGAGGGCATAAAAACCAAGCAGGAACGTTTCCCATGTGCTTCCCTGATCACAGATGAAGAAATACCCAAATATAACGCTGAAGGAAAAGTAACATGAGTCGAACACCTACTTCAGTTAATAGCTGAGGCTTCAGCATGTAGTTACTGTATGGATATATATAAAGTACGAGAGGTTTTTCATAGGGAAAGTGTAAAAGGGTTGACTTCTCACAGCACACCCAAGCAACCGCTAAGAAGACCCTAGTAGAAACCTAAAACTTGGCATCAGCCTTTCTCCATGAATTGAGAGCAGCAGAACATTGCTGCTTGGGTTCCTTCCCCTCCATGCAGAGAGGTAAAATACCACAATGGCTGGATACTTGAAGAACAGCTGATTTGGCACGCAAACTGTTATCTGCTCAAGAGAGTTATTTCTGCAGCGCCAGTGGGCCCGTTACTGCCTGAGCAACTTGCCATTTGCCTGGTCAACTAAACAGCTGAAAGATCTAACAGTTCTTCCTCAGTAGCAGAAGTAATGAGCAAAGAGGATCGGGGAAGAGCTTGAAGGCTGTCAGCTGTCAGGTGCTGATGGGTTTGTGGAGTACTGCTGAGTGACAGCATGGTATGTCTTAATCAGCAAGTTAGAACAAGTGACGTATAGGAAGGCAGAAGTATACCTCTCAGAGGTACGTGCCAGGATCATATTTATTTATGCCTTGTCCTCTCAGGACTGGAGCTGTGCTGGATATCTGTGTTAAGAGGAGAGGAAAATTCTCCTGAGAGGGTTTTGATGAGCTCAAAACAACACCCCTCACCAACCTCCTTACTGAACTGTGGTTCTGACTGCGTGGCCCCTGTGCTTAATGGAATCGATCTGCAGTTCCTGTGGGTGCCCTGAGAATAGTCCGATAGAGTCAGGCAAGGCAAGCACAACCGGAATGATAAAAAAGAAGGCAAGATAAGAGAAAAAAAAATCTGACATGACTAAACAGCAAGGGATAAAGAGATGCCTGGGCAAAGTCTAAAGCGATCTGAAAGTATGGATGGAGAGGTGCTGAACATGTAAAGAAAAAATAAAGCTAAGATAGGCAGTGCAATCCCACCCCACCGTGCTTACTGTGCAAAGAAGGAGGTGGTCCACTGTCCACTGCCTCCAAATCCTTCCAGCTTGCAGTCCGGAGGGGCCCATCCAAAATCACAGTGGCACTTTCTCTTATTGTTGCACACCTAAAAGAAAACACATATTTTATGGCATGAAAAATACAGGAATCATGAGATGGCCCTGCATTTCTCTGGGGAAACAGCCTGCTAGTACAGTTCATTGGTGGGCACAGCAGGGACAGGCTGGATGAAATGTATCCTAAGATGAATTTGTTGCTCCGCTTCAGCTGCTACTGTGGAAATGTTCAACCTATTTTGTGTGAAGGTGATGGGCTGGTGCCCCTGGTCACAGGCTGTCATGGACTGTGTGGCTTGTACCAATCATTAGGTGTCTGCTGTGTTGGTGAAGTGAGGGCAGTGGGACCTTCTGATCCATCGCTGAGGTGATGGTCCTGTTGAAGAGATGCTACAAAGACAGCAGGGAAGAAATGACAGCATATGGAAGGTGAAAGATGGTTATAGTTGTCTTTTTCCAACTTAGTAGGAGTGCTTTTTGCATTTCTGAAGCCATTTTAATTTCAAAGTTGGAAAGCACTTTTGTACTCTTTATTAATTGCAGACCTGCCCTGCTCTTGTAAATGTTCGTTCTGTCATGACAACATATTTCACAAATGTGTCCAAAATGAATTTGTCACCATCATGTGCTTCAAAATTTACAAGTTTTCCTTCAAGATAGGACTGTGACTCCCTTGCTTGCACTTTTATTTGTCCTCTCCAGGCTGGATGACTTAGCTCCTGTGTTCCTTGGTTCTCACTCATGGTCTGTAACAGCTGAACCTCTCATGGGGTTCAGTGAGTGTGCGGTGGGCTGACCCAGGCTGGACGTGAGGCGCCCACCAAGAAGCTCCACCGCTGCCCTCCTCAGCTGGGCAGGGGAGAGAAAATACAAGGAAAGGCTCGTGGGTCGAGATAAGAGCAGGGAGAGATCACTCACCGATTACTATCATGGGCAAAACAGACTCGACTTGGGGAAGTCAATTTATTTCCAATCAAATCAGAGCAGGATAATGAGAAATAAACCCAAATCTTCAAAACACCTTCCCCCACTCTTCCCTTCTTCCCAGGCTCAACTTCACTCCCAACTTCTCTGCCTCCTCCCCGCCAGCGGCGCAGGGGGACGGGGAACGGGGGCTGCGCTCAGTCCATCACACGCTGTCTCTGCCGCTCCTTCCTCCTCAGGGGAAGGGTCCTCACACTCTTCCTCTCTCCAGCGGGGTCCCTCCCACGGGAGACAGTCCTCCACGCACTGCCCCAGCGTGGGTCCCTCCGGTGTAGAATCCTCCCCGGGCTGCGGGTGGGGGTCTGCTCCCCCGGGGGCTCCAGCACGGGCTAGGGGCACAGCCTGCCTGGCCGGGGGCTCCATGGGCTGGGGGCACAGCCTGCCTGGCCGGGGCTCCATGGGCTGGGGGCACAGCCTGCCTGGCCGGGGGCTCCAGCACGGGCTGGGGGCACAGCCTGCCTGGCCGGGGGCTCCATGGGCTGGGGGCACAGCCTGCCTGGCCGGGGGCTCCATGGGCTGGGGGCACAGCCTGCCTGGCCGGGGGCTCCAGCACGGGCTGGGGGCACAGCCTGCCTGGCCGGGGGCTCCATGGGCTGGGGGCACAGCCTGCCTGGCCGGGGGCTCCAGCACGGGCTGCCAGGAATCTCTGCTCCGGCGCCTGGAGCCCCCCCGCCCCTCCTGCCCTGGGGGGGCTGCAGGGCTCTGCCTCTCACACAGTCTCACCCCTCTCTCCAGCTGCAGTTGCTGTTACCCTGGGTTTTTCCCCTTTCTTGACTATGTTACCCTGGAGATGCTGTCACTGTTGCTGGTGGGCTTGGCCTTGGCTGGCGGTGGGTCTGTCTGGGAGCCAGCTGGCGTGGGCTCCATTGGATGTTGGGGAAGCTTCTGGCATCTTCTTGCAGAAGCCATGCCTGTAGCCCCCCCGCTACCCAAACCTTGCCACACAAACCCAATACAGAGGGCTGCCCAACATCCCGAGGATCCTCACTGTGGCGCGGCAGCAGAGGGGAGAGCTCCCCTGGGGCTGCCGCCCTGGTTTTGGGTCGTGCTGCAGTGCGGGTCTGGGGCCAGCCTCTCTCAGAGGCACATGATGAGGTGATGCAGAGGTGAGTCTTTAGATGCTCATCGGCCGATTTCTTATCATATGCCATTAGTCCAGGTTTGTGTTATCATTTGGTAGTATGGACCTGTAGCTCTGCTCCCCCACGTCTCACACCTGCCTGCCCATGTAGGCAGTGAGAGTTTCCCACCCAAACACAGCTGCTCTGCTTCAAGCAACTTTTTTTCTCTCTTCCTGGGAGACAGGGTTGAGGCTAGATTTCTTCACTTATTTGTGCAGCCCAAACCACACAGAGCAAAAATTATTGATTTTCATGGATGTGTGTTTAGTCTGGAGAACAGCTTCTCAACAAAAGTGTGTGGGTTTTGGGTTATAGCCTTTCTCTCTGGAGACAAGAAAAAGACGTGATTATTCCAAGTACTTTGAGAACACTGTTGCCAAGAACATAACTTATGATGGACTGAGCCACCTAAAGCTGGTGACAGAGCAGGAGAAAAGCAGACCTCAGACCTTCCCAGTTACTGGTTGAGGGAGTACTTTTCTTACTGGTCCTCAGTGATATTGCAGATAAAGGACAGATGATGGCAAATCTTTCCACTATTCTCCCTTAGCATCCATCCACACTAACACCCAGGCAGATCTTCTGCTCTTCTACAACAATATCTGTCTGGAAAGAAGCAGATACCTCATAAATGATGTCACAAAAAGAAAAAAAAATCCACATGTGAAATAATTCTACCAGTATTAATGTCTGATATGTAGGTTTTACGTAAGACTAAGAGCAGCCAATATTGCCATTTCTGTGGTATTTGTAAGGAAAGCAAAGTTACAGAACTAAGCATGCATTTTTTAGAAGATCTCTCCAGCTCCACCTAATTTAAATTCAGTAGCACTGACAGATGCAATGAAGGATGAAGTGTTATGGTGTGGAACTTGGTTTTCACAGTATTTGAGGGAATAAAGAAAAAAAATGGTAAAAGTAACCAACAAACACTGATATGAAGAGCTGTGGATGGCCAGAGCAGAATCTGGGAGGACAGTCATGGGTGAAAACCAAAATCACCTCTGTGCTGCTGAAGCAGGAATTATTCTCGACTTCTACTACTGCTTTTGAGAGGCAAATTTACACTTTGTATATACTCTGCTGTTCAAAGCATACTTGGATGTTTTTCACTTACCCCTCTGCCATTGCATTTTTTCTCCCTATTATCATTGTTGGGGAAAGCTGTGCTGATGCATGTCCTGTTTACACGTATCTGCAGAAAGAGGCAGGTTTGTATTAGTGAAATGGTAAAATGACATATACTAGGAAAGGGCACTGACTGGTCAACAGGGATAAAAGCAGTGAGAAACAGTGGGCCAAGTCTCTTCAGTCATTCATTTAATTTAATTCAAGACTTTCCTTTCTCCAAACAAGCAGTAGGGGAGCACAGAATGAAAAACTCAGGTTCCAGGTTCAAGACCAAGCAAATGGGAGACTGAACTAACCTGTTGAGTGTTACAAAATGCACAAACCCTACTTCTACCTCAGGAGACTGCTCTGTTCATACCCTTTCCTAGGTACCTGCCCGAGACTGGTGGAGGATTCTGGGCTGGATCCACTCTTGGACTAACCCTGCACAGCCATCCTGATCTTTGTACATAAATGCAACCCTATTTCCCCAGTGTGCTTTCCAGCTCCCAGCAGCTTGTGGCTCAGGAACTCCAGTCTTGTCCTATCCAGTCCATGATGTGAACAAGACCTTGGAACTCCAGAAGCTGTTTTGTTTGTGCAGTGAGTAACTTGGAGCATCTTCCTAGCTCTAGGAGACATGAGCGCATCTTCTCTGTGCAGAAGGAGAATGAAGGAGATATATTTTCAACTTTTTGCCTTGCAAGTGTTGGGTTTTTTTGTTTTTTTGTTTTTTTTTTTTTTTTTTTAATTAATGTTTGCATTTGGTGGTGTGAAACTCATGTGTCCTAAAAGGAGAACTCTACTGAAGCCAACACTGAGCAGCTCCTTCCCTTTTGGTGGAACTCAGCACCTCTGTTTTTCTTAGAAATATTTTCCCAGCCATGTAATAGCAGGAAGCTCATCCTTTAGTATGTCACCAGCTTGACAGGAATTCGGTCTTCTGTGTGGGTCAAAGGGAAGAAGTGAGTCTTCTTCTTGGAACAACAATTCAAGTTCTTTTGTGTGTGTAAAAAGTAAACTTTGAATTTTCTTAGTAGCTTCACAAGAAGAGTGCAATCTACTTTTCCCTTCTAATGGAAAAAAACCCTACCAAAACATAGCTATCGTGTTAGCCACTCAGTCTGAGGGAAAAACCAGAAAACCAATACAAGATGTTGCTATTTTTCAGCTGCTAAAGGAGGCCTTAACAGAAGGTACTCTGGGGTTTGTATCAGAGATCAAGAACATCTCCTTAGGAACATAATCCTTCCATTCAGTCTGTGTCCTAATACTATTCATATACCTTGCTAGCTTTCTAAGGGTGCCTTGTTTCTACTGCATGATGTGCCGTCTTTCACTGATCCCTTGCCGGGAACGTCTGAAGCCAGGTGAAACTGGAGTCCCCAGCAGAGCTGATCGTTCAGGAGGTCTGCCTCAAGGCTGACAGCCTCGCTGTCTTGTCTGACTGGTACTCTTTTAATGTTAGCACACTGCACTCTTCCTCACGAAACACTCCTGGGATAGACAGACTGCTGTGAGGTTTGTAGAGACATCTGAGGGTGTGGTGATCCACGGTGCTGGTACACAACCAGGTACAAATTTGGCCTGTTTCAGCTCATGTACTTGGAGCAGCCCTGGGCACAGTCATAGGTTCCAGCTGTTCCAGGATCAATCCTTTTAGGCAGTTTGCATCCAACCATCCCTTTCCTGAGGTTAAGACCTTGTGTACTGCCACAGACTCTCCTATGCCGGTTGGCGACAGTGCCTTGGGTTCATATGCACAGCCCTTTGGGTATCCCTCTAGAAGCTGCAGAGATATTGCCATTTGCCTTTTTGACCCTCACTTTTCATGTGTGTTTCCAATTTTATACACTGCCTGAAAAATACCGCTGTTTATGCCAGGAAGAATTGGATGTAGTTATTCAGAAACTCATCTCTGCCCAGAGGCGGCAACAGTGAAGCTCAGGTGCTGCCTGTGTAGTGCTCAGCAGGAAAATAGGAAATTATCTCAGATTCTGAATTTGCATCCTAGTGTCTCCTCTAATGACAGCAATGTCCCCCTCCTTGGTGGTGCCAAAGCGAAAGCATGAAAAAATGTTAGGTGCTAGCAACTTCATATTTTTGAGTGAATGTTAATGTGCATATGGACTGCAAATCTCCAAGGTGCTGGTAAACAGTCTCCTTCCTTTGAATGATTGTCCACATCTGCACTTAGATGTGGGTCATTCTCGGCAGGTCCTGCTTTCAGGACAGGTCCACAGAGGAGGGCTTGGGGAGCGATGAGTTCAAAGGTTGAGGGACTGCACTCTACAGCAAGGTCCTATCTAGGGATGTCTGTCAAGATGTACTGCCTGACGGCTGCTGTGCATGGCAGCAACATGAAAAGAAATAATGCTAAAGGAGAAAAAGGGTTAGAGAACCTGTTCTCAAACTGAATAGGAAACCCCAGCCCTTGCCTGGTGATGGGATGACCCCTTACTGCAGGAAAACTGGAAAGTGTCGTGCTCTGAACTTCTGTTGATCATGGGAGATAAGATTTAAGGCTGTTCCGGACAAGCAAAGAAGAAGAACCTGGAAGATCCTGTAAAAAAATCCCCATCCTCGCTTAACTTTATGGGTTGAAAGTAAAATACAGGAAAAACCCATTTTGAAGAAATGCTCCCTCAAATTCCTCCTGTTGCCATGCACTTTTTTCCCCTACTTTGACTGTAGGGGAATGCTTGCACATCATTCCTTCCTCTATGAAAACCAACCAGAAAAGCCTAGCAGAGCCTCCAAGTCGTACAAAAAGCTGCACTCCTTTTCCTGACACCGTTTTTGCTTTTGCCTCTCTTGTTGTGCCTAATCCCGACCAAAAAATGCTAAAGCTGTAACTCCCTTGGAAACAGTGTTCTGGGACACCAGTAACCACGAGTAACCAGCACTTACTCTTCCAGATATTTAGTGTAGTACGTCCGGTTCCAGCCACAGTTCCCATATTGGTTGCCTTGAACATTCCCCTCACTGAGGCAGCTCAGCGGGGCACGGGGGGTGGCTGCAGAGCAAAAGGAGACGTTCATGGAGAGGCAGGGACAATTGCTCCCCCGTAACCCCCTCAGTGGTTTTTGTGTCGTTTTCTTCTAGTTGGCCATGGCTTGCATTTGACCTGCCATGTTTTATGGACATTTTTTTGTCCCCCTGTTCTTTTGGTTCTGGTCTTCTTTTGGACCAGGAAAATCAGTGTAAGAACAAAGTGGCTCAATGAACAGATTTGCCACCAAGAGATCAACCAATGATCAGAATGGTCATTTGTACAGAATAATATGGAGCATAAAATTGGATTAAAAGCCTAAAATCTTTCCCAAACCTGTTTTTTTTTTTCTTTCTCTTTTTCTTTAAGTCTAACTTGCTATGTGACACAGGTCATTATATCTTAACATTTACTGTGAAACCAGAATCACCACCATTATATTCAGTATTAGCAACACTAATTCCTATTAGATGTCAGAAGCAGCTCAGACATCTGGATTTCAGTAAGGCAGAACCATCTCTAACCCAGGGGACTCCCTGTTTTTCCAAAACACTTTCATGTTGACAAAGTGTTGTGTAAGAGTAACAGAGTACTGAGGGAAAATGTGGAGAACCTGTGGTCAATGCAGGACTCCCATCATGTGTTTTTACAGGTTTTCAAACATCCAGAATGTTCTCAAAGTAAAACCAACAGCCAGACTCCGCAGCTGTCCTGCAGAGGTGGCTGAGATCACTGGTCACCGCTTTAACATCATCAAAATGCTTACGTGGCAATTCCTTTGTCAACATGATGACAAAAATATTCTGCCTTATCAATATTCTTGCCTGTCCCAGCAATGCCTTTCGTGGGAAATACTACTGTCTTCATGTGCAGGGATTCCCAGAAAGTCCAAACTTCATGTGAATGTGGTAGATCACAGAGGAACTGTGGTTTTACTTACAGAACACTTGTGTATGCTCATGGAGAAACCTGGGACTCAGATGGTGGTGGCATCGCTGCTGTCACCAGGGAGGGAGTGCAGAACAGATCTGCTTTGCCGCAGCTTCGGGACACGTGCGCTGGGGAAGCTTCGTTACTTCCTACAGAATTGAAGTAGTCTGAGAGAGGATGTGGGCAGGTGTTCACAGAAATCACATGCATGCTTCCAGTTTGAACTGGGGGAAATTTAGATGCACGAATTATAGGTTGTGGTCACTTTCAAAGACGCAGAAGTGACCTCAATGACTGTCTCCGGCACATCTTTGTGGGACCCTCTTACTGCCAAATGCGCGAGGGTGGCCACATCTGCTGTTCCCATCACACACTAGGCATGGGGTGTTCCTAAACAGCACTGCCATGACTACTGCTTGAGAAAAGCCCTTTTCTGTTACCCTAACTGTTGTAAATATACAGAATCATAGAACCATTCTGGTCGGAAAGGTCCCTTAAGATCATTAAGTCCAATACTGTATTTTACATATACGTTGCTATATGTATATTTATATAGGTATTGTTGTAAAATCACAGGGTGTTTAAAAAGTATTCTGCAGTATTCTTTATGCAAATACTTATATTCTTAAGTAGCTGGCCCATCCCTCTAAGCCTGCTTGCCTTTTAAAGAGTGACCTTTCAGTGCAGAGAAAACAGACTTTTTCAAAGCAGGGGACAGGGAGAAGGGAGGAGCCAGGAGATGCAGTGTTATCTGAAGATGAGGGCTAATTCCACATGAGATGGTCTGGCAGTTCCTAGGTTGAAACATCTTGCCTCTGCCAAATAAAGCTTCGCATTGTGCCTCGTGGCTGTGGCAGTGCTTGTAGCAGTGGTTCTTGTCACTGCATGGGGTCCCATCTTGCTTAAATACATCCATGGGGCAAGTCCCTGAAGAGCAATCTCAGTACTTGGGGAGATCACATATGCTCCTAACTTCTCTGCAGATTTTTTCTGCTGGCTGAAATTGTAAAGAAAAGCCCACAAAATGAGTTTTGAATGGTTTTTCCTGAGGGGATGGCCCATATTACTGAAAGCCACGTGGCAAAATCTTAGGGAATGCCCCAAAAGTGTATAAGATGAAGAACACCAACTTGAATTTGCAAAAAGTCAGACAGAATAAGGACTGGAGGAAGGTATAAGGGACTAAAGTCCTTGCTGTCTTACAGAAATTGACACTGCAAATGGTGACTGCTGATATTCCAGAAGAGAAACTTGTGGTTTTATTTCTGCATTTCAAGTTGAATCTGAAATGCCTCTACAAATACAGTGTTGCTGGATTTTCTCCAAAAGCTCAAAATCAGCAGGAATGTAAATGAGATTTTAAAATCTCTTTCCTTTCAGCAGGGCTTGTGATGGTTGGATGTTTGGTCCATGACACCAATGCTTGTGCTAGGTTTGTCAGTTCTGTCCTTACACCCTCACTGTGCTGCTCCTGCTGATGTTTTTTGTCTGAGATAATTTCAGTGTTTCTAAACTATTTCTTTTCTACATAAGCATGAGCAGTTTCCAGTTAGGTTTATGCATCTTCTCAGACCAGATATACTGCGAAATACAGGAAACTTCTATATTTTGTGTTTATGTAACAGTTAGTTATAAGAGCATTTTGATTTTAAGGAGTTAACCTCCGTGTTAGAATTATATTAGCACTTACAAACCAATGACGTATGAATCGCTGTACTGCTTGTTATCCGAGACTGTTACTTGAAGTCCCCGTGCTATAGACCATAATACCCTTAGTCTTTACTCTCTAGACCACAACCAGAGCACCCAGGTTCTATTGTTACAGGATGAGTTATTGGGCAGCTTGGCAGGGCCGATATCCAGCCTTCCAATCTGGCAACAAAACTAAATTTTAAGGTGTCCTGAAGTGAACTCCCTTCATTATAACACTAAAAATTGCACCCACAGGTCAAGAAGACCCTTGCCTAGGTGAAGACCCTTCCCCTGCGCAAGCGTAGTAACAGAAAAGGATGACACAGCAAATATTACAATTATATGCAAATGTCTAACCAATCATTTAATTGGGAGTGTACGACTTTGTAATTTTGTGTATAAATGTAACGGTAAAATTTACACAGGTGTGCTTGATGTGTGGAGATGCCACCGAGCACCCAGCGCTGCAAATAAAGGAGCGCCTGCTTCTTAATGCTGCGCTGGTGTGATGAAGTTTGATTCCCAGTTTTGGTGACAGAAGCAAGCAAATCTGTGATGAATCAACATTCACTGCCTGCTGAAGTTCACTGTGTGTTGGGCAGAGCTCTAGAGCTGAGAGGAATGAGTAATTTTTAAAGACATTGTGTTATCAGCAGTACACTGACCATTGCAAGAATGCTCTTGCGATATTGTATGGTTTCTTTGATGCTAAAACAACAGAAGCTCACGTCTACCAAATATTCTTCACAGGTTTCAGGAGACATTAATTAAGTAGTGCAATTATTTTTCTTCATGATGGTCTTATATCTAGAGAGTAGGTATGAGGAGCAGCTCCTGCTATTTAGAAGACAAAACCAAGCAGCACTTGGAAAAAACAGATGGAAGATAAATATTTTGTGACCAGTGGAAGATCCAAGGAAGACAAGTTTTCTGTGGGTTTGTCTCTCAGGGAGTACTGGTGTCTCTTGTCTTATTTAAAGAACTATTTTCACTTGATAAAGCATTGCAGAGTAATTCAGGTTGGAAGGGAGGTCTGGAAGGCCCTAGTCCAATTACCTGCACGAAGCAGGGGCAACTTAGATGGTCATTCCTCTGCCAAGTTTGGAAGATTAAAAAATGCTTTGGAGGAATGGGCATGTGCATCCACCTACAGAAACAGAAACACAGTGGTCACCTGGAGGTGGACCACTGAAGGTAACGACCCAAATCTCACCCTCAGTGACCCAGGGAAAGCCAAGCTTCACTTACCCTGGGGATGTTCACATGATGCACCTTCTGTGGGTGCAGTTGCAGTTGCAGAATTTGTTGTGAAATTGTTTTGCATCATCATGATGATGCCAAAATGGCACAGAGTAACTGCTCGGAAACAAATTTTGTCTTAAGCAGCAAAGGTATTTATTTCGTGAAACATTGGGGAGCTAGCTGATTTGCATGGGACAAACTAGCTCCAAAATTTTCAGTGAAAAGTCGGGTAATTTATACAGTTTTCGTGAGAGGTTACACAACATCTTTACATACATACTCATTTGATTTTGACACCTAATCATTCCATTCACAATAGGTGGGATCTAGGTGGGGTAGACCTTTCAATTTTCTTTGTTCAGCGATTTCCTGACTCGATGGTCTCCTTCTCTCCTTCAGGTGCCCACCTTATCTTTTCTGATTATTCAGAGTACATTCCTTTCTCAACACAAACAGAGCATCACCCAGAGCATTGTACCAAACTCATCCTGACTAATCTTTTTATTTTAAGACTTTGTTCTGTTTCAGTGACTTTAGCCTAAGCTGTGGCCTGTCTCATGGGCGAGCATCATCACGTCGCTGGTGGTGTCATGGCCAGGGAACTGCAGGCAGAAAGATAAACCGCAGGGCCACATTTCTCAGATTGGGGTGTGTTGATGTGGAGAACTTCAGACACAGACTTTCA
This sequence comes from Falco rusticolus, assembly GCF_015220075.1. Lineage (NCBI taxonomy): Eukaryota > Metazoa > Chordata > Aves > Falconiformes > Falconidae > Falco > Falco rusticolus. The sequence goes on from NC_051188.1 coordinate 430,392, forward strand.
ACGCTTTGCTCAGTAATTGTGAAATTTGTGCTGGCTGAGGACTTGCACTGGCAAACAACCAATTAAGGAAACTAAAGGATGCCTAAAGAGTTGGGGAAAGCACTGAAGAACTGTTCCTTCACCATCCCATCTACTTTAAGAAACGGCAAACCCAGGAACAGCATCACCTCCCTTAGATGCCCAGTGTACCTGCTAATTGGTGAAAGCCTGAGCCCTGGAGTTACGTAGAATGAACTGCCAAGGTTCACTGTGGACATAAAAGGTTTATTTTTCCTTTCAGTCAATGCAAACCTGCGAGGACTCTCCTTACCAAGACGACACCCATGGAGTTCTTCTGGCACATTGTCCCTTTCCAGGCAAACCCCTGTTCCTTGTAGTGCTGGCCACTGCAGCTGGAAAATGTGAACATTAAAGAAATGCGGAACAACTTTCTCTCAGTAATGGGATACGTTCACTGAATTGCAGCTGGAAAATAATGGTTTTGGGTAACAAGGCACTCCTTTGTTGAAGAAAAGCCCAGCACCACCTGTTTCTCCTATGGCAGCCCCATATGCAGCCAGGCTGGTACCCGCAGGTCAAGCGTGCAAGCACCAGTGATGCATCGTGCTGGTGGGGGTATTAAGGAGGCAGAGCTGCGGTTTATAAGCTCATTGGCCTCCTCCCTACTTAAAAGGGAAGAATGACCCATAGGCTATTTCAGTACAACCTCATTATTAAAAAAAATCCAAAAACTGGTAAGGTGATAGATTGAATTTGAAAAAAGAAATATTGAATATATTTTGAGATACTTATTTGACTATGCAGAAGGTTTCTTTTCCCCAAAATGAAGGAGAAAGGAACAGACAAAACAGAAACAAGGTGCTAGGTCTTAAAAAGCAATTGAATGAAATAAGTGATTAAAGACCTTGCTAACTCCCTTGTCCTAGCAAAAGGGTTTAATTGAAATATTGAGTTGCAAACCATATAACAATGAATTATTTTATCTAAAAATGAGTGGCTTTATATATAAAAATGAGTAAAAACTGAAAATGAGATTAAAATAATTCAGTTACAAGTGTATAAAAATTAGAAATGAGCTGTACACTCTGTGTGTACGTGTGTGGAAAAAATACAAAAGAGGAGAGTGAAAGGGAAAAGAGAGTTCTTGTATCAATTTACATGACAAATATGTGCTGATTAGAACATGGACTGATTAAGCCGTTACATTTTTTTCCACGAGATATCACCAGGACAAAAGACTTAGCAGCATATATATGCAAAAATTAGAAGAAAGAGATGAAAATAGTCTTGCTCCCTGCTTATCTCCCCATAGCTGGCACATGAGCTGAGTGATTAAAACGCAGGCCTCATACAGCAGTAATTGGATGTGATCGTAATTAATGCGACCGACAGCATCCCTCTGACACAACTCTGCAAAGACCTGCAGCACCCAGGGCAGACGTCACCTGGTCCGTCCTGGTCCACGTCTCTACCACACTGACAATGATCTGCAGCTTCATGGGCTTGTACACCTGGAAGACAAGAGCTGGCATCCCCTGCAGCCCATGGGGTGTGCAGCAACCCTGGACACCACGCTTGCCTCCAGATACTCGTGCAAAGCAAGTTTCTTGCTAAAGCGGAAAGATATGAGCATGCGTTTGCTTTTGTGCATTATAGTAATTTAAGGGAGCTCTCCATGTAGCTAATTTTTGAGTGCTTTGTAGCTGATGCACTGGTGCCCTGTCAGTGTGTTCACGCAGAAGCAGCAGAAGATGAAAACCCGTGTGCTGTTTTAAAATTCGTGCTGTTTTGGAGGAAGAAGGAGGTTAAGAGAACAGGGAGGCTGTAGTGAGCTACCAGAAAGCACTTAGTAACAATAATGCATATTCCCAATTGAGTGTTTTAAAGGGATGATTTCAAAAATCCTCTGTAAACTGACTTTGCTTATATTTGAAGCAATTTTTTAACAGTTAAAGTGGGTTTTATAGCGTTGAGGAACACATCATCCTGGTAGAGTAGCTGCAGTCAGGCACAAATCATTCCTCTCTTTCCCAAGGGAGTGGGTTAGACAGCTGACGGAGCAGAGCGGTGATCTGAACTCATCATTAAAACTCACTGTGTTCTTATGGGAATTAACAGATGTAGCTTCAGGGTTTCATTGTAGCTGTTTACTTTAAACTGAAAGGGGAGAAGAGCTACGTTACAGTGCTGAACATCTAGGACTGCCTTCAATATAACACAATAGCTGTACCGTGGCAATAATTTCTGATGCTTAGCAGCTCTTTGTGATTAGAGCCAGCTCCAAGTATCTGGTGGGCACAGACAGGATCTGGAGACCAGGAACCTCCTGGAGGTGAACAAATGGCATGGCGGTTGTTGAGGTATGTTCAGGAGCTTTAAAGCTTACACTGTATCACAAATACCAAAAGTGGTGTTACTCAAACTAATACAAAATCTCCCCTAAGTAGGAGAACACGGAGTAATTATGCATTTAGAGAAGGAATAAAGAGTGTAACAAGTAATTAAGACGACAGCAGAGAGATTCAGAGACAGAACACAGTTGTAGGTGGGATTTTCTTGGTAGCAGGGGGATTACCTGGCATTGCTTGTGTTAAATCAGCTCACTATGAGCTGCAGACTTTTGCATGCACTCAGGCCATTTTTTAATCATTAAATTTGGCACCAAAAAAACAACGTCAAAGCGACAATTGAGTGGGGTCAACAGAAGCTGCCTGCATCAAGCAGCTCAGTACTTGGAGGAGGATAAACAGATAACTGCAGATAAAAACTGGTCCTGAAGTGAGGTTGTTTAAGCCATATGAAACCCACAAAAATAGTTCTTAGTTTTTCTTCATTTTGCCCAGCACACCTGTGTAATACAGCAAATGGGAGCGTGCCCATCGATAGGCACAACTGGTGAGAGGCACCACACACTGCGCCTGAGATCCAGCAGCCTCTGGAAATAAGTTTTTTAGCATTTCTTTCTGCTGCCCTTTGCACATTTACCTGTGCATGGGCAGCTCCATAGTTAAGACCTGCCCAGTGTTGGGCTGGGTCAAGCTCATTGACATCTACATTTTGTACATCCAGCATGTTAATTGCTAGTAGCAATTGGTTAATGGGCAAGCTGGGGGTTTATTATTCTCCTCTGAGCATGTTATTGCTCAGTGACAGCATCGTCCCATCTCTGATATGGGGTGAGCATTCAGTGAGACCATAAGGGCATCGAAGACCTGTGAACTTGGTCAAGTAAGGAGGAGAAAAAGATGACCCTACAAAAGCCTGGGTGGTAGCTTTGGCGCTGGCCGAGATGGGAATGAGGAAGACACATTAGCATTTCTCTTGAGTAGTTCCCTTACGTTTTGGTGATAGCAGAGAGGAGGAGTTGCTGTCTCTCAGAAGGGCAATGGTTCTAAATGGTTTGGCTGTTCCAGAAGTGTATGTGCCTAAAAAAATACTATTGCTTAAGTCGCTTTAAGCATGGGCACTCACCTCTCTTTGTTGAACAAATACCACTTTATTATTATTCCAAATTATCCTCTTTCCTTGGCAGCTTCTCAGGAAATTCAGTGAAATTGTAGCAATTTATAAAACTACATTTCCACCATGGGAGCTGATAAGTAATTCTTTCATCTGAACACTTCATACTATTATCAGGAGGCAGCATCTCTGAATGTCACTCTTTATTTCTTCCACCAAATTCAATCATAGTGCACTGGCATAGGCCAGGCTGTCACTATAAATAATCCAGACTCATAGGTACAAAATAACACATTTATCTCAGCTCTTCTGAAAGTAGGAACGGCAATGACAAAAGTCCTTACAGGCTTTAAAAGCATTCACAAATCAAAGCAAATAAACTATTTTTCTAACAAAAGGTGTTTCTGAAAACACCACATCAGTAATATCTCAATATCAAATGATGTCAGAACAAACTGATTTCCTTTGAAAACACGGAAACTGTGTTTCTGAACAGAAAAGAACCAGCAGATGTGTGCATTTTGATATTGCTAAAGATTTTTATTTGGTGCAATTTAAGCAAACTGGGGCAGCAGAGTTTAGATTTGCTTACGATAAGGTGAATACTGTCTAAAGACAGAGAGAGAGCAGTTGTTGATCTTTATTTCCAAGTCCTACAGGTGCATTAAATGAAATCCCAAGAGAGCCAGACCTGGAGCAGAAACTGTTCAAGACCAGTCCCTGCAGCCTGTGGTTACCTCGGTGTGCTGGCAGGTTTGCAGACAACTCCATCAGAGGAGGGCAATGAAGTGATGACACTTGAAATGATTCTGCTGCTCAATGAGGGAGAAGAAAAGCAAACAAATCGGGTGTAAGATCAGGAGTCACATCAGAAAGACAGGTGATGTAACCTTCCGCCTTCCTCAGTGCTCACAAAATTTCAGCAAAACTGACTGCTGGGAGAGAGGCACCCAGCCATGGCCCCAAGGACTTGCACCTCCAGTTCCCTCTGGAGGTAAGGGAAAGGCAGCACAGACAGCACTGGAAGGTCTTCAAACATTTCTCTAGAAAAGGGGAATTACATCCTCAGAGCTTCTATTTCTGACACACTAATAACGAAGATTCAAGCAATTGCAGGAAGTTTCTTAAAGGGCTTGTGTGGTCATCATCCTTGGAGGTCTTCAAGATCTGACTGGATAAAGCCCTGAGCAACCTGGTTTGACCTCAGAGCTGAGCCTGCATGGAGGAGGAGGCTGAATTTGAGACCTCCTGTGGTCCCTTCCAACCTGGGTCATCCTATGATCCTATGAGATGGTGCTCAAGACTGTTCGAGCGGCTGGTAACACCCACATCCCAGGAGTGCATCCTCCCCACTCAAGCTGTTTCCTTTCCAGGCTATTTGGCTGGGAAACCTGATGAGAAGAGGGTCTGGAGGGAAGAACAGACCCCTGGGCCACGAGTCTACAACTTTCATTTCTGGAGTCAGGCAGTAAAAAACTGAATTTTCAATAGATTATCTATAACAGAAAGTCATTGCTTCTATAGCTTCTGATCACAGCTTATTTGGAAACGTTATCTAACTGTCTTTAAAAATAATTAATAATTTCAGATTTGTTTATTGAAGCCTTCAGATGCTTTTACCTCTGGAACTGACAGACAAGTCAACTCCCCTCTTTATTGCTGTCTTAAAAAAATTATTTGCTACTTCCACTTTCATTTCAACCAGCATTTTTAAGACCTGAATATTTTTTTCAGGGTTTGTGAGCTTAACTGGCAAACAGGAAGAGATCTCAAGAGAGAAGCAAACCCAGAGCAGGATGATTTCACCTGTCAAAGTGCTACCTGACACTCCTCCAGAAAAAAATAGGGTCTACATTTCACAGTGTGATGCTTAGGCATGGCTGTAGGTTTGGTTTCCATACCGTGTGAGGGTCCTTTGCTCATCATCACTCTACAGAAATCCTGTTTGCTTGCAAACCTGCAGATGCTTTACAGTGTAAACTCCCTGTTATGAAGACAAAAGGAATTTTCCCTGTGGTGGGATCACTCCCAGCATTTAACATAACCTGTACGTATACACACAAATGTGCAACATCAACACGAGTGGATGGGGAGTCCTTACTTCAGTAACAAGGACTTTATGATGCCCATTTGCAACTTCTCCATCTTTGGGCAGGTGGTCCTTGTGCTTTTCAGGCACTTGGCACAGCCAACGTGAGCTGCCTTCCAATGCCCTTTGGTTAGATGAGGTGTTGAAACGTCAAGTAATTCTCCACAGGCTCGATTTTGTACCTCAGATCTCCAGTTTGCAAAACTCGACTGCGAATTTTCAAACAGAGCAGTCAGTAAGAAATGTGAACTAAATGACTTCTTAAATTATTTAGTAAATACAAAAATAAACAAGGTACAGGACGCTCATCATGGTGTGGCTGGAGATGTAGGGCAGCTCTGTGCATCTCGCAGCAGGTAGAAGCTTCAGGAGCCACTTCTGGGGTTCAGGGCTATTGGGATCAGCCCATATTTTATGTTTTTGTTGGGTTTTTTGAAAGGGGGGATACGGAAACATTTAGCTCATTCATACCACTGCTTCTCACGGGATCCTATGAGAAGGTGCAAGAAGCTCACCTAAAAGATCTTTTATAGAAAAAAAGTGACATGCCTAAGGTTTAGGATCCATAAGACAGCCTTGAGAGAGCAATCATGCAGCTTTGGGAAAAAACCAAAGCTGCATATGAACGCTAGAGATTAAATGAAAGTGAGAAGGCAATAAAACCTCTACGCTATGGCTCTTCCAAGAAGCATCTGTCTTTTAAGATCTGTTTATCCTCATGTAGACACTGCAGCTAAATAGGCTGCATCTGCCAGTAAGTTTGCATCCCCAAAAGCCTCAATTCAGAGACCTTTTAGGGTACTTGTTTGAGAAAGAAGGTGCAGGTGGGGCTACCAAATCTCAGTCTTATGCCTGGTCTTCTAGGAGAGACTCAGTGGGTTTTAGTTTTGCCAGAGTTTGAATTATCTAGTCCTAAAATGTTCGTAATCACTGGTTTGTTTATAATAGGAAAACGTGGCCTCATTAAGCACTGAGCTGGAAACCCAGAAGACTTCACTAAGGCAGTTGTGCTAGCGCATTTACCAAGAAGGTCTTTAATGGGGAAAAAAACTGCTGGTTTCCCACCCTGCGAGTCCCCTGCACACAGGCTGTGAAGGAAGTGAAGACTTGCTGTGGGGGCTCTGGCGCCAGTGCAGAGTGTGGGCAGCTGGATGCTGTAAATCATGGATGGCTGCATGGAAGGCTGGATAACTTCCACCAAAGCCAGTGAAAATAGTACGAAGTAAAATCAGCCGTTTTCAAAGTTAGGACAGTCTCTTTTGAAAAAAAAGCAGCTTGTGCTCCCCAGGACTTTCCAGGTATTTCTGGAGAAGGTCAAAGTTTTGGGCTTGATAATGTTGCAGAGAGATAGATAAGGAAAGGTCTGCTGAGCTGTGCATGGTTCATTTCAATATTCTCTTAATCTTCAGGGGAGAGGTTACACTGGTGTTCTTTTCCTTTTGACTGATATTATAAAGTCATTAAGTTCTACAGGAAGGACTTCAGGAGGGGTGTTGGTGACGGTTATGGGTGACCACCAGTTTAACACAGCATTTTGGGATGTCCGGTTTACAGGACACTGTTAATGTCTGTGTGGGTACGCTGTCTGTCTCACGTTCAGAGCTTGCAGTATCAGAAATAAATACATCCCAGACACGAAGTGCGCCTGAAGAGGGAAGTTTCTCGAGAAGTGCTTGTTTAGTTTGCTGCCTTTTGAAGGAAGTCTTTGAACTGCCTGGGCATGTCAAACCTGCTACCTGCTTACAGGCTGCCAGAAGACTATAAAGCACATTGTTTGGACAAAAATTTCATTAAAAACTGTGTTTCTATGAAATATCTGCCCTTGAAATCTATACTGGAGATGCTGTAAAATCTGTAATGCTAAACAAAATCTCAGCTGTGTTTGAAGAGTGGAATTTTAGTAAGGAGATGCAGCAGAAAGCATCTCACGCAGAAGTGAGGGCATCTTCTTTAACAAGGGAGATCAGTCCCCATCCCAGTTAATTTGATACTGAACCTCCAACTGTCCCCTGGGAAGAGCCCCACCTGATTCTGAAGCATGTGCTGAGGGAGATGACAGATCCTGGGGAGCCTTCCACCAACCCCTTGTAGTATCAGTCATCCTGCAAGGTGCAACCATGGCTTCAGGCTGTGGGAAAAGCTCCCATGCTCCAGTCGTCCCCCACCCCCGCATCAGTAAGGGGACACACAGAACCTCCCCAACTCCATCCTTTACCACTTCGAAAGGAGTGTTTCACGTGCAAGAAAAGGTGAAGGCACAGAAGGTAAGCAGGGACAAAGCAGGAGCCTGAGAGCTCATCATTGGATAATGATGAATTTTCAGGGAGGTATTTTGTGATTTCTCAGATTTTCTTTGGATGGAGTGAAATTATGTTTAAAACTTTAAATATTTGACAGGGAGATCAAGTGTGATGGCCAACCTGAAATGTTTTTTATCAGTCTCTATGCAACTTCCTTCTTTTTTTAAACAAATGATGGATGTTTGTATAAACAGCCATTCCTTCTTTAGATCCACTGGTATATTTGAATGAGCCTGCAAGGAAGAGAAGGGTCATTTTGTTCTGGCTGTCGGTGCATCCTTGACAGACGTCTAAACTTGCCTGAATACATGGAAACTCGGTTATCAGGTCTCCCTCTGCACTGTATATGAAAACCGGGATGTCCTTGGCTATCAAATTTCTGAAAAGCAAAGCAGAAATCCTCAGCGCGGGTCCATGATGTTCCTGTCATGGCCCTGTGCGAAAAACAACAGAGGAAGGAAAACTGGGCAAGAGCATTGCTTTGCCTGCATGAGATGGATGATGTGGTGGTGTCCTTCTGCTGTTATTGAATAGGACATATCCCCCTGGAACAGCCAAGGCACTGATTAATTTCAGAAATTAATCCAACAGTGAAAACGCTATTTACAGGCTGACTTTGGCTGGGAAGCCAGAGCCATCTCCTTGCCCCATTCTCCCTTTGGCACCCACCCACGGCCCCTGAAGAGGCTAAGGTCCAGACCCATGGTTGAAAAAAGATTTCCTAAAAAGCAAATGACCTCTGTGAAGGTCCCATCCTCTGTGTCCAGCTGCCTGGGCACTGTGACTTCGGAGTAGATGATTCTAAATGTTTCAGCAAAATTTCAAAGAGGTTCTGCATTTAAGGGAAAAGGGCATTAATCACACCAGGCAATGAAGGATTTCCCACTCCTGAGTGAGAAGGAGGATTTTAAATGGAAGTTTGAAAAATTTGGTACATTTATATTTTGTAAGTCCATCCATCTTCAATGAGAGGTATAAAGGAGGTGGTTGAGCAGCTCTTTGCTGCTAACGCTGGCTTCTAATGAAGCTTAGGATACAAGAAACTCCAGAGGACATTTTTTAAAAAGGAGGCAAATGAGATTACTTCTTTAATTACAAGGTGCTGAGCCCAGCATGCGTCCCCCCACTCATGTCCCCGGCCCACCTTCCCCAGCCTATGTCCCTCCATGCTCGTCCCCATACTGCATCCCCTGCCCTTGTCTCCCATTCTACCATCCCCTCACCAATGTCCCCAAGCCCATATCCCCCAACCCATGTCCTCACCCTGCATCCTCCATCCCACATCCCTCCACCTGTTGCCCCCCACGTCCCTCCACACATGTCCCCATGCCTGCATCCCCCAGCACATGTCCACCCATGCATGTCTCCCATCCCCTGTCACCCCACGCATGCCTTGCACATCCCCCTACTCGCTTCCCATCCCACCTGCCTCCACCCTGCCCTTTGGGGAACCCCAGCCCTGCTCCATATTCCTATCTCCCTGCCCCTCACCTGGGCAGAGAAGCAAGAGCAGTGCTGTGAGCCACATGCTCTTTGAGGGTGCACACACCCTGTCCCCATCGCTGTGGCCCTCCAGGCCAGGCCAGTCCTGTGGAGACTCTATTAGCACAGCCTCAACCTCAACCTCCCCCGGCCTCAGCCCACCCCAGGGGGTTGTCACCCTGTTTCCTTCCATCCCCACCATCTCGCCTAGCTGTGGCCCCATCCCATCCCTCCCAGCAGCTGCCCAGCTCCGCTCCCCATCTTTCTCAGCCCCTTGTTGACCCCCTGCAACTGCCACCAGACTCTCCAGCCCTGAGCTTTGCCCAAGACTCTGCTCTTGGACTTACCCAGTTCCACACCTGCACCACCAACTGGCACTGGGGGTCTCTATGTCCTGCCCCAACCTGAACCTGTCCTTCCCACCCAGGTCCTCACCCTGCTGCCACCCAGCCCTGCCCTGTCATTTTCCAACTGCCACCCCCCACCAACCCAACACTCTTCTACCTGTCATCCCTCCTCTCCTTCCCCCTTCCCTTCCCTTCTCCAGCTGCCACCTATCTCATGCCATTCCCTTCCATACCATCCCACCCCAACCGTTCTCCCACTGCCACCCATCCCATCCCATCTAATCCCATCCCATGCCATTTCCCACCCCTCCTCATACTACCACCTGGTCCTATTCCACCATCTCCCAGCAGCCCGGTCCCACTTCCAACTGCCACCATCCCTCCCCCACCTGCCACCCATCCTCTCCCATCCTGCCCTGTCCCACCTCCACCTACCACCTGGGCTCTCCTCTGTCCTTCTGCTAGCATCCAGACCTCCCTGCCCCTCTGCCTGCGCCTTTCGCAGCAGCACAGAACCGAATTCCAGAAATCAGGGGTCTGTTAAAGCTGAAATTTTCATTCTTCCCATCAGAGCATTTAAATGGGAACTGCTGCATCACACAAGCTTGCCGTCTCTCCTTCCCCCAGGGGCATGGCGCTGGGCTGGGGGGTCATGGCCAGGCTCAGCCCACCTCCTGCCCATGGCATGAGGCTCCTCTCCTGGACGTGCCACCCAGATGCGTGTGGCTTCACCTGGGATGGAGGCTCCCAGCTACCTGGGTCACCTTCTCAGCTGAAGGCTGGTGGGTTCTTAAAGAAATGATGTTGAGGGCATGGATGCAAAGCAGAGGCAATGTACTGGTATGTGGAGGGAAGACAAAAAATGCAGGGAGAGATCAGCCCTTTGGGAGCCCTTCAGTGATCCCCAGCAGAGGAGACAAAGCACGCTGAACACGGTGTGAGACCGCAGGAGCAAAATTGGAGCAACACATGAAGGGTCAGAGCCAGCCTGGGCCAGAAGGAAAGCTTCTGGGGGTGTGTTTGTGGCAGCAGAAACACCAAATAATCTGTTTTGAGGTGGACAAAGAGATAAAATTGTTGTATCTGAGGATTCAGAGCACTGTGTGGGATAATGATGCTTTTGCTTTTGCTCAGTTTGCTTCCCAGGGTTCGTGATTACTCTGTTCCATTTCAGGGGCAGCTTATAGCACCGAGTTGCTGTTTTCTAGAGAAAACCAGAATCGTTGTTTTTGTGATGCTGTGGCCTCACCAGTGCTAAGCAGGTGAAGAATCACCTCCTCTGACCTGCTGGCAACACTTTTGTCTAATGCAGCCCAGGACACCATTCACCATCTTTGCTGCAAGGGTAGAAGGATGCTGCTACTTCTTGTCTTGAAGACTTGTAGAAAGTTGTGTGGGGCCAAACAGGACCCTTGCAATGACCTCCCCAGGCCCTGTCCTTTCTAATAGCAAGAGCTGGAGAATTTGGTATCTGGTGAGACACTGTACATCTGCTTCTCCTTCTCCCTTCCCTTGGGGTATGCGGGGCTCAGCTCACCCCCAGCACAAGGAGGAATCCTCACAGGGGAAAAGCATCTTCCAGGGCATGGTGCCTCCCCTGCTCCCACCAGCCTGGTGCAGAGGCACCAAGGAGAAAGCTCTCAGCAGCAGGAACAGGGAGGAGGATCCCTCTTGATCCCTTCTTGCCTGGTTGGGTGAAAGAGGAGGCATCTCCTCTCAGACACAGCAACATCCCTGCTCTGATAGGGCAGGTCATCAGCCTCGGATGTGGGAAAGCAGAGGCGTGCAGGGAAGACCAAGGCTTTCACGACCACTGGAAGACCCTGAAAGACAGCCAGCTGTTGGCGGGGTTTGCAGTTGTGCAGGATTCCAAGGAAGAAATGGTGAAGAAAGGCGTTAAGCAGGGAAGCTGCAGTAAAGCCTGACTTGTGAGTGGCTTCCCAGCTGTTCCTTGGGCTCCCAGGGGCTTGGGCCATAAGGCTTTTCTTCTTCTGTGTACAAAAAAAGCCTTCCCCCCCCCGGCTCTTGACTATTTTCAGCATGATAAATGCACAGCAAATGTCATGTAGCTCTCTGGGAGTGAAGGGATGCGCTCAAAAGCAGAAAAATCTATGCAAAAAGCAGAGGGGAAAAAACAAATAACCGTGTCACCAAGGCTGCACTGTTGGTGCAAACAATAAAAAATGGTGTTAAACCGCCAAGAAAATGATGATTTCATTCTCCAGATTCTGGGACTGCTGCCATGACATGTCCCAGTGGAGAAGCTGCGTGTCCGGAGGTTTGCCTGCAGGTACCCCCACTGCTCATCCTGCAGTTTTACTTTTATTCTCTTAAAATTAAAAGAAAAAATAAAATGTATCACTCTACTGCAGATGTTATGACATTTCCAACCCAGATTTCCCTGGCTCTTAAATCTATAAAAAGCCCTGGAAACCTCACAGCTTTGTATTTTCCCTGCTATGATGCTGCAGCAAGATCCCTTGTGAGCTGACTAGAACTGATCTGCGTTAAGGAGAGAAGTGTCCAGCCCAGTCACCCTGGTGACTGCAAACATTTCCAGGTGCAGACTATCCCGCATGGAGAAATACAAGAGGCAAGATGACGTGTGCCTGAATCTCTCTCTTTTTTCCCCTTGTTGACTATGGAGGGCTTGGCCCTGATGCATGAGAAGGGGGGAGCATCAGCGGCGGGGGGATGGGGTGCTGCTTGTGGCACTCAGTGTTTTTTTCTGGAGGCTTTTGAGTGACCCTGGTGAACATTGTGCTTTTGTGGGGGGGAAGGAGGTGCATGGGGGTGCCCTGGGGTGCTTCTCTGTGGAGCGCTGTGGTAGGTGAGGCAAGCTTTCGCTTCACACCATGCAGAAACCATCAGACCAAACCAAACAATGAAAACAAATGTATTTTTGATTTCGATGGTGAGCATGAAGGGACCATGGAAAAAGAACATCTGTTTTTACACAAACTTTATGTAGAAGATTTCTGATTGCAAAATAGATTATATAAACACTTATATCATTTTAAGCTGTTGTTATTATTATAATGGCACCTGAAACAGTGTGGCCTTTGCTTCACATCCACTTGTACATAATTTGCACAACGTATAAGCCCATGACCCACTTGGGAAGGGCATCTCTGGCATGAAGAAACAGCAGCAAAAAGGGGTAAAGGGCTCTCGTGATGCAGGGGGAGACCATCAGATGGATGTGGGCACTAATAAGCTCCTTGAGGTGCATATATTTTTATACAGATGCAAAACCAGACAGCTTTTGATTTGATTTTCTGATTTTCTTTCATTTTGAATTGAGAAAAAAATCGGATTGTGGTTTTCCTGCAAGATTTCTGTTGAAAAAGGAGAGTGGCCTGAGCTGCTGGGGTGTGGAGGGGCTGGAGAAGGGGGGCTGACATCCCCGAAGGTGAGGTGGAGAGCAATTTAAGGGCAATGATGAGTATTAGGTAAGAAAATTTGCTGCTTGTATGGAGAATAAAGTATTATGCAGTGTTGTTCAGGCTGACATACAAATTGGGTACGGGAAGGATTTGGGGTTTCTTATTCATAAACAGACTACATCTCATGGCTTGGAAATACCCAGCTACATCTGGAAAACCGGTGCTCAGAGTCTGCAGGTTCTTCTGCTTGATGTAATTCTTATTTTTTGTTTCATATAAAACCGAGAGATTTGGAGCAGAAAACACATTATGTGAATGCAGTGTCTTGTAAAAGGCAGCTGCGTGATCCTCTGGATATTAGTATAATGCTATTGCTGCAGATAACAAATAATATTAGCTGGAAATGGTTTCTAGCTGTTAGGCAAAAATATTATATTGTCAAATGTGATGAATGAGGGAAGTGGAGAAGGCTTTAGCATCCTATCTTGGTAGTTATATTCTGTAATGTTGTTCTGAATGCTGGTTGCAAGCCTTTACCCTGCCTGCTCTAACCCTGCCCTCGAATGCAGATGTTAAGAGCCAGCCGAGGTCTTTGCTTCCCTCTCGAGCAGCCAAGAACATCAGGTTTTACCCAGGTAAAAAAAGTCCAGTTCCTAAAAGTAAATCCACAGGTCACAGTGTACAGAGGGAAAACGCTATTTGAAAATGAGATAAAATCCCTTGGGTGGATTTCCTTCTTTTATATAGTCATGCTGGTGGAGAGGTGCTGGGCTAGGGCTCTCCCCTTCGTTGCAAGCTCTGCTTCTTCTTAGGAGGTTCTAGAAAGGTCCCCTCCTCCTTGAGGCTAAGTCCCAGCAATACTGCAGCATGCAAGGGGGGACAGAAATCCAAGTAATGGCTTCATATTAATAATTTCCAGAGATAAAGGTGCATATGCTGGAATGGTGCCTCCTGGGTGCAGCTCCTGTAGATGGCTCCTGAGAAGGACACAGAGGGGACACCTGGGTTTGGAGTAGGTTCATTCCCTTACAATGAAAAAAAACTTCTAAGAAGTGACAGGTGATGTTCATTTTTTTGTTCATTTTGTGGGCTTTTTCACTCCAGTTTGCCCATAGGTGTTGGGAGGTGAGGAGCAGTGCTGCTGGTGGGTCTCAATATCTCATGCCTGTGGCTGCAGTGGCTGGTTGCCCACTGTGGTTTGTGGTTGAGCCATCACCCAAGACCACCACAGGATTGTTATGACAGCTGAGAACATCACAGAATCACAGAAGGGTTTGGGCTGGAAGGGACCTTCAAGACCAGCCAGTCCCACCCCCCGCCAGGGGCAGGGCCCCCTCCCCGCAGCCCAGGCTGCTCCCAGCCCCGTCCAGCCTGGCCTTGAGCCCTGCCAGGGATGGGGCACCCACAGCTGCTCTGGGCAGCCTGGGCCAGCGCCTCACCGCCCTCGCAACAAGGAATTTCTTCCTAAGATCTAATCTAAATGTACTCTCTTTTAGTTTAAAACTACCTACCCGCTGGTGTGGGAAACCCAAATGCATCCTTTCTCCTTGGCTCAATTTTTCTTTTCCTGATGGCCAGCTGAGGGGAGAGCACAGCACTCCCCATTTCTGCATCGACCATGCTCCCTCTTCCCTTGGATTGCATTGGATATGTAATCCCTTTCCAGCATTCCATCGCAGGGATTTGGGAGGAGTTCCCAAGCTGTGGATGAAAAAGGCACGCAAGCCCTGATGGTTGGTTTGGGCTTGGCACCTCCATGATGCCGGGCTCTGCACAGCTCCCTGCTCGATGTGCTGGCTGCTTCCCATCCTCAGGGCACTTGGAAAAATCCATGCAATCAAAATAGTAGCTAAAATTTGTATATTTAGGGCTTTTTTCCTCATGAACACTTGTCTCTGCAAAATGATTTGTTGAGAGGAGTAGAACAATCCTGTATAAGGAGCGAATGCTGGAAGCATTTATGTAGTGATATCTCTGTTTGATGATGGTGCAGCCAATACAGGATTATTGTATCCTGGTTTTATGATTATTCTTCAAGAAGAATGTTACAACATAAAGAGGGTTGGGAGAAAAGTCTTGAGAATTGTTCAAAGTTTGGAAAATGTGTATTACAGTGAGAGCCTCTGGGCGCTTCATTAAGGAAGAGTTTGATTGTCTTGTATGTGAATTTACATGGGCAACAGGGATCTGCTGTCAGACAAAAAATGAAACAAGATCTTATGGTGGGAAATTAGTAACATCAAAGTGGAAATAAGGATTAAGTTTTTAAAGTGAGAGTAATAAAAAAAGAACATTTTACTGGCTGTTGTGAACAGTTCTTCACTGCTAAATGCTTTGTTAGGAGGAGATCTCAACTGAAAACTCCACTCAAGTCAAACTAGAAGTGGTGGAGCTTTGTGCTGCAAGGAAATGTCAGTTCTCCCAGACCCAAAGCCCAGATTCTGCAAAAGATGGGACCAAGGGAAAATTAATGGTCTTTGGCGCCTACTCTCGAACAGAATCTAATCCTGGAAGTCCTCAAAGCTCATTAGAGACCTCCTGGTCCCACAAAATCTCTTCAGGCACCCGAACTTGGTGTGCTCGTTAGTGCATCTGCAAGATACCTGGTGGAAACCTCTTTCTTGACATGTGTGCAGGTCTCCTGTCTTGTGAAGAGGGATCACTGCTTTTTTTGTGTGCTAACGAGCACACAGGCATCTTTTGTTCTGCCTAGATCCCATGGTGTCTCCTCATTTGGAGTACGGACCTATGCCCAAGCATGGTGGCCACTTTTAGGCAACCAAGACGATGTCATGCCAATGTGCAGAGCATCCTCCCTATCATGAACGTGGCCTTCAGTGACTCTTACAAGCTCACAGGTCCTGCTCACACGCTCATGATGGAGAAGATGCTCTGCTCTGCATGATAGGGAAATGTTTTAAAAACATTTTAAAACCAACATCCTCCACCCAAATCAACCGCTATGTTTAGATGAATTCTTTCTTAGGTATCTTTCAATGAATTCCCAATGTATGTGTCCATTTTTGGTGGTGGGCAGTGCAGGCGAATGGTCATGCCACATCCTTGACAGCCTGGCAGTCTTCTGCTCTTCAGCTCCCTTGGTACTCTGCTCAGAGGCAGCCGAGAGCATTGAAGGCTGGTCACAGGAGGCTAAAGGTGTTAGTGCACTGGAAATGGAGACCCGTCTAGTCTTACATGGGCTGTCAAAGCAATGGGTTGAATCTGCATCTTGAGTTAAAAATGTTAATGGAAGAACAAGTGAGGAGCTAGCCCAAGACTTCCCCCGAATCTGTGTTGCAGACCCCAAACACCTTTAATGAGCTTTGGAAGGTTATGTTAAGCAGATGCTGTAGGAAAGATATATTTCAGTATGTTACTCTTAGAAAAAAACAGGCGTGTCTCAAAAGGTCAGAGATGCTCATTTGCACTGGACTATCTGTCTGCTCTGGAGGAAAAAATGAATTAAATAAGCTCTAGATAAAAAATGACAGTTTACGATGCTTGGTAACATCTCTGCCTCAGGTTGGAGGTTCATGGTGTTTTATTGTCTGTTGCTTCACCGTGGCTTTCCTAGTGCAGGAACCTGGGAATCGTGTGGTGGGATGTAAGAGGTGGCTGATAGCCCCGAATTGCACACAGACACCATTTCATTAATGGAATTTGCATTTTTAATTTATCTTTAACTTTTTCTTCAGTTCTGCAGTCCTGGAAAGTGATTTTGTACTTTCCTTGCCCAGGAGCAGCAGCTCAGGGTCACCTCTGTCATTTGTAGGGAAAATAACTGCTTCCACCCCTGAAAGTCTTTAATGGAGGGATTAAAATAATGCATCCTCCACGCTGCACCACGGAGGGGAAAGTGTAAAGAAACATGGTAATGCTCTAGTTCAGCTTTATTTAGTGCATGCACAGCTTTATTTAGTGCTTCAGTGATTTAGTCACTGAAGGATAGAAACCAGACTGGAAAATTATAAATATTACAGCAAGTCTACTGAAGACTTCACAGAAGTAGGCTGAAATACGTGAACGTAGGATATGCCACAGCTCAGACAGAACTCTGAAGGTGACAATGTCTTTATTAACCAGAGGACTGAAATAATAAATAGCATGAGGCTTCTGCACTGCTGTAAATTTTGCTCACATAAACTGTGTTTTTTTTAAAGGGGTAAGATTTTCAGAATAGACTTTTTAACTGCAGATTTTACTTCCTTGTTCCGTAATGTATAAATTAACAAGGGAGTCAAAATAGAGAAGACAATGTTGCTCATGACATGGACATCAACGGGGATGTCTGCTCTGTCGGACACATACGCCACAGTGATGGAGAAGTACATGTTGAAGCAGATGGGAAGTACATGTTGAAAAAGCTCTCATGCATCTTCCTTTGGAGTTGATCTTTAGTACGGAGAGGATGATGTGGACGTATGAGAGGGTGACGAGCAACAGAGGGACGACCGACACTGTCATAGCAATGGAGAACCCCAAGAAGGTCTGGAAATCGGCACTGAAGTCTGAGCACGTGGCTTGTACAACAGCCAGGTGGTCACAAAAGCAGTGGTGAACCCTGGCTGTGTGTCCATAAGCCAGCCGAGAGGTCTGCATGATGATGGGCACGGGTATTATCAGCGCAGTGATCCAGGCGCTCGCTGCCAGCTGGATGTTCATTCTTCTTGTCAGCTTGACTGGGTAATGAAAGGGGTTGCAGGTGGCCTCATAGCGGTCATAAGCCATGACCAGCAGGAGAAGCGCCTTGTTTACCATCAACCCATGAAAACTGTACATCTGCAGATAACAGCCCTGAAACAAGATGGATTTAGCATTGTCCACGAACATTGCCAGCATTTTGGAGATGGTGGTGGTTATGAATAGCACGTCTAACACAGAGAGGTTAATCAGGAAAAAGTACATGGGTTTGTGGAGTGTATGGTCAACCACAGCCACGGTGACGATGACAGCATTACCAACCAGGATCAGCAGGAAGAATAGCAAGAACATAATGAAGAGGGAAGTCTGGAAATCCTGGAGAGCTGGAAAGCCCACCAAGAAAAAGACTTTAGTGGAAGCATTGCTGCTGCAGCTTTCCATGGTGGGGCTGGTCAAAACGCTTGCAGGGGTTAAGAAGGAGTAAGGAAGTAGGCTGATGTGCAGGAAGACATATCTCTAAGGAGCTTTGCAGAGGTTCTGCAAGGAAAACACACATCGGATGAAATCTCGCAGAGCTGAGCACATTGTGAGCACACAGCTCAGCCCCTCTTGTCTCTAACCTGCAACTGAGATGATTTGGAGTCTCTGTTGATGATGCAGATTATGTCTGCAGATGGCACGCTCTTCAGCTTTGGGCGTGGAGGGCAAGGATTTGTCTCACCTAGCTTTGGGTAGTCTCCATGCAGAGCCCCTGCATCTGGACTGGTCCTCCTGGGTCCCTTTTCTGGTCTGTAGGGAAAAGGGGGATTTTGGGGCGTGCAGCTCCTCTGTCCCATTCTGCACCAAGGAGGAGATGAGCCACACTATGGAAACGCCCATTTCTCTGCTCTGAGGGAATGTAGGGAATTAGCTCAGCAGTAGTCAATCATCCATCTCTCTTTTGCTAGGTTATTACAACCTTTGCCACCCAAAGTCATTTTAATCACCGTTTTCCATACCTGTGTTACCTCTGGTTGGCTACTTGCGGCTCACTGTGTTTCCCACAGCCATTGCAGCACGTGGATAACATCTGCTGCTGTTGCTGAAATTCAGATGAAAATGTAGAATTTCTTTTGACTTCTAGGTTGTTCCCTGGTACATAAAAGGAAAGGAATTTTCACAGTAATTTTTTTGGCTAATGTAGGTCAGCATCATGCCTTTTACCATAGTAAGAAATGTTTCAGAGATTCATAAAGTTCAAAGACACTGTAATAAAAAGCTAGGAATAAGTATCTATCAGTGACTTCAGCTCCGATGGAGGGGTACACTGTGTGATGACTTAAAGCTCTCACATATCTGCACTTTACGTAATGTAGCTCTGAAATTGCATTATTCATATAAACTTGTCATACCTTTTGGATTTCTCCAGGATGGGTATGAAAGACCGTGCCGTACTTTTCCACTCATTTTACGTGATGAACTTTTAAGATTCCTGAGTTCCAAAGTTTTTCTTTCCTCTCAATAGAAATACTTCCTTTGTTGCTCATAAAGATTTAATGCAAATTGGAAAGGACTATTCTGCCCAAACCCTATGGAATATGCTTGCTTACTGCAGCAAAATAAAACATCTTGGAAACTTCCAGCATCTTCTGTTCAATCCATGAAACAATTGCTGCGCTTTCATAGGCACAGATTCCTTTGGAATTTATCTGTTTTCTCTAACTTTGGGTAAATCAAGACTAAGATAATGTTCAGAAGAAAAACCATCCTTTTTTTCATTAGGTTTATGCTAAAAAAAAGGTGACATGCAGCTTATTTAAGTTTTTATGCCTTTTCTTGTTTTCTGTATCCCAATTTAAGAGAGGGGAAATAAAACTCCTTTGGAAATGTTTTGTGCTTGGCCACAAGTAGTTGAGAGTAATGGTTGGTCTTTTGCAATTTCCTAACATCATTAAATCTCTGGCAATTTTCAGATAGTTTTACCTTTCACCCAGAAATTCATCTCTGTAATCATATAGGAGAGATCCATTTAATATTACAGATAAAAAGATTTTCCACCGCACTCAGATTTAAATACAATTGATATCTCGTTTACTCTCTACTTCTCATCTAATCTACCCTTCCCCATTTCTTTCTTGTTATTACTTTTTCTGAACTGGTAAGTTTCAAGGATGTAATTTGTATAAACAATGCCTCTCTATTAAAAAAACCAAGATAATTTATTGTATTGAATTAAAATTGCCAGCATGAATGTCCTTAAAATTAGCATTGATTTGAAGTTGTTTTCAGGCATAGCAGATCAAATTCTCCTTCTTTGGAAGCCTGTTGACAAGTATTGCAATAATATTTTTCCATCCTGGACCCCATGAGAAAAAAGTAAATCAAAACGAAACAATTAATTAGTCAGACAAATATTATTGAATTAACAGAATAGTAGCGACAATAACTCACTTGCACTTTGAAGTTATAACAAGGTCTTCCCCTTCCTTAATGTTATCCTTGGTAGGAAGGGCAAAATGCCTGCAGTAATCAACCAGCAAAGCCACTACTGATATTGAAGGTGTTTGAAGGTGCTGCCCTGCTCCCCACCCAGAGATGCTCTCCAAGATGTTTTCTTGCCTTGAGCTGGGACAGCCACACGTTCTGTTCCTGATGGAGCGTCTCAACAGTTTTGAATCCCCTTGCTGCATGCCGCAGTTCACAGCAGGTGATCGTACAACAGATTTGCATAGTCAGAAGCAGCAAAGGATGAGTTTTCACTACCCAGACAGAGTCTGTCATGTGATGGAAGTGAGCTGTGGTGTTGAGGCTGGTAGAGAAACACTGGAGGAAGACCTGTCTTTCCTTTCCAGACCTGGAGGAGCTTCCCCTGGTTCAATACTGGCCCTTCCTTTGGCATTTCCTTTCCAATGCCTGGGTCACACTCTGGAGGGTGCAAAAGTCTCCATCTCCCCCTCCACACCACCCGAGGCATACACTGATGGCGTAGTGCATGGCCAAGGCAGGGGAGCTGCTCTCAGGGAGGGCCAGCAGCAGCTCTCCCAAGTGCGGGCACAGCTTGAATACAAACAACCACAGAGGATCCCGAACTGTATCTGGTCTAGCTCCATCTCCTTTCTTCAGGATTTTTAGGTCAAGCCTGGTACATGGCTTAGCTGGTTGTAGGAGGATGGGAAATCACAAAGACAACGTGCTGGGCAATATCTCTGGCTGCTTGGGAGTTTCCTTGGGTACCATCCCTGCAGGTTGGCCCCTGGTTCTTAATTCCACCTCAGACAGGAGCCCAGGACTGCTCCATACACCGTGCTCAGGTATGTCTAGGTATGTTGGCCCATGTACAACCCCTTTACATGGACAACCAGGTGACTACTTCAGCCGTCTGTGAGCAGCCCATCTCCTTGCCCCCTCCATCCCTGAGACCGTTGCCTCTAAACCTCACAGCTTCTTCTTTTGGAGGCTTTGTCAAGCATGGCTGAAGCCAAGGGAAAAAAATGACAGCCCTTGAGAGCTGCGTGGACTGGGAAATTGAGGCACGTGGCATGAGAAGACAGTGCCACCTGGCTCTGTGGTCAATGAATGGAGACATTCCCTTTGAGGTGCAATTCATAGATACCAAACTAAACTCCTTCTCCAAGTGACCTCCCACACAAACATCCCCTTGCTCCAGGTGCCTACATAAATACCTTCACCGTCCCTTAACTGTCTTCAGTGAAAGCTGTTGGATTGCAATTAGAAAGGGTTAAATCCTTTCCTGTGTAAATAGTTTCTGGTGCACTCAGGCTTCTGTGGTGCAGGATCACCCATGGACACCATACAGAAAAATATGGATTTGATTACCATATTAGCAATTGGTGAATAATTGCACCCACCTGCATCTCAGGAGCA
Source organism: Falco rusticolus (assembly GCF_015220075.1). Classification (NCBI taxonomy): domain Eukaryota; kingdom Metazoa; phylum Chordata; class Aves; order Falconiformes; family Falconidae; genus Falco; species Falco rusticolus. Next base: position 451,960 of record NC_051188.1, read on the forward strand.
TCTAGATACCTAACAAAAACTCAAACCTGTCTCACTTCTCTTGCTCTGACCCAGTCATTCCTCCAAACTGCAGTCATGTCTTTGATAAATGAAAGAGCTGGAGAGCTCTGCTAGGTGGTGGGGTCTGGTGGTGCTCCTGGAGTGTATCCTCATCATTTTGCCCAGAATGATCCCTGGGAAGAGAAGTCAAGCCAGAATATAGGTGGGGTTTAGATACCAGTTCCTTGGGTCCAGTGTCCTGAGGCTGAATCCTCAGACTGGGGGAGATGGGGTCAGCAGAGCATCACTGAGGGCTTGGCAAGAGGTTGGGATCTTTTTGGGAATGTGAGGACACAAAGACGGATCCCAGTGTGGTTTGCTGTGTAAAGTGTGAGATGGGATTCATGCCAGAGTGAGCCAGATAGTTTTTAAACAGAATCTTTGAAATAAACTTTTACTGTCATGGGTGGTTTGCAGGCATCTTTGAATCCTCAGTAATTTTTCCTAAATTTCTCACCCCCTGCCATTCTCCAGTCATGTCCTGACCAAAAGCCATCAGAGCCAGAATCAAGAAGATGGTGGAGCTGTGCAAAGTCCCCCCTGAATGGACTTAGTGCCCTTGACAGCCTCCAAGTGCTGACAACACTTGTTGAGGTTTTGGTGTGAGATTCACACCTTCTCCATCATGTTTCTGCTGTGGATATATTCCTGCTGTCCACATCTCACTCCAGGGACTAACAAGGAGACACCAGCTGCATTTCCATGTAGACAAACCCACATAACTGTGGTTTCCTGAGCTTAGAGTAGGGATGAGAAAAGTCTCCCCTACGTTTAGTCATTTGAACATATAGTTCTGATATTCTTCTAGAAGAATAGGTGATAAAATATCTCTTGTATGGCACGGAGGAGGAGCTCATTGCTTACTATAAACCATTCCAGATGTGATCTTGTCAGCTGTAATTTAATTTTTAATTACAGGTAGCTTCAGATGCACCCACTATAGGTGATCCTGGGATTATCTAGCCTCTGATAGATAATTGATGGGGAAAAATGTTACAGGACAACAATCCTTCCCTCAGGATGGCAATTTTATTAAACTCCTCAATTTTGTGAAACACCCACACCCTCAGGTCTAAGAGCGGCTCCGGCTTAAAATGTCATCACTGGCTTCCCTGGGGACAGGACAAAGTCACTCAAGGTGTTGGTTTACAACAGTCTGCTTAACTTGAATGTTGTATGGTCTTGAGCACACCAATGTCTGGTGGTATGTGAGAGATGTCCTCCCAGGAGTGCAGCTCTGTAGGACCCCAGTGCTGTCACCACCATGGTGTCTGCAGCTGGCCGAGGTGGGATGGCCATGGTGGCGGGAGGATGGAGAGGTCAGCACAAATGCTTACACCTTATCAGGTTTGAGGTCCCTGTTCTGGCCCAAGGCTATGATGGGTGAGATGCTCCCCTGGGGAAGCTCATCTCATTTGGAAGCAGACATCTGGAACAGCTGGAGAAGCTGCACCATGAAAATGCTACACATGAAGCTGCAGGGACTTGCTCAAGTGTGACTGGCAGATGTCAGCAAAGGAGGCTGCTAAATGCTTTAAGACAAATGACCACATCACCGAATTGTTGAGGTTGGAAGGCACCTCTTGAGATCATCTGCGTCACCTGCAGCAGGTTGCCCAGGACTCTGTCTAGTCAGGTTTTGAGTATCTCCACAGATGGAGACTTCACGACCCCTCTGAGCAACCTGTGCCAGGGTTTGGGTGGGGGACAGATCCCTTCCCTGTGCTACGGCTGACTGAGTAGCAGCCTTCCCGTGCCATCCCTGCTTCCCAAGCACATCTGGCCAGGTGTGGGACAGGGCAGCAAAGCTGTCAGGCAGAAGCCGACCAGACCTTCCTGAATGAGACCCTGGTGCCTCTTGAAGGCCAAGTCCTTTCACCTGGGAGCTCCCACTCTTCCTAGGGTGTGGCAGAAGAGCCAAGCTTCATGCTAGTTCAGCTCAGTTCATTACTTTTTCGTCTCCTTTTCTACCCTCTCCTTCCCTTCGCCTTCAGACTTGTCTGAGCTACCTTCTCCCACTGCCACATTGCTCCTCCAGCTCATGAACCGCTTCTCCTCTGCTGTCTGCCATTGCATGGGTCTCACTGGTGCTCCCTGTGGTTTCCACTCCTTGCTCAGAGCCCAGACACCCCATGTCCCACCCTCACCTTCCCTCAATCTGCAAATTGTTCTGCAATTTTTCAAAAACTGACAAGTTGCCAACCAACGCGGTTGCCACTCCTACCCTGTCCCCCCTTGCACGCTCATCTCTGGTCATCTGGTTTCTGCGGTCACTTCTTGGAGCACCTCTTGGTGCAAGAAGACCAGGGGCATGTGTCCACTTTTTGCCATGCAGGGGGCAGGATCTGGCCCTGCCCCGTGGACATGAGAACAAGTAATGTCAACACTAAGCCATGGTCATGCTTAGCGCAAACAGGGCAGGTAATGACTCTGCTTGTTTCCATGCATTTTCTGACGTACATTTTTGGGAACAATTTCCCACTTGAATTTCTGATTGCATCCGAGTGGACGTGGTGCCCCTGATGGCAGAGCTCCTGGGTCCTCATATTAAAAATACTCCCCGTAAACATTCGGAAGAAGTTGCATTTCCAAATGTGTTTGCTTTGAAACACTCATTCTTACACTTGGGTGGCAACACTGGTAAAAACAGCGAAATTGGTCTCTCCGTGGCTTGCAGCTCTTTGGGGTTTTAGAAATGTTTTTCAGAATAATTAATATCTAGGGACAGCATAATCAGGGCTTGCAGGGCTGGTGCTGGAGTGTGCTGAAACCTCGGGGAGCCTGAGCCTCTGATTGCTTGGGTCCCAGTGAGCATGCAGGAAGAGCTTTAAAGTTTTAAACTTTTTGTTTTGTTTTGTTTATTTGCAGATCTGACACATTAAGAAGTTCTGGGTGACTTGGTCTGTGGCGAGAGGTTACACTTTGGGCTGCTCTGCAGAGGTGGGGCGTCACCCTGGAGCCACTTTTCGTTCTCCCATAAGCAAACTCCGCTGTACCCTGTGGATGTCCCAGAGCAGCACAAGTGCTTTCATTCTCCTAACTATGACTTGCCGGCAAATACTTTCATTTTCATATATATGCTAGATTCAAAGAGAAAAGCTCCAGTGAAGAATTCATTTATGCAAAAATTTCTTACATGGATGCTATCTGAAATAGATTTCACTCTTTCTGTTTCATTATTTCTCTGTTTTTAAGATAAAACATAAAAATAATAATAAAAAAATAAATTAGCAGTGTTTGGCCAAGAACATAAGAGCACAGCTGGTGCCCAGCCGTGTCAGACCATGGCCCAGCTCACCCCAGTCTGCTGTTCACAATGGAGATGCTGATGGGGAAAGCCCCTTCCTGGGCTCCTCTGCATTCACACTGCCCCAGCAGCCAACACTGTCACACAGCCCCTTCACCATCTGTTCATCGACCACTTGTCCATCAACTTGACTTGCTGGTCCTCTGCATCTCTACAGCCTTGTGGGCTGTAAATTCCCCTTTAACCTGCTGGTCCTCTGCATTTCTACAGCCTCATGGGCTGCAAATCCCCAAGATTCATTGCCTGCTGCACAAAACCAGGACTTCCCTGTTATAAACTGTTCCTTTACTGATTTCAGTGAGCATCCCCTGGTCCTGCTGTTGTGTGGATTCACATATCAGATCTGCGTCCACCATATCTCCACCCTCTTCGCCCTCCTCCGTGCTCGAGCTGGGAGTGATCCTATATAGGAGCAAACCAATGCTTTTGGAATAATGAACCCAGTTTAAAAGATTATTGACCACCCCATTGATTTTGAATTCCAAAAGTTCTGGGTAGGAAAATACTCATTTGTCTTTGTGTGCGTAAAACACTGGATGTCACTCTTCAGCTACACAATTTTGCCAAGCGTGCACAATCGATTCTTAATAAAATAGCTGGATAAGGAAAGATAAATAAATGGATGTGCTACAAACAAGGTGAATGTCACAGTGAGATCTAATCAGTATTTGGATGCCATAAAAATGCATTTCCCTACAGTGCGTGAATCCTATATAAATCGTCCCCATAGCTCAAGTTGCAAAAAAGAGAACAGAGAGGGGTATTGGGGCAGGGTGAGGGTGACACCTTCCTTCCCCCAGTGTGTTTTGTCTGTGCACGAGGCATGTGCCATGCTATTAGGAAGGGATGAAAGAGTCAGTGATACCCCAAAGCACAGCCGGTCTTATGCAGCTTGTACCCCACAGCTTCCCAGGTGCTCTTCGGGTGAGTGGCCCCAGATTTATAGGCAGGGCTGGGGGTTTTCTGTGCAGTGGGTTGAGAGGTGGGTGGTGGTGACTTGATTCACTGGGAAATTCATCTGAACAGCCCTGACTTTGCAGATGGGGAAACTGAGACTGGCAGGAAGCCGAGATGTCCCTAGGACCTGCTCCAGATGCAGGTGGCTGCAGTCCTAGCTCACACAAAACTGTGAGCAGCAAGAACCCAGAACTGCTGTTTGTTTTTTCCTTTTGCCTAGCTAAAAATTGACAGTTAAATTATTTTTCTTTTAATTATTTCCTCTCTTTGCCCAGAGATGTGCACAGAAATAAAATTCATTCCCAGTCCCAGGAGTCTCTGGAGAGCTGCTGAGCTGAGGGTTAAGGATGCTCTGGGCATCCGGACTCCGGGACTTTGCAGGCTCCCTGCTCGCATGGAGGGAGCGTCCTCCTTCTCTGCTCTAACACTGCCACCCCCCGGCACACCAGCACACAGTTCCCCGGCTGGGGGGGGCCCCAGTGTCCCTAGGGCCCGCCCGATTCCTCCTCTTCTCTTGCCGGTGGCAGAAGAGGTCATCCATCCATCCTTCCTTCCATCCATCTGCCCACTTGCCCATCCCCTCCATCACCCATCTCCATCCCAAGCTTCAGTGGTAACTACCAGCTGATGCTTTGCATGTTCCCACCAGCTTTTCAGCATGTAAATAGTGCACCCCCCATTATTTTGGGGGGATACATGGCTCAAGTGACTGGCACTTGGGTGGGAGCCCCTCACGCCTTACCTCCTTGCAGTGTCCATCAGCCACACAAACCCGCTGTCTGCATACAGCATCCAGGTTTTCCTCTATGGCTGGATTCGTGAGCGATGGACGCGCTTTTGACACCCCCTAGTGCAGCACTGTGAGCTAAGAAAGGGTTTGGGGTTCTGTCAGCACAGCCGTGCCTAGCGCAGGGACTTGGAGCAATGCGCTGGTGGAGCAAGGCTTGCCAGGGTTTGCAGTGTCTGTCCTGGACCCACGGTGCAGGCCCTGGATGGGTTGGCTGGAAAAACCTTTGTGGCCACCAGTCAAGCCTCCTCCTCTGAACGGGACTGTCACCTGCATGGCTGAAGGCACCATGTCCTCAGAGCTTCCTTTGGTTTTTTTTTTTTTTTTTTTTTTTTTTGTTTTGTTTTGTTTTGTTTTTTTGGTTTTGTTTTTTGGTTTTGTTTTGTTTTGTTTTGTTTTTTTTCTATTGGGCCCAAAGGAGCTACCTGGAGGTGGGAATCTCCATTTGGTCAGGTGGAGCCCTATAGTGAGATGTGCATTGATCAGGGCCCTGCAGACCTCATGTTAGAATCATAGAATCACAGAAGGGTTTGGGTTGGAAGGGACCTTCAAGACCACCCAGTCCCACCCCCCTGCCACGGGCAGAGACACCTCCACCAGCCCAGGTTGCTCAGAGCCCAGTCCAGCCTGGCCTGGAATGTTTCCAGGGATGGGGCATCTACCACCTCTCATTAGGCAACCTAAATGCCTGAATTTGCACTGTGACTCCAGGGACATCCAATGAAGCCACCAGCAGGTCCGTCAAAGCAAACAAGAAGAGGTGGCTCTTCATAAGGAGTCCCATCCATCCGGTCATTAAACTCCTCCCATGGCATACTACAAGATAAAGCTGACACAAATTCAAGGAGGGACCTGGGATGTCAGTGGAAAAGAAAGTCAAGGTTGCTAAATAGTGACCGTCCTGACTCAGGGGAATGTTGCACTGTGAATGATTATACTCTTGGGGCCACTGTTGGACCATCTCAGGGGTGGGGTGGGCTGCTGGCCACCTGGACATGGGTGTCTTCTTCTTAATTGCTCCTGCAACCTTGAGAGCTCCTTGCAAGCAGGACGGTTGCTCAGATGTGGACATTTTCTTCTCCTGTTTAGAAAACCCAATTAGTCTAACTTGATGAGAAGGGGCCATTGTGCCTGGGAGGTATTTTTCTGATGTTGCTGCAGCTGAGCTCAGCCCTTTGGAGAGGTGGCCAAGTGTCCTGCTCATCGGAGGCTCTCTTGGTGTAGAACAGAGATCAATGATGGAGCACGTCAGCTTTCCTGTGAGACTCAATCATTTGGAAATCAAAGGAAAAAAAATTAAACTTCAATATTTTGAGGTTATTCCGTGTCATCCTGCTGAGGCAAAGGTTGTGATGGAGAGGACTTCGGAGCTTGCTGAATGTCACTGCGGTGCTGCCCATGCTGTCCCTCCTTGGCTGTCAGCAGTAGCTGGCTCTAAGCTTGGCTTATCTCTGCGTGCAGCTGGCACAGCGGGGCTTAGTGTGGCTCCTGCCTGTTTTCTCAGCTGCTTTTGCTCTGCGCTGTTCCAGATTTACAGCCTCTTGCCATGACTTTCCAAACCCAGCACTGGCAATGACCCTGTCCTTCAGTCTTCTAAAATAAGGCCCAAGTAATTTTAAAATACTGAAGTTATCCAAGCACTCCCCAAACCCCTCTTTCACCATTTGTGGCTCCATCCTTTCCCCTCCACTGTAGGTGTCCACTTTGCTTGCAGCTGCTGTTGACCTTTCGGTGAACATTGATGTGAAAAAAGCCATTAGGCGGTGTTGGCTGGCAATGCCACAATGGAGCAGAAGACCAGCTCCTCCCTGGGCTTCCTCCTTTCTGTGTACTGGTGGCCATCCTTGCAGCTCTGGTGGCTGTCCTTGCTGGCTGGCTCCCTGCTATGTGCTCCTGCTGCTCTTCAGTATTGTCCCAGTGATCTCACCTGGTTCCCACCTTCCCTGGGCTTCCTTCTTGGCTCAAAGCCAGAGCACCAGCCCACACTCTTACAACACTTTCCATCCATCCCTTGAATTAAAAATCCCTCATTTCTGTAAACTTCAGTTTTTTTGACCCTGTTAGCTGCCTGCAAATCTTCCTCCACCTGATCTTTATGGCTTTCTAGCAGACCCACACAACAGCATTCATTTTCTTGTCCCTTCTCCTAGGGGCTTGCAGCCAGTGTAATCCTTGGTGTGGTCTGAACTCCAGAATAAATCTGTACCTCTGTGATGGTACCGAAGCCATCACACTCCTCTTTTGCCCCTGTCTGCCCTTCCTGAAAACATTAGTCCTTTTTCTATTAATATTTGAGTTGCGTGAATTTTTCACTGGGTCTTTAACGGGTCAGTAGGAGCCACTGACCCAAGTCCAGGCTTCCAGCTCTTCCTATTTCCCTCCACACTCCTTGCACTGAGATACACCTGGGATGCTGGGTGGACTGACCCATCATCATCTTCATCGCTAACCCCTCTTAGGACTAACCCTATTTCTGCGTGGGTCTAGGTCCTCATCTGGGTCCTGCTCCTTCCCTGCTTTCCCTGCCTGCTGCCTTTGCTCCTCATTCAGGATTTATGGATGAAAGCCAGTGAGTGTCTGTGTGGAGAGCTGCTCATCATGCAACCCTCTCACATCTCCACTGGCCTCCTTCTCCCTAGCAAAGTCTGTGCTAGGGCAGAGCAATTTCAGGATGACTTTTGTTATTACTGGAATTTCCTGGTGAGGACACAGTAAAAAAAAAAAGAAATAAATCTTTAATCTGCAGTATTGGGGGGAATCCTGTTTGGATTCTGCTGGAACTGCTCTGCCCTTCCTTGTCCCCTGCATCCTTGCAGCATCACTCTCCAGTTTCAGCGATATCCAGCTGGTGGCATCATGGAGAGCAAAATCCCCAAACCCTTCTCTTCCCCCTGGAGTTGTCATCTCTCATGGGCTGCATTTCTTGAAGGATCATATTTCTCACTCCCACACATTTTTAACTGAAATTCTCCCAGATGGAGTTTTGCAATGTCAAAATGATTTTTTAAATCACTTTAGCCCAAACAGGACGTCTCTCCTTGCTGGGCCATACAGCCTGGCTTTGCCTCCCGAGGACCTTCCCATTCTACAGACCGACCACAGTTCTTTCTCATCCCTTTAGATTGGGCTGGGTCTGGCCTTGGTGGGATTACATTTCAATTGGTAGGTGACAGTAAAAAATCTTCAGAAAAAAAGAAAAAGGGTGCTGGTGAAAATGGGAAGCATTCAGTGCTTTAGCAGGGCTGTAATAGCATTTACTTGCCTAGCAATTTATTTAGCTTACTGTAGTAAAGACAAAGTGTATTAAAATTTAGATAACTTTGAGGGCTGATAAAGGCACAGTTCTTCTAAGGATTTCTGTGTATAAATTCATGTAAAGTCTCACTTCAATAATAACTGCAAATTACAAATGCTTCCAAGAAGCAAGAACTCGTTCAATTATTAAGCACCCGGTGGTGCCTGCCTTGAACTCGCTGCAGTCTGGCTCAGGGACTAATTACTTTTCAATAAGATCCTTCTTAGGAGAAACCCTGCCCCCCCTCATAGCAACGCTGTGGGCACTCAGGTCATTAGAAGCAATTAAGGCTAATTGTTATCCGGCATGGACAGAACAGCTTTAGGGAATGGCAGGAGATGGCAGGACCTTGCTCTCCCCATTAGATGTAGATCAAGCTGCCCACACTAGGCATGGTCAGGTGGCTGTTTCCCATGCATTCAGCTTCAATAATTCTGCTGCCATCACGAACACCATTAATTAGTATCCATCTACAGCCTCAGCAGAAAGACCGTGTGGGCAACAAAGGTGTTTGCAAAGTACCTTCCGCATTTTAAAGCCGTGCTGAAAGGGTGGCGGGTGTAAGTGCTCACCCAGTGGACATCCTCGACTAAGGGAAGACTTTGCTTTCCACACTGGCCCCGCTTGTATGATGTGCTTCATAAAGAAAACCAAACAACCCCAAAAACAAACAAAAAAAAACCCCAGAAAAAAATAGAGAACCAGATGTTCCTCTCAGTGCATTCTTGCTATGTGCATACTCAAGTTTTAGCCTTTACATAATGCCATTAGGTTTCCCAATTAACACGTAGCACTCAGATGTAGTGAGGGGTGGAAATCTGGACCAGACTGCAAAGGATCATGACTTGCAAGCTGTTTTTTTTAAAAAAAAACCTGAATCACAAACAGCATGATGGCCTCTGTCCATAAATCACAGTCTCTCTGACACCATGTCCCCGAGGAGTGAAGTGCATTAATAGACTTGAAACTCTCTGAGAAGTGCATCTTGTGCAATTATGCAGGAACATAAATGCTCTGAGCTCAGGCAGCCTCTGAGTGCGGCGTTAATCTCCTGCTGGAAGGTTTTCAAGTCAAAGCATATCCTTCAGGAAACATTATTCCTTCTGTGTTATTCATAAAACCCCATATTTTGAAAGACTTTCCATGACTGAAGGCATCTCACACATCACAGGCGATGCTGTCCCAAAATAGTTACGCCCAAGGGAGCGGGCTGGCAGTTTTGCAAGAACAGAATGGGGGAAGGTTGTAGTTTTTCCCTTTCTTGTTTTCCTCCTCCTTTACCCAAGGCAGGATTTCTCTCTGCCTTTTCCCAGTTATTGCTGCAGATGTCGAAACCCAGTTCTGTCGCAATTTTCTCTCCTGTGTGTCTCTATAGCAGTGCCCATTCATAAGAACTGAAATATCAGCTGAATATATGTATGCCTTGAGATTTCCCTCCTCTGCTGCTCTACAAGCATTCCAGGATGAAGTTTGGAAGCAGAATAATAAGGATACTTCTCACTGCGTTTGCACAGCCCGTGAGATTCCTCTTTCTTCAGGACAGGAATGGAAGTCCCGTGGCTGAAGGACAGGAAAGGAACCATGAGTTCAGCCTCTGGTTTTGGCTTTGGCTTTCCTCTTCTGAACTCAAACTGCATCAACATCTGTGCTACAGCTGCTGACAGCCCTCAGTGCGCTCTTGCACGCGTTAAAAGGCAAGGCAGGGATTCAGAAAGCAGCTTCAAAATGTATAGAAGCAAGGTGGCTAATTACCACCGGTGGACTCCAGCCACCCCATTTAGATCCCAGCTCTGCAACCAATTTCTGCAGAATTCAAAACATTTCTGTCTTGGATTTTGGCTGGCTCTGAGCTGAACTGCAAAATCCCAGCCCTAGTCCAGCTGTTTTTTCCCAGCCCCACGTGCAGAAAAGGGTCAGCCTTCAGCCCCACAGGTGATGTCTTCCATCTCCCATGCAGGACACTGAGCTGCTCCTTTGCAAGCCCAGCTTAACTCTTGGACCAAGAGCAGAGCTGGAGTAACCAGCAGAGCCTGGGCAGATATGAGCTCACTGACATGGCCTCTCCCAGGCTGGAAGTCCTGGTTTATTCACTCGTAGATGTCTGTAATTTCAGAAACAGGAGATTTTATCATGCCTTTGCACAGGATAAATGCTGCTGTCGTTTGCTGCAAACTGGTTTTAATTGTTCCAAGAAACACTTTTTCCACCGCATCCTCCAGAGAGTTTGACGCCGCTGAAGTGGCTGTAACGAGACTGGTGTGGGAGCACCTTGTGTAGCCCAGTCTGGCTGTAGTCACGGGGACTCCCTTAATGCTTGGTTTTCCATAGGAATTATCCTTTTCACTTACATGAGACGCACTCAGGGTCTGCATATCCAAATATTTGAAGGTCAAAGGCTTGCAGTGACCTAAAAGCTGGAAGAGCTGCAGGAAAGCTCTTGGTCAGAGCGTGGCAGCAGCAGGCAGGAGACAGCACCAGGCTGGGAGCCACCGGGCCAGCGCACCCAGAGAAACACTCCCTTTCCAAGGAGTTCATGGGCTTTTTTAGAATCCTAGAACAGTTTGGGCTGGAAGGGACCTTAAAGACCATCTAGTCCAAACTCCTGCCATGGGCAGGGACACTTTCCACTGGACCAGGTTGCTCACAGTCCCATCCAGCCTGGCCTGGAATTTTTCCAGGGATGGGGCACCCACAGCTGCTCTGGGCGACTCTGCCAGTGTTTCGCCTGCATCCCATTCCCACATGATGCAATACCAAATCATATTGCTAATTCATGTATAGCTAATGCATATATAGCTAACTGAATTCCCACAGCCCAAGGGGGTGGTGGCTGCTGTCCCCTCCTCGCACTGGGCTGTGTGTGACGGCCATGGCCGGGCTGCATGCCCTGTGGCATCTGTTAGCTTACAGCCAAATTCCCCTTCAGCTCTAATGCTTTGCAGAAAGCTCTTTGCACCCTACAAAGGAAAAGATGGGTGAGCAGCTTTTGGGGCTGCAGGAGAAACCTGTCTGACCATGGAGATGCAACCTGGTGCTGTGCCAGCGAGCAGCCAGCTTGGACCATTGGGGCAAGGATGTTTTGCTGCAAGGAGGTGATGCTTCTCTGCCTTCCAGGGTGCTCTGCCAAACACCCAGGTCCTGGGATGAAGCGGCAGCCTTGTGCACGTTGAAAACTCCTGCTGGCTCACAGCAGCTAGAAAAAGAGTAAAAGGAGTCAATAGATGGTGCTCTTCTTTCGTGCAATATAGCAGCTTGATATTGCTGCTGGAAGCGGTGTCCACCTTTCCCTGCTGCTCTCTGGGCATGGGGGCTGATGACCCCCTTGTCTGGGCCATTTTGGGTGTCTGCACCTTGCTCCTCTGCAGCTGGAGAGTGTCCTCTTCCCACCGGGTTATTCCCCCCTGTCAAAGAGCTGCGACCCCCTACACCCAAATTAACCATGTTTTGTGGGTCCTGGGGGACTGCCTGTGCATGCTGCACAGCCTTTCTGGAAAGAAAGGAGTTATGCAGCTGTAAAATATTAATAGGTTTTTTTAGATCTAATAATGCCTTCCTGTGATACTGCAGTGCCGACGAGAGCTGATAAAGTTTATTTTCTCTGCAGTGCATTATCTGTCTGATGCAGCCCTGCTCGGGAGGACAGCTCAGGGTCACTTGGGCGAAGAGTATTTTTGAACACACTGATTTGGCTGTCTCCTACTTAGCAAAATGCATCTCTGCTGCTAGGGCTAATAAAGTGCCTGTTTAATTAGTATTTAATGAGCTTGTGTGGGGAAAACAGATAATCTTCCCTTCAGAAACATCAAGCCCCTCTGCCCAGCGTGCCCTGTTTCCCATGGCTGGGCATCCCGTCTGTCAGACCCCATCAAGAAATGCCAGGAGGAAAATGTGACTGCACCTTTCTCAGCTGCTGCTGCACCACGACCCTGAGTTGGAAAATATCCCATTTGGACTTTCCATCTGGGAGCTTGTGGCTTTTGGGATGAAAAGAGAATGGGGAACCCACCAAAGATCTCTCCATCTCCCCCAGTACTCGTATTCTCCTTGGATGTGACTTTGCAGCTGTCCTGGTCCCCAGGCTGCAACATCATGAAATACAAGTGTGAATTTGGAAACCTCGCCTGGGTTTGTGCACCTGTTTGCAATTGAGACAGCCCCAGACACCAATGCTCAGGGCAGCGGAGGCCGTGTACACCCAGGCATCCTTGGCAGAGGCAGCGGGAGGGACCGGCAGCAGCACCAGGGCAGGGTGTGTTGTTCTGGCCGAGTGGCAGCAGCAGGTGAAGGGGTGAACCCAGTCCTCTAGAACTTTGAAATAATTTGAAATCCAGGTTTTGGAAGATGTTCAAAACAACCTCTTTGTTGTTGGTGTTTTTTTTTTTTTTTTTTTAAAAAGATGTACTCAAATGGTTTTTATGGAGACTATAAAGTGAACTTGGAAGATGCGTGCAGGGTAAGGGTGTATGATCCACTGAGAGAGCAGCGGCTCATGGAGTCTGATGGTATTTGATCCTGAAAATGTTACCTCCAGGGACTGTGGGTTATCAAGCCAAGCAGTAAAACACATTCAGCATTAACTGTCCAGACCAAACGCCTCATGCCAGCCTTGTGTTGGCATCCTCTTCATCCCCTCAAAATTCAAGGGAGGTAACGATGGCCACAGCAATCCTGGAGCCCTACCAAACCTGTGCTCCCCTGGACCGAGGGCATGAGCCTCGAAGGATCCATAACTGAGGCTGTTCTGCTAAGACCTTTGCTTTCTTGACCTTTTTCCAAGTTATCAGGTCCCTGAGCAGCCTCTGGGCTTCCCACTACCATGGCACAGTAGCAGGCAGAGAGTGAAAGGGCAGGGAGCTGGAGATGGACTATCTTCCCAGTCCCACCTAAAAGCTGTATAAAATCAAACTCTGCATCTGAGCTAGTGCATCTGCAGATGGTCACAGAGAGGTTCCTGGATTTTCTGAGCAGAGAAATATATAGGCAGAGTTAGGGCTGGTGGGGAGAGCCAATTTTCCCAGTCAATGGTGGGAATACTGAATTTTGAAGCTGCAAAAGGCCAGTGAGGCCGGAGGTCCAGAGGATGAACATCCAGGACCTGTTTTGAGAGAGGCAGTTTATGCCGCTCTCTGGAGAACCTGAAATATCTCCAGCTGTGTTTCGTGGTGGTTCCATCACCTTCTTCTGCAGAGGTGACGGAGAACAACATCCTGGAGTGGATCGAGCCTCCGGAGTGGGTAAAGATGAGCATCCTCACTTGGGTGCCTGGATGTATTTCCAAGCCCACAGGTTAAACGCAGCACCACCAGCCAGCTCCTGTTGGGGACCACATCCTCACACTACATCCCCCTGCCTCCACCCAAAGATTGCAGGTGTCCCAGGCTGTGATGAGCTAAACCCCCCTGTGATGAGCTTTGCCTCTCTGGTGGTGCTCAGCAGTGGGTCCCAGCAATTCCAGCTTGTAGGACAACCTCTGTACCTCTGCTCACACAAAAGGGACAGCCGAGTTTTTCTTTGCCAATGCATTTCCAGAACAAGTTGATAGCTCTGTCTGCTTTCACCCCACACCTCTGTTCATGGTGTCTAAGTGCAGGCAGCAGCTCATCTCACCCATCTCTCTGCAGCACAGAGATGGCCAGGGCCAGCTCCATCCGTGGCACACACGGGTCCACGTCCCCATCCCAGCCGGCAGCAGATGGAGCAAATCCAACAACCAGGGGCGAGGAGGAGGAACAAACAGCGAAGGCTGGTAGGGCTGAGAAAGCACCAGAACTCCAAAGAGACAAATTCCAGTTTGCCTTTGACAGCTTTAACGGGGTCTGCCTGTTTGTTAACTCCTCCAGTTCTTATCTGGAAGTGCCTTAGTAATTAGTGCAAAAAAACAATGGGGAGAGATATTGAAAAATAAATACTCTGGGGTTATATAAACAAATGCTCCCAATCACAAATCCCAGGCTAACACCACAGCTTCGTAAGTTAAAGAAATAAATGCAGATAAAGCAAATGGAATAAGAAAATGAATGTAAAGAAAAAGCTCTAGAGGGATGGGACCCTTTGCAGGGAGGAGAGCCAGGAGATGGAAAGAAAGCAAAGACCAGTTTGGAGACTGGGACTATTGTGTAAGCGGTTTGCAAAGCCCTGTATCAGCAAACCACATGGGCAGCTCTGTCATTTTTGGATTGCAACTTCAGGAGAAGGGAAAACGAAAAAAAAATAAATTCCTATTGACAGAGATTGCAAAAGTTTTGGTGAAAATGTACTCCGGCTTTTGAAATTGCAGCCTAAGCCCCACCTCCACACACCCATCCCCACCTCCAGGCTGGGAAGTAAAAGTAGTGAATGGCCTCAGCAGCCGCTGGCAGAGGAAAACTTTTGCTCCCAGCGCAGTGGGACTGGGATCGGGAGAGTCCTGAAATTGTGAGTATGGCAGCAGCTGCCCTCTGCGAGGAGATGCTGAGGATGACTTTGGTACCGAGCTCGCTCGGGGTCTGCCTCCGAGCGGCAGGGCGGGCTGGGGGTCTGCTGGATGCGAAGTTTCTCACGCTGCTTTTCCCTGAGTTGTTTTGCAAGACTCCTTGAACCCTTTTGGCTTAGGAGCTGGATTTTCCCAGCAGCTTAAAAGCTAAAGGGGGAAAAAAAGGAGCGACTACAAATGTTCTGCGTGCCTGTTGCGTGCCAGCTTTCTGCACATGTCTTTTGTCGCTTCCTCGCTGCTTGCGTCTATTTATTTGAGTCTTTTTCCCAGTAAGGCAGCTCCACTTATTTCTCCCTTTGCAGGGAGTTTTCCCATTCCCCAAGGCTGCCACTGTTGGTTTTGTCTTACAGGTTTGCTTCTCCTTTGACAGCAATGCCCATTCTCACCCCGGGTCCTGGCAGGCTCTCGGGGAGGATGTGTGGACCTGGCCTGGGCTGGGACCCTGTGGGTGCCGCTTGGGGACCCTGGCCAAGCCCAGGCTTCTCCGGCAGCACATTCCTTGGGAGAGGAACCGATTCACCCTGACCCAAAGCAGGATCACAGCGTTGGTTACAAAAAGCCGATGTGACCTCCTGGCTCTGAGAAAATCGGTGGAGGGAGCAGGGGAGGGTTAATGCTGGAGGGAAAGCCTTTGTGCAGCTCTGCAGCTGGGGGTGAAGACGCAAACAGCCCATTGATCGAGGTGATGGAATGCAACTCTCTTTGTCATGTGCTTTTGCTGCTCTGGAGAGGTGTGGGTTTAGCCTGGGGGGGAGCCCTGTGTTCAGGGCTGAGCTGCTACCTCTGCTTGCTCCCGCCAGCATCCTGCTGGGTTTTTCTTAGCTGGTCTGGTCTGAGTGAATCAGGCTTCTTGGTTTCTTCTGGCTCTTGCAAATGTTGGAGCAGATGTGTCCCTTAAACTGTCCAGTGCTTAACAACCTGGAGGTGGGGTAGCCTCCTGGGAGCCGGCTGTGGGATCAGCTTGTCCTCCCTGAAAACCCTGTTTTTTAACAGGTTAGAGGTGGGATTAAATGCTGCAAGAAGGCACCGGGCTTTGCACAGCCCAGCTGATCATGCATCGGCCGTGCTTGCTGCTTCTGTCTGATTTTGGCTGTAGTGTTCCTGGTGGGCATGGGGACATCAAGGCTGGCTGTGCTGGGATGGGATGGGGAGGTGTCCCACCCTGGGTGGGGGCTGTTGCACCCCTCTGCTTCCAACCCCTGTGGACCTGGTCAGCTAGGGGTAAGGCTGACCCATCCCTGGCAGCACATCCAGGTTGGAGAGAGAGGGTGCAGAGGTTTGTCTGGGGCGACCTCAGGGCACAGGCTCAGGGCTGCTCAAGGATGCTTTATGTCTGTGTGCAGAGGTGGTAGAACCTGTTACTGCTCCAGTTCCTGAGCAGGTTTTTCTTCGCTTAAGAGGCACGTGATGCTCAAGGCTCCCTGCAAGGTGCGTAGGGGTGCACCCTGGGTCTCTTATATCTCTGGTGGCTTTGGGCAATTCCTGTGTCAGAAGGGCACATCCCTCCCTCCCTCCTGTCTCACCTGGATATGTGTCTAAGGCACCTTGTCACAGCGTGCATGGATTTGCAGCCGTGCCATGGGCTTTCTCCAGCTGGAGCCCCTGCAATGCACTGGGAAATGGGTGGGATCCCTGGAACCATGATGCTCTGAGGTCCTGCTGCTTCATGTCTGACCCGAGCAGGCTCTGAGCTCTTTACTGTTATGCTTAGTGCACCAGTTCCAGAGCAAAAAGGAAAATCCCAGTCAAGGATATTGGAGTAAATTAAAGGTTGCCCAGAGCAGCTGTGGGTGCCCCATCCCTGGCAGGGCTCAAGGCCAGGCTGGATGGGGCTGGGAGCAGCCTGGGCTGGGGGGAGGGGGCCCTGCCCCTGGCAGGGGGTGGGACTGGCTGGTCTTGAAGGTCCCTTCCAGCCCAAACCCCTCTGTGATTCTATGAAAGAGCAACAGCAAATGAGGCAAAAAAGAGAGACACTTAGGGCTGGTTATGAGCAGCACCAAGGGTACCCAGCCATAAAAACAGGCCAGAGCTGAGCTGCTTCAGGAGCTTATCAAAATTCATGTCTATATTTCACCCTGTGAGCTGCATATGACAACCTTACCCAGCATCCGTTTGAGGCAGTGCAGTGCAGCTCGTCTGCAGTTGCTGGTACAGCTCCAGCGGGCAATGGAGCATGCTTTATCCAAGCTCCCATCAGGATCTGATTTCTCAACAGTGGTCCAAGCCATATCGATCCATTCCAGAGGACCTTTTATCAGTTGTGTGCAGAAATTTCATGACTGATTTTTTATTTTTTTTTTCCCCACTCCCTGCACTGGTCTACGGTGTCTTGTGCTCAGGGACAAGATGCCAGAAAGGTGAAAAACATCAGAAAGGAGCATCACCTCCCTGCTGTGGCATCCATGTGGCACCCATCTGCTTTGCCATGCACTAAGAGGCAGCAGCTATTGAAAAGCCGTGTAGCCTGAGTGGGGGTTTGCTCCCCCACCTTGTTTGCACAGACATGTACAAAGCTGTGCTCTGCTTTGGCTAATTCCCTCATAAAGTTTCTGAAAGGCTGTTAGGGGAACCACTGACATCAAGCTTGCTGTGAGAGCCCTCCTGACTCCCAGCCCTCCTTTTTGTTATTTATTATTTGGTTATTTTGCAACGTACTCTAATTTATCTTCATTTTCCCTCCTACTCCTCCAGTTTTCTGGCTTTTGCCAGCCATGCTGCTGGGCGTGGGTGGTGTTCCCAGGCTCTGAAATGCTTCGTCCTGGCTCACCCGAGCACTCCTTACCCAGCCGTTCAGCTTTGCTGGGCTGCTTGGTTTGCAGCAGCAACCCAGGCGTCTTGGGGGACCTTGGTCTGGTCAAAAATAGATCCTCACCCCTCCCCTTTCAATGTGGTTCCTGGCTCTCAGTTTGGTCCCAGTGCTTCCCTGGGGGCGCTGGTCTGCACCATGCAGGACCTTTATCCTGCATGTGCCCTGGCTTAACCTATCCGGTGGATTAAATGCTCCATGTCCGGAGCCATTACCTTGCTAAATGTGGACCAGAGGGATGGCTTGGGAGCCTCACTACACATCTCAGGACCTGTCGTTAGCCCCAGGGTTTGTGGATTTTCAAAAGAAGTGGAGACAGCGTAAGACGCTGCAGAGCAGCAAGTGACATGGGGAATTTCTGGCTTGAAACATGTTTCAAACTCTGCAAGGCTCTGAAATATCCGCTGGGAGAAATTGGTACTGGGTGGATGGCTGGAGAAACCCTGGGACAAGATCGCTCCCAGGGATGTAGGAGAGGGTTCGCTGCTGGCTGGGTACCGGGCTGCAGACAGACAGCTTGGCCGGGGCAAGCTGCAGGTCCGGGGACTTCCAGAAAACAATCTCCATTTTCACTGAGCTTTCTTGATCTGTCTGAGCACGCCAGCCCATAACTGCTCTCGAGGTGAGCAGGAGGTGCTTCTTCCACAGGGTGGAAAAAAAACTGGCAGCAAAAAGAAAAGAAGCAACAGCCCTCCATAATAAAGATGACTTTCTGCAGTCCATTAATATTAAATAATGGAAGAAGGACACTTAGTTGTGACATGAATTAATTTCCCCTGTCGCCCAAAATATCAGTGTTTCTTCCCTTTCTCCTGCCAGATCCAGCCCCCTCAAGGGTTTGTTTGCTCCAGCACTTGCTTCTGGTCCCAGCATAGTCCCATAATGTCACCAACTCCCTTCTACTCACAGCATTTCCTCCTGGGTGTTTATAAACAGCTCCTCTTCAGCTCTCTTTTGCTGGCTAAGGAATTTTTTCACTTCTCCTAAGCTCTACTCTCGGTTCCCCATTCCTCATAGCAGCACTTCTCTGCACCTACCCTTCGATCAATCCCTCTTGTGTGTGGGTGGCCGGCACGGTTTCCAGCTCCCAGTGAAGTAAATCTTACTGGTCTCCTCCTGGAATCTGGCAGCACTTTGGCTGCTAATCAATGGGTTAGCCTGGAGAGAGAAAAGAGCTGCTCTTGAATGTCCCATGGAAACAAATGGGTAGGAAGTAAGTGAAATTGGTGTATAGGTGCTCCTCACGCAATACTCACGTCAGCGCAGGGGATCAGGTCCATGGTCCTGGGCAGACCATGTGTGCAGATGGAAAATCCTGGTTTGGGTGTTTTTGGTTTTTGTAGAAGTTGTAGATTATATATATATATATATGTATATTATATATAGCAAACAACATCTGGATTGCTCCAGGAAGGCTGTGCACAAGGAAGCTCCTGGGGCTTTCACTCAGGCTGTGCGTTCAAGGCACGAGGCTTTTGCAGTGTCTCCTGCTCTTCGTTTTGCAATAGCTTCCCCTACAAAAAGTTAGTTTTTCTCATCAGAGCCTGTCTGCATCTGTCAGTCACTGAAGCCCCTCTGGCCCCTGCCTTTTTCTTGCTTTCATACATTTCCTCCAGCTGCTCCTTGCCAACGGCACTGCAAAGTCCTACAGCTCTTTAAAAATACTCATCTTTCCCTATGTCTTCCCTCCTGTCCAAGCATCAGTAACGTATGGAGGAAAAAAAGTACCAGGAAGGTATTTACAGTATGTAAAACCCCAGATTAGAAAAACTCTGGTTTGTGGTCACCTTCCTTCAGATTTCTATCAGCAGATGTTTCTCCACAGACTCAAGCACTGTGTCTGCAGCCTATGGAAAGGCAGGTCCCCACTGGGGAACAGGTTTTTTCATATTTCATTCATCATTTTAACTCCTGTCCTGGGGTCTTGATCTGCTTGGAGGAGAGACTATGTCCCTGCCAAACACACAGGAGGTGGTGCTAAAATAGGAAATCCCCATCGAGGACACAAGGCATCACTTTTTGGTATACACGCCACATCTGCTCGTCCCCCATACAAGAGTATGCTCAGCATCTGGCACGGTCTAGAGGAGAGGGCTAACTTTCTATTCAATACACTGCCTAAGCTCTTACAGAGGAGTAAAACTTGCACAGCTGTGAGATTCCTGTCTGGCAAAATCTTACACATCCACATGTCCTTCAGCTGAGCTGCATTCACCCGCAGCGCAGCTGCTGGCACAAGCCAACCCATAGTTCACACGGGGAGGAACAAGGGCAGGAGCGTGGTGAGGTTTAACGAGAAGTTGCTTTTGCACAGAGCGGGATGCATCCCATGAGAGCTTGGGAGGCAGCAGGAGCAAGACGGGTGAGTGGAGGGTCTCTGGGGCACTGGACCCCGACAGCCCCATAGCTCTGGGCAGCCTTTGAAAAGGAAACCCTGCAAATGATTCATGTCATTAAGCAATTCCCAGCCTTGCTGCTCATGTAACTCACTGAGACTGGGGACCCCAGCCCCAGCGCCTCCCTCGCCTGCACCCTCTGCGATGCCTTCCCTCTGGGCTCTGAGCTGCTTTTTGCTCTCAGGTGCTTTCCCCTCTGGCAGGCAAGAGGCTTTCCCCTCTGGCACCTCAGCCTGTGCAGCGGGCACCGTCTTCTTCCCAAGGATGCATGATGATGGCGACTGCCACCATGAAGGTCCTCCAGCACATGGGGACAGTCCCATGCTGTGCTCATGGCTCTGCCGGCCTTGCTCTGCAGAGCTGCAGGAAAGCTGTGTGCTGGCTCAAAAATGACCACCCAAAAGCAACCCTTTTTTTCTTTTTTTCAGTGTGGAGACCCTCTCCATTTTATCCTGCCATGTGTTCCCCCCCAAGGGAATGAATGCGACTGCGTCTGATCTCACCTTACCTCAGACCGCTGGGCTTTGCACTGTGTCCCCGGGCTGGATACGTTGCTGCCTTTGCCAGTAGCAAATACACCTTGAGGATGCGACTGGCTTGTCATGTTTCTTCTGGTGGCCACATTGGGTTGGGTTGGGCCATGGAAGTGCTGGTCTCTCCCTGTTGACTGCCAGCATAGGCCAGCAGGTGGTTCAGGGCCAGGTGTCCCCAGTGCACATGTAGGGTCAGGTGAGTTCCGCAGCTGTGTGACAGCATCCACAGCTGCAGCTCCTCCACGTGCCTCACTTCCATGGGAGATGGCGTGAGAGTTCCCATCTCTGGGTGAGCTCCCACCCTTTCACCGCATCTTGCAGTGCTGAGGAAGGTGAGGACACCTCCAAGACAGTCTCCAGCTTCAGCAGGGCATGACGAGGAGGGCAGGGAGCTCTGTGAGACCTCATCACGAAAATGGGGAGGGCTTCATCCTTCCCAAGTCAGAGGGGTCAGGGCTGGCAGGGACCAGAGAGCAGCCGGCCCTGCCCCATGCCAAAGCAGGGCTGCTGCCTCTTCCTCATCACCCATGGTTGTGTTTCATGGGTTTCAACACCCATCTTTCTTCTAATCTTTTAACTTCTTGGTAACAGATTTTCTTTGGCTTAGCTTCTTGTGAGGTTTCTGGGACGTGTTATCCCTGGCACATTTCTCATTGCAAGGAGTCACCAAGCTGGTCTCATTTTCACTTTCTTTTTGCCAGTTGGTGCAAGACAGAAACAGCTTTTGGGAACATCTACACATACTTTTTTATTTCTCAATCTTTTTTCCATGGAGGGAATGATGTGTATACACTGTCTTTTCCTCGTGTTGTATTACGAACATCATTGCACCCACATTTTCCTAACCGGCTTCCCATTTAACACAGGCACGCTCATATAAATACACACACTGACACTATTCCAGTCTTACCAATGTGATTGTAGATTTATTGAGCAGAAGGAAGACAGATTATGGGATATTTGCTGGCATTTTGTCTCCCCTGCTGGGATTTAATTTGCTGTGTTACATTCGCCGTTATTTACCCAAGCTCTGCTGAGCCCAGCCTGTGCTTTTCCTTGTTCAGCTAGCAGGAGCCATGCTGCTATTAATGAAGGCATTGTGATAGATTTATGTCTTCAGGAATGGGACAGGACGCTGGTGCCACTGAGCCTGGTCCCCTGCTATGGCAGCCAGGACCATTGTGCAAGTCCCAGAGAAACTGGGAGGTTTTGGGGTACTTCTGCTGGCCTGCTGTAAAAGAAAGTGTGGCCTGGGGACAAGTGGAGCATCTTAATCTGTGCTGCAAAGGCTTATGCGATTATCTGGCCAAGTTCTGTACATATGGGGGCCCCACATTGTAGCCCCCCACTTTGCGGGTCACTATCTCCTGGGAGCAGAGATGAGACATCAGGCAAGCAAGGCTGTAATTAATGGCAAAGTTTTATCGTAGCCTGCTAGCATCAGTTGGTGTGGGACTGACCTGCTGGCACACCCAAGCTCAGCTCCCTGTGCCCACAACACCCGGGGCTTGTTGTGCCAGGCTCTGCCTTTCCGAGGGATGCTGTGACTCAGGACAAAACTGTGGAGAAAACAGGGCTCTGAGCAGAAATCCGTCACCTGCAGCTGAAGGAATAGTATCAGCTGATGGATCTGCAGCATCAGGCACCTTTGCTCGCTGAACAGCCATCCATCCATCCATCCATCCATCCATCCATCCATCCATCCATCCATCCATCCATCCATCCATCCATCCATCCATCCATCCATCCATCACCTTCCCTGAAGTATATAAGTAAAACCCATGGGTGCTTGGTGGCTGCTGCTTGGGGTCCTGCTGCATGAGCTGCTTCACTGAGCCCCCGCACTGAAAACATCCATCTCCCAGAGGTCACCCTAGGTGAAACCTGGCCACCTGTGCACCTCACTGGAGTCCCAAACACCACTGTTGAGCATGGAAAGTCCCTCTGAGTTTTATAGGAGAAGCAATTTTGCTTGAGATTTTACTCGCAGGCTTTTTAAGGAAGCAATTTTCTGCTTCATCAGGGTGCAGCACTGGCTTTAAAGGTCTTTGTGCCAGGGTCAGCGACACCGGTTGTGGTCATGGATCCTGCCACCTCTGCCTGTCACCTTGCATCCCACCTGACGCCAGCCTCTCAGTGTCTGTGTCTCCCTAGAAAATGAATTTCACACTCCTGTGATTTGGGGTAGGAAAGGTGAAATGCGCCATTGAGCACTCCAGCAGAGCAGTGCCTGAATTGTAAATACCTCTGCAGGCCAAGATAGCACCTCTCCCCTCTGATGAAGTGTGCAGATGAATACAGCTGTGTCGGAGCTGATGGGTGCAGCTGTACACAGGAGAGCAGTGCAGAAACGGCGGGGCTGGCCGCAGCAGCTGCTTGGTCGTGGGGCTTCACTCCTCATGGTCGAGGAGCGGAAATGAGGATGAGCAGTGAAGTGTTTGGATGAAGATGCTCAGAGGGGGTTCTCATAGCAGAACTGCAGCAGCCTGCTGCCCTGGGAGCTAGGGAGATGCGAAGGTGTGATGGGGAGCAGATGCTGGCTGCGTTTGTCTTTGCTTGCCATCCATGGTGAAGACCATCGTGAGCAGGAGACCCTTGCTGTGAAGGTACCTCCTTCGGGAGGTGTTCAGGGAGAAATGTGCCTTTGCCCTTACTCCTTGCCCCACTGTTATGTTTCTTAGACATCCCTTCCCATCCATGTATGGGCCAAGCTCATCCTCTTTGGCCAGTAACTCACCAGGCAGGCTTCCAGTGGCCATGTTCTCCTGAGCTGTGTCTCACCAGGAGCAGAAGACTGAAGTCAGAATCACAGTGTGGTTGGGGTTGGAAGGGACCTCTGGAGACCATCTAGTCCAACCCTCTGGTAAAGCAGGTTCTCCTAGAGCAGAGTCAAGCAGTGACACCTCCTCTAGCTTTGCAGAAATGTCCCGTTGCCAGCACCAGGAGACCAACATGCAGAAACCGTGTCTCTGGGGCTGGTTGAAGGGGGCTCGGGAGGGAAGGGGGTGCTGCCAGGCTACCCTCTGGTCTGAAGGCAGCTCGGATCCCTCACTCCTGCAGGCAGGGATTTGCCCGTGGCCACAGCCTAGTTCTCCAGCCACCCCAGCCCTCTAGACAGCCAGGAAATGCAGCCTCTGATTCTCATTAAGCACGTTGTATAATCATGGTATATTGTGTAAACACAGCCTAATTGCTCTCGAGTAGCTAATAAAGATAAGTGGGATGGCCACTCTGGGCTTGTGCTTGTAAAGGGTGCTGGCCTCCTGCATTCACAGCTTCTGCAAGAGCCTGGTCTCCAGTTAGGTCCTTCCTTGCAGTGCTGTAGAAGCAGCACCACTGCTTGCCAAAAGGCCTTGCAAAATGCTTCAGCCTTGCAAAAACACAGCCCCCGCTGCCACAGCCCACAGCCTTTCCCTCTCCCAGTTTATCCACTGCTCCACAAACACTTTATAGAGGCAGGTGGTATCTATTCCCTGGCTTGTTCTTGGGGAAACTGAGGCACAGAGATGGGAAGCAGCTTGCCCTGGGAGTGGGGTGCTGTTGGTCCTGGTCTTGCAGGGCTGGGCTGGAAGCAGGTTTGGGTCAGGTTTTCCAGAATCAAGGGGTGGCACTCTGGGACTGATTATTCCTTACCTTTCCCCTTTGTGCTGGTGTGGCCCCTGCACGCTCCACGGGTACCATGGCCAATGCGCTGGGATGCCTGGAGCAAGGCAGGGATAGGAATTCCCACAGCGCATCCTCTTCCTGGGGTGCCGGAGGGGGCTTGGGCCATCAGGCTGCAGACCTGGGCCAGGCAAGTTCCCCCCTTGCCCCAGTCCCACTCGGTTTTGCTCTTTTTGCTCTCCGCTGCCCTTACCCCATCATGGGTGTATGTTCTAGTATTTGCTGTCTCATCCCTCCTTTCTGCCTCCTTCCCCTGCTGTACCCAGCCTGCAGCACCAGTTCTGCCTCCTTCCTGCAGAGGAGCAGATTTAGTGAGACCTCTTGACGTTACTTAGGAGAAATAGCACTAATTGAAAATAGTCTTTCTTTCCATCCGGAGATGTCCATCTGCTAGGAGAAAAAAGCAGCTCTTGCCAAGCAAATGCCATCCCCAGAGGGTGCTGCCACAGCTGGGCTCGATCCAGACGAAGGCAATAAGCACCAGTCCGACCTCAGCATGCTGCTACCTTCATGCAAATTATTATTTTTTTTAATCAACTAAGTCTTATCTGCTTTAATATTTGGTCTGCTCGTTCTCCTTTGTGCTGGATCAAAATACTTTTCTGTTTTATTTTATTCTTAAAGAAGCGTGGATGGATGGATGGATGGTATCTAAGTGCAATAGGTTATCTTCATTTTCAGCTGCTGGCAACCTTTGCATCATCTCAGATCCCCGCTGAGTGTTTCCCCTCACAGTCTCTCGGGGCTCTCCCACCTCCCTCTCTCACAGGCAGTGCACACGCCCAGGCAATACTGAAAAGGAATCAGGAAACCTCGCTGGTGGTGAGACGGAGGTGTGCGTGGTGGGATGGAGTCAGATGTGGCTGTGCATCCTTGGCCACCAGCTGCTGACAGATGATTGCAGGTTGTCCTTAACACAAAAGAAATTTGTGGTGAATCTGGGGCACGGTGAAGGGTGAGGGACGTTCATAACCTGCTTAGGCAGGGATTACTGAAAACATTTCTACCAGTGCTTTCTACCATTTTCTTCTGCTGAGAAGACTATGAAAGCTGATTAGGGAAGAAGTTGGACTAATTCCAGGTGTAGCAGCTTCCTGGACACTCTGAAGTGTTAAAGGATGCACACATTTACAAAAGGTCCTGGAAAGGATGGGCAGGGGGACCAAAATATTCCTCCAGACCACAGGATTTGTTGTTTGCAGGTCTAATTGAGTGCACCTTTGGTGCAGAGGGCTAGCAAAGACATTAATACAGATAACCAGGGCAAGAAGGGCATTAAGCCTACAGTGATTACCAACTCCATGAGCATGCCCATCCCTGGAAATCCAGGCCCAGACTCCTTTTAGTTTCCCCCCGTTGCTACCCTGGATCCCTTTTTCTTTTCCCTGCATCACCCCTGAGCTTTCAAGAAGCTCCAGCAACAAACTTGGTAGCTGTAAATAATTCATCACAGCGCTGCTCCCAGAGACAGGCAATATTGGATGCCATGGTCTGGAGAGAGGCAGGTGCTTTTGCTCTTGTGCTGCTTAATCCTCCAGAGGTTCCAGGGAGCTTTTCATGGATGCTTTAATTTACGATCAAATTTACTTTATTGATCCCATCCTGTATTTTGTTGTAGCAATATCTTGTCTCTTGAAATGGGGCTGAGGGCAGCAATTGCTTTTTGCAGAGGATGCTGTGGAGCTTGTAACTCAGTGGAGTGCAGGTCCCCCTCTTGAATTTACTTCTGAGCACTGCACTTAAGGGTTGTATAAATGCCATTGTTAAGGCAGTCTACATTTACTAGAGTTTACATCAACCTGAACATTTTTTTAATTTGTCTGAGGCTGTGGTATGTGCTCCTTTGCCTCTCATCATGGGGGAAATAGAATTACACAAAATAATAATGCAAAACCTTTCACCCCATTTGCTGTAGAGCTTGCAGATGCCACTGAGGTGGAAACATCTATTAGAGTGTACTGAACAAGCTAAAGCCTAATGTGTTTAACGTGCCTCCAAACAATACAGTTTCCTGAGCAGGAAGCCTGGGTACTAAAAACCCAACAAAGACGTCATCCTCCCGTGCATCATTCACTCCACAGACATAGCAGGTGAGAAGGGAGGAGGGAGCGCAGGTCCAAAGGGAAGGAGGTCAGCGGGGCAGGGAGGGGAACGGTGGCTTCCCACTGATGTACATTTCTTTGCACGGTTAAATTTAGGTGGTGGTTGGGAGCCAGAAAGCTAGAGTGGAAGGATTCTTCCAGTGGAGATGCAAAACCACCATGGGTGAAAATGAGAGGTGGGAAAGGAGGGCTTTAATCCATCACAGACCCAACGTATGGAGGGATGGAGAAGGGCTTGCTGAGCCCTGCTCCTGCAGGCAGGAGCTTCTGCCTCTGAGGCTGTAGGGAGGTCCCCAGCCCCCACCTTCAGTTAGGCAGAGCGATGGTTGGCTGTAGTCAGCTCTTGGGAAGGCAATTTGGCCAGCCAGCATCTCCAAAGCCGCTTGATCTCATGAGCACACTTCTGCACACCATGCCCTGGTGAAGCCACCAGCCCTGTGTGATGGGGAGCTGAAACCACTTACACCCCATGCAGACATGCAGCAGCAAATGTGACCTCAGCCACAGCTGGTGAGCTTGACCTCGCCTTGGGGAGGTGGCGGAATCGCCATCCCTGGAGGTGTTTAAAAAACACATAGATGTGGTGCTTAGGGACATGGTTTAGTGGTGGGCTTGGCAGCGCTGGGTTAACGGTTGGACTTGATGATCTTAAAGGTCTTTTCCAACCTAAATGACTCTGATTCTATGATTCTGTGATTCATGTCTGGGCAGTTCCCTCACACTTGGCCTAAGGCTGCTCCAGCACCATCCAAGAGCTGAGCTAATGCACAGTTGGGTTTTTCTTCTCAGCCTCTTCTCCCATCTCTCCATTGCTGTGGGTATTTTTCTCACCCTGTAGCACTGACCGCCAGCTATAGTGTCAGTGAGTAAATGCATATTGCAAACAAACCTACAAAGCTCAGACAGCTTGATACAGTGCAATATGTAACGCAGAGGCTGGATCCTGGTCTCAGATGTATCTAACCAAATCAGAGGAGCTTATCTGGGGTTTGTGGGGCTGAGCTACCATGGAAGGAGAATATGGCTCAAGGGGGTTTGCACCAGCACGGTGGAGACCAGAGCCTGCCCCATGCATTGTGTGAAGACCCTAAGATGCTCTTTGTGGCTGGGGTTAAGGTGGTATTAGGGGAGGTCTGGAGATCTGTTTCCTAATTTAGACGGTCAATCTAGGCAGGTGGTTGATAGCAGACAAAAAGAAGACAAGATGTCTCGTGTGATTCAAGGGTATGAAGGGGTTGATCAGAGCAATTAGACTCCCATAGCTTGGGGCAGTAACAATTGCCCACATCCCTTCTATGTGTATTGAAATAATTATTACAGGATCAGGATCGCAGAATAGATGAGATTACAGAACCAGAGTCATGGAATGGCTGGGGTTGGAAGGGACCTCTGGAGGCCATCCAGCCCAAGCCCCTGCTAAGGCAGGCTCTCCTAGAGCAGGTTGCACTTTTGTGTCCAGGTGGGTTTTGAATGTCTCCAGAAAAGAAGAAGGTTGGAAGGGACCTCTGGAGATCATGGTAACACTCCTCCTAACGCAGCCCATCTGGCTTTCCTTTGCCGTGAGGAAGTGTTGCCGGCTCACGTTCAACACCAGGTCCTTCTCTGCAGAGCTGGTGAGCCCACAGCCTGTGCTGATGCCTGGGGTTGTTCCTCCCCAGGGGCAGGACTTTGCATGAAGTTGAATTTCATGAGGTTCTCCAGCCTGTTGAGGTCCCTCTGGGTGCCCCTTTCTCTATCCCATTGAGGTCCCTCTGGGTGTCCCTTCCTCCAGCCTGTTGATGTCCCTCTGGATGACAGCACAACCATCAGCTCTGTCAGTTCCTCCTCCCAGTCTTGTATCTCCAGCCAACTGACTGAGGGTGCACTCTGCCCCATCACTCCGGTCATTGAAAAGGATGCTAAACAGGACTCACCCCCATAATATTTAAAGAACATCGTCCATCATTCTGTTGGAAGGCGTTGGCCCCAGATATGCTCTTGTATGGCTGGGATTTTGAAATACTGGGATCTTGGCCCAGCACTGCTTTGTTCCTTGGAAGTGAAATGATTGATAATTTTTAACCTCTTAGGTGCCTTTGTAGTTAGCACGTTAGTGTTTTGCATGCTGCTGTGTTGCTTTGTCGAAGTGAAGTGCTAAGAGAAAATGAAAACCAGGAATAATTAACAATTCCTTACGACAACTGTGTGCCTGCTGTGGGGGTGTTTGCAAGCACGACAGGATTTTGCTGTGCTGAGCAAGGCGAATTTAGGCAGAGCAACTTAGCATTGTGCTGAATGATTTATTTTGGCAGGCGGATAAAGCAGACTGACAGGATGACAAGTACCGCTACAAAGAGCAGCTACTTGGATCGCTCCCGGAAAACGCTCTGCAGGAACCCATTTCTCAGTATCAAGGTAAATACCTCCTGCTTTCTATAATCCCCTCTTGGATTACTGGCCTGGTAAAGAGGAGTTTAACTTCCTGCAGAAGGCATTGATAAGACTTCTGTTTACCAAATGTATTTGAAAAATGCGGCAGAAGTGCTGTTGGATGTGCAGCCAGCTCCGTCCAAAATCAAGTGGTGGGAGAGCGATGCTGCAGCGCAAGTTTAACTTGCAGCTTCTGCAGTGTTTAACAACTGTCAGTGAAATTCCCACAGCCCCCCCCAAAAAAAACCTCCAAGAGAAACAAATCCCAGATCTCAAAGCAGCTATGAGCCTCGGTCTTCATGGAAATAATTTTTTTTTATGATACCCTTGATAAATGCTTCTATGTAATGGTGGCAGCAGAGATAGAGGAAAGGGGGAATTGATGCTTGAAGCTTAGCACACAGCAGCCTGCAAAACTTGGGGTATTAGTCACCATTTAGGCAAGGAATGGCATCTAGTTGGCTTCCCTTGCTTGAATTTATTCATGGAAAACGTATGTCCTAAGCAATGATTCAGGCCACCCGCCCTGCGACACCTCCTGACCCTGACACGAGCTCACCCAGCTCCTCCTTGTTTTGCTGCTGGGTGTCTGGGGCCGTGCAGGGAGATGGTTCCTCCACACCTCCACCCAAGAGCTCTGCCAGGCCCAGTGCAGGCAGCTAGACGAGTGGACTTGGTTAAGCCCTTTGCAAAAGCCCCAAGAGCTGGTTGTGGTGGGAACAGCAGGTGGTGGTGGTCACTTCTGCACAGCAATCTGATGGTCGGAGGGCTGCCCAGGGAAGGCACAGGACCAGCTTGACTTGCCAACGTAGGTGTGAGGCCACATTTCCCCTGTCCTGGAGCACCCAAACCGCTGAGCCATGGGGAACCCTGGGTGAAGGTCCCTTTTTCGCCCCTTATCAAAGCTGGGAAGTGGTGTGAGGCTGGATGCAGTAGCAGCTGAGATCTTCTGGTGGGGGGGCCACTGCTGCCTGTTTGGGATTAGCATGTTGATGTTGAGCTTGCCTGCAGGTATTATGGTCTTGCCTCCTACCCATGGCTGTGTTGGTGCCAGGGGCGGGGGTCCTCAGCTTGTTATTTGCATGCTCAGTTGTTTGCAGAGGAGGATCCGTGATCCTTGGCTGTGGAGGTGGTGGGGAATCCTTTTCTCTTTTTATAGTTGGTGGTAATAGTATTTTTCTAAAAAGTCCCATGTAATGATGATGATCACACCACTTGTGTGACTGGTGGTCTGCTGCAAGGTACTATTGATGACGTGTAGTGACACTCAAAAGAAAAAAAGGGTGTAAACATTTTGATAAGACATCTGCAAAGTGGAAATAATAACCAGTATTGACCACAGTGATGTCAGGAAAAGCAAGTGCTCAGCTTGCATCAAAATCAAGTTCATATATCTGTCTTCTTTTCCACAAAAAGGACATTTTGAAAGTTTTGCGTTCTTTTCTCACATGTCACAAGGAAGCAGGAAACTAAAAATAAGCCAGGTATTGGCCTGGCTGGATGGCAGATGCTATGTTCGATGGAGCATGTTGTTTGGCTTGTGAACATCAGCTTTCAAGATGCTCTTGTTTAAACAGGCAGACGACAGCCAGGGAGTGCTTTGCTATGGGAACAGACTACTGTGAAGCGGGAGCTTGAGACACACAGGTCTGAGGGAGCCAAAGGTGGTATGATGTGGGAGCAGGTCCAAAACGGCTGAGTGAATAGATGGAGAGCAAGATGGAAAATGCTTTTTCTGTTCCTATGCAGTCACAGGTTTGGGGATTTTCTGTAATATGTAATACATATTACATGTATGTAATATGCAGTATTACATACATGGTTTAACATGGGCTTTTCCTAGCATGTCACTGCAAGCATGTGCGGAAAATTATAGTTTCCTTTACGTAGGAGAGTTGGTAGTGACCTGGTAAGCTGGGAGATCAGATTCCTTATTCTTCCTGTTGTCTTTTCATTTAATTTTTAATGTAAGCCAGAGACAGTCATATATACCTTGCTTCTTCAAAGTTATAGAATCGCAGAATCACAGAAGGGTTTGGGCTGGAAGGGACCTTCAAGACCAGCCAGTCCCACCCCCCGCCAGGGGCAGGGCCCCCTCCCCCCAGCCCAGGCTGCTCCCAGCCCCGTCCAGCCTGGCCTTGAGCCCTGCCAGGGATGGGGCACCCACAGCTGCTCTGGGCAGCCTGGGCCAGCGCCTCGCCGCCCTCACGGGGAAGGGTTTCTTCCTCATGTCCAACCTAAATCTCCCCTCTCTCAGCTTCAAGCCATTCCCCCCTGTCCCACCACTCCCTGCCCTTGCCCAAAGCCCCTCCCCAGCTTTCCTGTCGGCCCCTCCAGGCACTGGGAGCTGCTCTAAGGTCTCCCCGCAGCCTTCTCCTCCCCAGGCTGCACAGCCCCAGCTCTCCCAGCCTGTCCCCACAGCAGAGGGGCTCCAGCCCTCTGACCAGCTCCGTGGCCTCCGACGGGCCCGCTCCGACAGGTCGGTGCTCTTCTGTGTCTTATGGCAACGCAGTGCTGTAAGTGTCCTGCCAGACTCTGTGCAATCCCAGGTCCTCTCCGAAGAGGAGCTCTTTGCAGAACTACGGGCTGCACCTGGGCTGGCACCCTCTCTCCTGCAGCATCTGGTTCATTCTTTTTTGGCCGAATAATTGTACTTCATCAGTAACGATCGCATCATTGTCTATTGCTACGCTCAATGTAAGATTTCTTTGTCACTGTTGTGGGGAAGCTTTTGGGTTTGGGGTTTTTGTTACAAATGCTGGTAAATTTAGTCCACCTCATCCCTTGTGGCAGAGGTGAAATGAGCTCAGAAGAAGTCACCAAGGCACAGGGCTACCAGAGTTGCAGAGGCTGGAGGCACAGGAGAGGGGAGAGCTCGGTGCCGTACGGTCCTGAGGTTTCTCCCCCACTCCTCTTTTCAGTCCATTCAGCTGTTTTGGTTTTGAGGTTTTTTTTTTTTACTTACCAGCAAGATTATCTTTTAAAATAAAATCCCATTGATTTTTCCTTGTGGGGATGTTTTAAAGGGGTTTGAAACTTCAAAGATTAAAGCTGCTGAGATGCAAAGTCAGCTCGGATCTGTGAACAGAATCAACGTTTGTTTTGCTGAGCAAAGGTGTCTGTGAAGGTAGATGTAGAGGAAACTCTTGGTGGGGAGTTTTGCAGGCGAGTCCTGGGCAGGGCAATGGGCAACTCTGAAACCACCCATGCCTGATAGAGTCTGCTGCTTGCTGAAGGGTCCCTGGAGCCCACCCTGAGAAGGGCAGAAGTAAAGGATACGGTGGACACCAGTTCTGCTTCTGATAGACACCTACTGCTGGGTTTGTGCTTGGAAAGCTCGGCAGGGAATCCCTGACTGATCTCTCCAGGGCAGAGCAGCGTTGCAGGAGGCTGCAGGGATGATTGCAATCACAGCAGGCTGGGAGCAGCCACGATGAAGCCATTGCCAGGTGTTACCCTGGCTGCAGCCGGTGGCCAAGGAGAGCAAATCCTCTCTTCTGATTCTATGTTTCACATTAAACTGCTGAAGGAACTTGTTTTCGTCCCTAAGGCAGAGATGACCTGACCATGCATGTCACCAAACACACAATTATAGTCAGCACAGCATGTTTTCCCCAGATCTTTTTTTTTTTTTTTTTTTGCTTTCAAGAAGTTAGGTCACCCTATCCAGTTTCTAAATGACTTCCTCAGAAAATATAATGTCAAGTCCAGGGTTTGAATGGCTCTTGCAGAAACACAAACCCATTGCACAATGTGGTTTATGCGTTTGAAGTAGATGAAGGACCAAAAATCACAGCACTGCAATTTAATTTTTTAGAAATAAATAAATAAATAATTAATTAATAAAAAAATTATAAAAAATCTCCAGAGAGAGAGCTTGTCACGAAAACTCTCCATTTTTGGTTGCCGTGTGTCAAAATGCAACTCAGAGGCATAACTCAAAACTGTCCTTCTGGGCAATGCTCCTGGGGCTGATGGTCTCTGAGCCTTTAGAGATACCTGTCATGAGTTCCTACAATCCATCAGAGCAGATTAAATTAAGTCAGCTGCTGCTTCTCTTCAAGTCCAAGGTCTTGGCTTGGCTTCAAGCTTGGCATTAAGCATCTCATGATGGACACACAAGTTTGGGGAGGAGCAGTTCTGCTGAAGAACTGCTTACTTGTAGACACGAAGTAGTTCGGGATCCTCTGATGGAGACTGCTACAGAAGGAGAAACTTTTTGGAAGGCCTATGTGTGCGTTATGGCAACAGCTCACCTGCAGATGAAAAGGAAGCAGGCTGGAAGTGACTAATTGCTTGGCAGTAAAGCATAGTCCGTAGTGTGAGCCACCGTAGTCAATACAAAGAGGTTTTGTCCAGTAAAACTGGGATACCTGGGAGACATGAAAGTCCACTTGGACATTTGAAGACTGTGGCTGAGAATGCGATCACTGCTGGGTTGTTTAAGGTGCACATGTTTTCAGGCATTGTGTGTTGATGTGGTCAGTGAAACCCCTCCTGGTAGGGCCCCACGTAGGAAGGTGAGCAGCCCCAGGGCGATGCCATGGTCCCATGGGCATGTTCCTCGTCCCTGCCAGACCCTGCCTGTTGCCATCCTGTACCTTGAAGACATGCCCAATGATGTTAATGACTCAGAGGTGGCTTCCAGATTCATTAGCAGACACAGCTGTGAATCCAACATCCCTCCTCAGGGGATGGCATGCTTCCCAAAGCCATCGAGGAGCTGGCTGAGGACATTCACTCTCTGTGGGAGCTTCAGCCCTTGATGTTTTCTGCTCTGTGCTTTAGTTCAAGAACAAACCAGAGCTGACCCTGCCCCGAGCTTTTATTACAAGTGGATCTATGCAGTGGTAGGGACTCGTGCCCAATTACATGCAACTGGTATTGATTGAAGTGGAAAAAACTGATTCCTCCCAGGCCCATTTTCCCCTCTCTGTATGCACAGCCTAGTGCATGGGATTTTATCATGTGCTAAGGCACAAACCCCTTTCTTAAAATAGCAGCAAAAGTCTCCCAAACACATGGAAACAGTGTGATAGGGACTTCCCTCTGACAACGGGGGCAAGACTGGGTGCGCGGCTTTCAGAGCCCTTACATGGAAGATCTGTTGCCAAACTGCACGATCAACACCAGGAACACAATGGAAGCTTTGTAAGAATTTTTTTGCAGACCGCTAAGAGAGGGGGTATTTGTGTTCAACCCCCAGGTCTGCAATTTACTGGCTGTTTAGGATTGAGTACATTTCTCTATTCTCTTACACTAAGGGAGAGGGAGCAACAGCAGCTTGCTGATGTGATACAAGCTTAGTAGAGCAAAGCCTGCAAAAATATATGAAAAAATATAGAGAACAGCAGAAAAGCAGCAAGTTCCTTCTGGTGTGCATGATTGCA
The DNA here is from genome assembly GCF_015220075.1 of Falco rusticolus. Taxonomy (NCBI): domain Eukaryota; kingdom Metazoa; phylum Chordata; class Aves; order Falconiformes; family Falconidae; genus Falco; species Falco rusticolus. Next base: position 486,116 of record NC_051188.1, read on the forward strand.
GAGAAGCTCCTCCTTTGACGTGTGGTAGAGCAGAGATGCACCCATCCCAGTGCTGGTTGTGGAGGGTGTAAGCATTGGGCTGGGACATCGCTGCCTGCGGGTGAGGGCACCTGAGCACAGGCCTGGCAGGGATGCTGCCCTTCCCTCTGGGAAGAGGTCTTAGGCACTCTCCATGCCTCACTGGTGACGGGAAGTGATGGTGGCACAGCTCCAGAGGAGGAAGGTTGCTCTGCACCCTGGCACTGCAAAGGTGCTGGTTTTGGCAGGGCTACATCGGTCCCTGGTCTAGTGCAACATCTGGTGTTATCTCAACGGAGAGCCTGAGCAGACTCTTATAATAATGTTTCAGATATGTTTATGTAAAAAAAGCCATTAAAAACCTCTCCCTTCCTTCCTCCTCAGCCTATGCAAGTGCTTGTTTGTATTCTCTGAATTGTTTTAATTCTACTGATGTAGATGGGTGAAATTATGAGTATGGCTTGGCCCTTCACGGGAAAGAGGTGCCAGAGAGCTGGGCTTGGGGTTGCTTCTGGGAGAACCCAGCTCTGGGGCTGCTCCTGTCTTTCTGTGGATATGTCCTGCTGTCAGGACTCAGGTCTTGGGGAAAAGGCTAGTATCTGCAGACCCAGGTCACCTTCTGATCTTCTCCTGTTGCTGTGGTAGCCCATCAGACCTAGGCCAGCTGATCGCACCAGTCCCAAGTCCAGTCATGGAGGAACTCCAGCCTTGAGTCCTTGGGAAAGGTAACTAGATGGCATGGAAAGGTGATGCTATATAGGATCTGCCTGCCCTGTGGCATGGGCTGTTTCCCAGATCTAGCTGAGAAAGGTGTAGAGTGGCACCTGAGTCTGCATGTGGTCAGCCCTACACCAAATATCACAGGAGGTTCCAGGGGAGCCCCGTGACAGACACACTGCTGGGTCTCAAACACCGACCACCATCATCATAGCTATGATGGGGCAAACTGGAAATCACATGACAACAATTACTTTATTTCGCACTCGTTAAAATATTCCCCAGCCTAAAACTGCCCCATGGTTAGGGTGGTTGCCCGCAATGACTCCCTGAGGAGCAAGAAGGAGACTTGGCCTTGCAGAGCTTCAATTGCAAGACCTCCCACTTTGCTACCTTAGGAAAGCAAATCACCATCATAGAGAAATGGGAAATGCAGGAAGTCTGGCAGATCCTGCAAAAAGCCAAGTGTCTGTGACATCTTCCCCAAACTAGCTGCTTTATAGTCACTGCAGAAGTTGGAGAAAATGCAGGCAACGGTCTTCACATTCCTTGTTTGTTTCTTCCTTCTCAACCACTTCTACCTTGATTTTGACTTTGAAAACGTTTCCCTGCTTGCTCTGGGGTTCTGACTTGTGCCTGAAAACGTTTGTGCAGCACCTAGTGCAGTCACCACCTGGGTACCCAGGCTTTCATAAATCTTTCAGTCTCTGCTCTTTCAACACACACAGCGCAGAAATGTTAGATGTTGGCCCCTCTAATGTGTTTGGTTGCTAGCAGTCATTTTTAGAAATGGCCCACATTGAGGAAAAGAGATTGAAATGTTTAATTAAAAACTGCTATTGATAGCTTGATCTTAGGAAGCTCTGCCCGGCAGCCCATGGGGATTTCCTTCCCTTTGTTTCTTCCTGCTGTTTGCACTGCGGTTGGATGCCTTTGCAGCTCTTTCACCGCCCTTGCTCCCTCGGTCGGACATGGTGCATCCCTGAGGGCTCTTTAACCACCCCACCAGCTCCTGGAGTTACCCAGGCGCCCTGTCCTCCACCTCTGGTGTCCTTAGGCTGCTGCAATCCCCTTGAGATGTCATGACACCAACAATATCCTCATACCCTTGCATTGACCCAGGCTTGTGCTCTTCTCTGTGTTCCCCAGAACCTGCAACACTGCTTTTCTTTTCCGGAAAAGGGAAAGATAAGTCTATCAAAATGCACTGCAGATTTCAGTGAAGGAGCTCTCTGCTCTCCAAGACAGGATGTTTATCCCCTGAAGTCCTGGCTTCCAGACTGTGGCATGGAGGGCATCCCCCAGACCTGAGTGTGGGGGGTGGTGGTGGTGGTGTGGTGGTGCTGGAGACAGGTGATGGTTGCTCTGTGGGCTGTAGAAAATGCAGGAACCTTCTTCTAGTGAAGGAGTTTGGTCTGGATGACTGGAGCTACAAGCAGCAGGTTGCTGCAAGAAAATTATAATCCTCCTGTGATGAACATTATGGTGTGGCTGTATTCTTGGGCATCTTAGAGCAGCTGCCAGTGCCTGGAGGGGCCGACAGGAAAGCTGGGGAGGGGCTTTGGGCAAGGGCAGGGAGTGGTGGGACAGGGGGGAATGGCTTGAAGCTGAGAGAGGGGAGATTTAGGTTGGACATGAGGAAGAAACCCTTCCCCGTGAGGGCGGCGAGGCGCTGGCCCAGGCTGCCCAGAGCAGCTGTGGGTGCCCCATCCCTGGCAGGGCTCAAGGCCAGGCTGGACGGGGCTGGGAGCAGCCTGGGCTGGGGGGAGGGGGCCCTGCCCCTGGCGGGGGGTGGGACTGGCTGGTCTTGAAGGTCCCTTCCAGCCCAAACCATTATCTGATTCCATGATTGCAAAGGCAGGACCAAGCCCGCCCTTGGACCTTCACCCCAGCACAGGCTTGGGGAACCACAGCTAGATACATTGATGCCAGTCCCTGGATCAGTTCCTCCAAGAGGGGAGGGGGCATTTTGTGTACCAAGACCCTGAGCAGACCTCAGCATACAGCTCACCTGGCTGTACCTCTGAATTATCACCTACTCCATGACTTGGCCCTGGGCCAGCTGCTACTTTTCCCCAAAAACTGTGAAGCTGAGAACTGGGGACCATTCCCAGCAAGTGTTTTGGGTGAAACTGCCCTGTTCTGAAGTTTGGTGAAGATGGATGCAGGCTACTGTTCCCAGTGGCCTGGGTATCAGAGAATGGTCCCCAGCTGGGTTCATTTACAAGTATAGACTCAACCTTCGGGACTCAACCAAAACTGTCTTTGAAGGGAGGAGACCTGATTCATGGCTCTTGGTGACCTGATTCACTCCATTTTGGCCACATTAGGCTTACGATGCGGACAGGATTCACAGCCTGTACTTTGAGAGGGTGGAAAGGAATGCTCTGGGTTGAGGCGTTTGTTCCCTGGGAGCTGATAAGCAGGCATCGTTTGATTGTAGTGTGTTGCCTTCATGTGTAACAGCGCTGCTGCCTGCTGCTTCTCCCTCCTTTTGCTGCAAGTATGAAGAAGCCAGCTCTGCTGGCAGGGAAGGATTTAGATGAAAGCAGGTTTTGTAAGGTTAGCCCTGCTGAGATCTCCTGGGACAGAAATGCATGTTGGTGTGCCTGTCCATATGACCTCTGGTGTCTTGGAGGTGCTGTAGGCAATTACACCCTGTGGTTCTCAAGCAGAGCTGAGCTTATGCTCTGCAGCAGCTGGTCCTCAGGGAAATCTCCCCCTCTGTTTACCAGGGTCATGCTGGTGTCAATAATGGTCTCATCTTCCAGGCACAAAGACTGTCTTTCTGGACCATACAAGTTAGAGACCCTGATGTTGTGGTCAGATACAGAAATGTAAACAAGTGGGTTTTGCTGCAGGACAAAATGCATCATCATGTGTGCAGCCAAAGACAAAGAGGGACATACATCTCTCCAGCAGATCTACGGTCCATGGGCCTGTTCCTTCTTTTCCTGACAGGTCACCAGCCGTGCTGTGACCTGATGGCGAGCAGCAAACAGCCCCTGGACCCAGATGCCTGGCGCTGACACCAAGCCACTGCAAATCCTTTGCAGGGCCATCTCTCTTTTCTGTGCTTCAGTTTGCCCAGATGGAGGAGAGTAAAATACCAGATTCCCAAACCATTTTGACCTCCTGTGTTGAAGAGGATGCGAGGCTGCTGAGCTGGTGTAGGCCAACATGCTGTGAAGGTCTTGGATTTGGGTACTCGCTGGCCTGTGTGCTGTGGGTGCCTAGGAAAAAATGAATCTGGCTTCAGCATTTCCATCTGAACTTGTGTATTCAGGAAACAGTACCTGGACATAGTCAGCACATCTTGCAGGAAAGTAGGAGTTTTAGCAAAGCTGACTCTGGGAAAGCTTTCCTTAGGCTCATTGATGTTTTCTTGGTCAAAACTTGTTGCATCTCTCAGTGGTGACATGAGCCTGGAGGGGGGAAGGTTGTGGATTGCATCCTGCTTTGTATGATGCCAGCGCATCACTTTTGGTGGTGATACCCATACCCCAATTTTCCAGTTGTCAGGGAGCCAAGGGGGCTTGACCATCCTCTTTTTCCCTTTTTGTGCTGTAAATAGTCCCTTTGCCTACAGAGCAGTCCAGTTCGGCAGCGACCCCACTTCAGCCCTGGATCAGAACAAGACATAGCAGAAATCCAGGCCAGGCTGAGCAGCTCCTCTGGGCAAGACTACTGCCTGGTGAGAGCTGGCTGCAAAACACATGGAGCTGGAGCAATGCCCCACTCCAGCCAGCCACTGGGAAAACATCTACCAAAAGCAGCACCCTGTGGTTTTCGGCAGCATCTAAGGCTGAGGGTAGCAGCTCTGAAAGGACCCAGGGATACTGCCTGTCCTGCACTCGGCTGAGTGGTCTGTCTCATAGAATCATAGAACCACAGATTTCGGTTGGAAAAGACATTTCAGGTCATCGAGTCCAACCATTAACCCAGCACTGCCAAGTCCATCACTAACCCATGTCCCCAAGCACCACATCCACACGTCTTCTGACCCCCCCATGGACGGTGCCTGCACCCCGTCCCCGGGCAGCCTGTGCCAGCGCTTGGCCACCCTGTCGGGGAAGACATTTCTCCCAGTGCCCACCCTGAACCTCCCCTGGTGCGGCTGGAGGCCGTTCCCTCCTGTCCTGCCGCTGGTTCCTTGGGAGCAGAGACCGACCCCCCTCGCTGCAGCCTCCTGCCAGGCAGCTGTAGGGAGCCAGAAGGGCCCCCCTGAGCCCCCTTTTCTCCGGGCTGAGCCCCCCCAGCTCCCCCCGCCCGCCCAGAGCTGTGCCGCAGCCCCTTCCCCAGCCCCTGCCCGGCTCTGGACACACTTCAGCCCCTCCGTGGCTGTTTTTCACTTTGTTTTAACTTGTTTGGGGACTGGAAGGATGCCTATGGAGAGCCATGTGGCAGCAGGGAAGGAGACAGCTTGCCAGCTCCTTTCCTTTGCTGAGTAGTTTGCAGAGCTCTGGATGAAGGGGAGGTGGTCACCATCCCTCTTTTGGCATTTGCAAAATGCTTCTGCACGAGGAGCAGGAAGATGGATGCTGCTCTCTAATGGTGTGGCCGGTCAAGCCACGTGGGAAGCAAAGCACCAGTATGCCCCAAATTCTGGAAGAGATGAGGTCAGATGATTTTCTGGGGGATGACAGTCTTTGATAAGGTTTCCTTCTGCAGGTGGAAAAGAATCATCGCATTTTCTGAAAGGAGATAAGTCCCTTACATCCAGGGCTTCCCAGGAAGGAAAGGAAAACAGAAGGTCTGAATTACTCTCCCTGACCTTCTCCTGACTTTCTCTAAAGAAACTGTTTGTTGCTGTGTGTGGAAGGGCTCATTCCTGTCCCAGAAGAGCTGCTGCCAGCACTGGGGATGGCTGCCTGACTCAGGCTGGACAGGAGCGGGAAGGTTGTGCAACATCCCACTTCTGCTGCTGGATCTCAGGGTCAAGGCCAACACAAACTAGCACCATCCCAGCTGAAATGATCCATTTGTCCAAAGCCACTTTCAGCTGAAGAAAGCAGACTCTCCTCGCAAATACTAACCCTATTGTAATTTTTGCCAGAGCAGAGTTTAATGGCCCTGAGCTGATTTCAGAAAACTGCTGATGGCAGGTGCAGGGGTAACATTTCAGAGGCTCATGGTCAAAGGTTTTATGTTCAGTAATCGTGCCTTTGTGTGGGACATGCAGTTGGTTCTGTTGCAGCTCCCAGTAATCGTGCTGGACACTCTCTTTTTGTATTGACAGTTCTTCGTTTTCTGCCACGGGCTTCTGCAGCTGTCCCAGCTCCTGGTCTCCGGCTATCTGAAGAGCTCCATATCGACCATCGAGAGACGATATGGCCTCTCCAGCCAGACATCAGGGCTGCTTGCTTCCTTCAACGAGGTGAAAAACAGCTTGCTTCTCCCAGTCTACCTGGTGGACGTTGTCCCCGTGCTCCTGTCATTCCTTTGTGAGACCTCTTGGTCTGTGTGTCCTGCTGCAGGTTGGGAACACGTTGCTGATTGTCTTTGTAAGTTACTTCGGGAGCCGAGTGCACCGACCTCGTTTCATCGGCTGCGGTGCCATCCTCGTCTCCTTGGCTGGGTTCCTCATGTCTCTCCCCCACTTCATAACTGGACCCTACGAGTATGACCGGTCCGTTGCCAGTAGGTACTCTAGGAATATATGCCTTTTGTAACAGAAAAAGGGAATTACTTTCCCTGGAGGGGTTGGGACCTGAAAGCTGTAGGTTTCTCCTCAAGAAATTTTAATTTTCTGAGAAGGTAATCATCTCAGCCCTGAGAGGCAACAACTGATGGTGGGAAGCAGAGCCAGGGGACAGCTGGAACCATGGGCAAGGGCACGAAAACAATCAAAACGTAAGCTGTGCCTCTGGTTCCCCTTGCCTTCTGCACACCCACACAGCAGGCAAACACCAGGTACTTCTGGTCTTCTCCAGCCATCTGGGCTCTCAGCTTCCACGAGTTGAGCCAAGTTGTCCTCATGCATGTGAACTGCTCCCTTATTTTCCTAATGTAGATAAGAGAAAGTCTCATAAACTCTATCACCTGAGGCCCTTTGCAGAAGGGAAATGAGAGGTCTGGGAAGGAGCTTGACTCAGCCCGATGTCGGGGGCAGCTTTGGGGGTGAAATGCTGTTGTGTGTAATAAGGGAGCATCAGTTTCACACCTAACTTCTGCTGCTTGTGGGGCACCTCACCCACCCATCTTCCTCTGTCTAGCTGAGCCATCTTTCAGGGAATGCTCTGAGTTTTTGGATCCCACCAGAAAATCAACCTCCTGTGAGAAACGTGCAGGACTAAATCACTCACAGAGGAACAGGTCAGGGTGGATTTGGGATTTGTCCCTGAAAGAAGGTGAAGGGTGAGAAAGAAAAAGAAGAGAAAAAGAAGAGAAAAAGAAGAGAAAAAGAAGAGAAAAAGAAGAGAAAAAGAAGAGAAAAAGAAGAGAAAAAGAAGAGAAAAAGAAGAGAACCTTCACTCTCTATTACCTTCCCAAATCCTGCCATGAAGCTCCAGCAAATCTTTTAGAAGCCTTCATTAAACAGCTTTTTTCTGACTCTTCAGAGAGAGCACAGCTGGTTCACACAGCTGCAGACAGTAAAGGAAGACTTAAATAGGTGAATAATTCATGTCTGCAAACAGGGGTCAGCTGCTAAGGACAGTTTGGAACAATTAGCTATGTTTCAGCAGTGCTGGTGCAGGTGGCCCTGTGTCGTGCACTCAAGAGTTGCATGTTATTTGGGGCATAACCATGGAAATCCTGCTACAAACACCACCACCGCCTCCCTGAGCATTTTAAGGAAGATAAAGCTGCTAGAATCAGCACTTTCACTTTGCAATCCATTTCTGGGTAAAACGCGTTCTGGTTTCCTGAGCAGCTATTCACAAAATCTGCAGGTTTTCTCACTTACCTTTATTGCAAGATCTATCAAAGGTCCTGGAAGTGATCTCAGCTCTGCATTTTCAGCGGAGGTGGCTTTTCATGGCACATGCACCCATCTCACTGTGAACACCTGCACAGCAATCTCTGCACTTTCTTTGCATTTTCCTTCACCTGACATCTACCACGTGCATACCTACACGCTTGCTGCTGTCTTAGGGAAACGCTTTCTCCAAACCAAGCTCCTTAGATCTGCTCCCCTTGTCATGGCAGGCATGTTCAGCAACACCACCGACCTGTGCCAGCCTGGGGTCCCGGGGTCCTGGGGGAACCTCAGCAATGCTGGCTGCACCCCCCACGCTGCCAGAGAGAACCACGAGGTTCTCCTTGTCTTGTTCACCGCCCAGGCGCTGCTGGGCGTTGGAGGTGTCCCCATCCAGCCCTTTGGGATCTCCTACATCGACGACTTTGCAAGCGAGAGGAACTCCCCCCTCTATTTGGGTAAGGCTGGGGTTGCTGTGGGAAGAGGGGAAATCAGAATTAAGTTAATAGCAAGGCCAGATGACTAATTTGCATTAATGAGAACAGAGATGGCTATAGCCCTTCTGCTCTACCCAGCTCTAGGAAGGTTTCCACAAAAATAGCTTATCATCTGCTTCAAGTTTGGTCAAACTGCAGACAGACCAGGGGTGCTGGAAAAGATGATTTAGGGGAGATGCTGGGACTTTGGACCTGAGAGTGATAAGCTGGAGATGGGCGTAATGACTGTGTCCTCCACCAAAAAAGGCTTCAACAAAGAGAACAGGAATAATCTGATCTCTGTGTTCACAAGAGGCAGCTATGGGCTGCAGATGCAGCCATGAAGATTTTGTTTAGATATAGGGAAAATTATAGGAAGCTAAAAAAGCAGCATCAACCGTCTGGGAGGTAGGCAAGTATCCTTCAGCAGAAGGGCTGCTGGAGAAGACACACCTAAAAGGGATGTCCCAGGGTGGTGGGATGGATGAGGTGGTCCTTACAGGTCCTTCTAACTCTTGCAGCTGTTAACTGTGACAGCCTTTTGAACTGAATGGGACAGCAAGGGTGGCTCAAACCCAGGCCATTACTGTCGAGAAACTGGAATTACTGCATCAAATGTTGCTCTAGTAGATGCTCCAAAACTACTTGAAATGATCACCTCTAAGAAAGGAGTTGAATCTTAGATTTGTTTAATTTTTTCATCAGTAATTCACTTTTATCTCCATCTTGTAAAAAAAACCTTTGGATTTTTTATGCTGAGGGGCACATCTTGTTCCTGGGTGTATTTCAGTCTTTCTAGGAAGCTGAAGTGGCAGGAAAGATCTGAGTTTTGCAAACCTTTCTTGTGAACAGAGCATGGAAAAAATAGGGTTGTTATCTTTTGAAAGGGATGAGATAAGAAAGCTGCTAGGGAAATAGCCTGTGCTGGAGGCAGATGTGGTGGGCACTGGTCCAGCCCAGTCCTGCCTCAAGGCATCTCTTGCCCCCGTGGTCCCTTCACACAGGGCTGAGCCCCTCTCTGCTCTCACCCCTCTGCAGGCATCTTGTTCTCTGTGACTGTCATCGGGCCAGGGGTGGGCTTCATGCTGGGCTCTGCCATGCTGCGTTTTTACGTCGACATCGACAAAGTCACTGGAGGTGAGTGAACGTGCCCTCAGAGAGGCAGCCAGCACCCTTCACACTGCATCCCATTTACTGGGCCAGCAGCAGTCCAGCCCCACTCTGGGCATCCCACCCCCCAGTGATGAGGGTGCAACCTGTGGGGCAGGGGCTGGCTCCCTTTGCCTGCTGTCTCCCCTCTTAAATCAATTCCATCACCGGGGGATGCTCTGAGACCGCTCCCATCAGCGCTGGAGGGGGGTGGCCCAGATAAATGTGTCCTTCCCACCCGACCACGCATCTGCAGGGTTAAACCTAGCCCCATGGCTGCTGGTATCCCATATTTTAATAACATCCTTCAGACCTGGGGAACCCTCACCCCTGGGCTGCTGCCAGGTCTGATTAGAGGGTTGTCCATCTGCATTGTGCTTTTAGAGCAGACCTGATGTCCATTCTTCTGCGAATTTTCTGCCATATGCCAGCAACAGCAGCTGGACCATTTTGCTGTCAGCCAGCAGCGGGGAAGAGTGTGGATGTGGGGGACGAGAAAAACCTGGAAAAAAATGTGAAAGAGCAAGATGGAGGGAAAAAAATAAGAGAAAAGGAATGGAGAATGGGTACCAGCACCCTGGCGTGAAGGAGCAGAGGGGAGGGGAGGGCGGGAGGAAGGAAGGTGAAAACAAGTGGAAGGGAAATGCTGAATAGGGCAAGGAAGGAGCGTGAAAGGGATTTCCTTTTCAAATGTCTCTTCCTGAGCCGTGCTATTGAAGTATTTGTAGTCGTCTCCTGTTTGGCTGCTCTTGAATCTTGGCTCTTTCCTGGTTATTAACAGAGCAAACACACATTATACAACTCTGCACATCCTCATCTGACAAAAGGGGCAGACAGGCTCCTTCGGGTGGTGACCAGAGAGAGCATCAGGTCTGAGGCTGGATGAGCAGTGGCTGTTGACACTACAGATGCATTAGTTTTGGCTCCTTCTCAGAGCCTCCAGCTCGTTCCCGCTCACTGACTTCACCAGATTTTTTTTCACCTGCACTTTGTCAACATACACATTTATGATATTTGCATCACAAAGAGCACAGTCTAGTCTTGACACTGCCACGTCCAAGCTTATTGCTGCAGCTATCCATCCTCCTCAGTGGGGGAGTCTTGGTGAGATGTTTTTTGCTCATCTGCCTCTGAAGGATGAAGAAATGGGATTAGGGTCTGCTGTCTGCCTGCACACCCTGGTGCTCGGTTCTCCTAGGCCACCTGCTGCAGATGGATGCTGAATGAGAAATGTGCCTGAGTAGCCAGAACTGGAGAACACCCGGTTTTAGAGCTACCTTCAGCCTACTGGGAAAAGCTAGCGAGCTGTGGCTGCTTAATGCTGAATCTAATGTAACCCCATGTTTTCCTAGAAAAAAAATATTGGTGTTTGTTCAGGAAGGGATTTAAAATTCCAGTTTGCTCCATACATCTTGCAGGGAAGATATTATCAAATTTCTTTGACCTACCATTTGTTGCTTCCAGAGATGGGGGATTAGATGTGGCAGTATCTACGCTACCGAAAGCCAGTGAACTGACTGCAGTTTTAATTGCACCCCTGCAGTGAGAATAGCTCGTTTGTGTTAAACCTCACAGCTAAGGAAGAGGTTTCTGGGAGGACTCATTTCCTGGGATTGCTCGTGAATACTGTCTAACCACAGGTATCCCCTTTTTCTGTAGAAATATTTCTTGGTTCAGGCTCACCCTGTTGTGAATTTGCATTCCGGCTTCTGCATATCCTGTTTTATTTACACCAAGTACCCTCCCCACAGAAAATGTTGTCTTTGGCAGAGTGCCCTGAGCTCGGCAGTGGGGGAGGCTGGGCCGGCTGAAGAAAGACAGACAGAAGAAAGGGATATAATCCTTATTAAGGCATTTCTAACAATTGCCTTCTGTTGGTTGAGCTGCAAACCAGGTACTGGCTGACAGACCAGACTGGTGGGCACAGCTCTGGGGTCCCAGTCCTGCTGTGAACAGGGGGTCCTTCTGTGGGCAGCCAGACTGCGGAAAACTAAACCACTGCTCCTGGCTGCTGAGAGTTAACGGTAGTTAACTCCATTTTACTGCGTCCACCTCTGGAGCCCCCAATATAAGGACATGGACCTGTTGGAGCGGGCCCGTCGGAGGCCACGGAGCTGGTCAGAGGGCTGGAGCCCCTCTGCTGTGGGGACAGGCTGGGAGAGCTGGGGCTGTGCAGCCTGGGGAGGAGAAGGCTGCGGGGAGACCTTAGAGCAGCTCCCAGTGCCTGGAGGGGCCGACAGGAAAGCTGGGGAGGGGCTTTGGGCAAGGGCAGGGAGTGGTGGGACAGGGGGGAATGGCTTGAAGCTGAGAGAGGGGAGATTTAGGTTGGACATGAGGAAGAAACCCTTCCCCGTGAGGGCGGCGAGGCGCTGGCCCAGGCTGCCCAGAGCAGCTGTGGGTGCCCCATCCCTGGCAGGGCTCAAGGCCAGGCTGGACGGGGCTGGGAGCAGCCTGGGCTGGGGGGAGGGGGCCCTGCCCCTGGCGGGGGGTGGGACTGGCTGGTCTTGAAGGTCCCTTCCAAACCCAAACCATTCCATGATTCTACAGTTCTATGATTTTAATCTTAAGAAAGGTTTTTCCCTTCCGTATGGATAGATGTCATGAATTTATCCCCTTGAGTATTTCCAGGCTTTTCACAACATGGGTATCCTTTCTCTGAAAAAGCTGTGATGGGGATGCTTTCCTTTGCCTTTCCGGATCTAGGACATCCCCCTGTCCTAGTTGCCTCCATCAAAGGGCTGAGTGGGTTTTTAGGCACCCCTGGTGATAACAAAGAATGGAATGTGATTTAGCACCATTGGATGCATCACGTGCAAATGCTGCTCAGACCCCAAAACCATTGATTCCCAGGTTGGGAGACACCACTTTGGAGCTGGCTGAAATTTGTGGTAAGCGGGGCCACCCATCGCCATCCCTTTGGTGCACTGGGCTCCCTCTGTTCACCTTTGATTTAATGCCTGTTTCTCCATTTGTGTTGCAGATGAAGTCCAGCTCATGAATAAAGACCCACGGTGGGTCGGTGCCTGGTGGCTCGGTTTCCTGGTCGCAGCCAGTCTCGTGGCCCTGTCTGCAATGCCTTATTTCTTCTTCCCACGGGAAATGCCAAAAGAGGTATTTGCACACCAATCCCTCGTGGATTTATCTCCATGTTCCTCCCTCACCACCAGCATTAGCTGCTGCGTCTGTGGGACACGTGACTATCAAGGTGGGCATGCGGTTTATAGCTGCATCCCGAAGTCAGATGTGAGCTGTAGTTTGCTCTCATCTCCCGTGTCAGAGGCTCTTGTATGTTAAGCTGATGCTTCATGAGTACCGGCATGGTGCAGGTAGTTTAATGGATGTGATAATTTCCTTGGTGGGGCACTGAAGTAGCACCTGCGTGTTGATTCATCTGTGTAGGAACATGTAACACCGGGAAAGCTCTGTCTGGCTTGAGGTTCTTCTCACAGCAACCCTCCTGTATTTACTACCAAGTTGGGGTTTTTTTCTACTTCTACAGAGCCCTCCTGAGTGCTTCAGTGCTCATGCCAAGATACAAAACAGCTTGCGAGCTTCCCAAGTGTTTTGCTGGCTGCGGGTCCCAGCGTGTTGTGAGGGATGCCACAAAGCAAATTGTTCTTTTAGAGAAGGCATCATGCTATGGTTTTGAATGTTCCTGGAGTTGCTGGAACGCGCTTAGTAGGTGAAATTGTGCTCGTCTGGATGCCTTGGCTGTATTCTAGCCTGTGTAATTGCCTTTCACGTATATTTTACCTTGGGGCAACATTGAAACTCTCTTGCCTAAACAAGTCCGTGTGCTGTCTGGTGCAGAAGAATTCTTCATTTCTCCTGCAGCTGCCTGAATTTCCACGGGAATGAGCAACTCTTAGAGAGATTTGGGTTTCACCTGCCTGGGAAAATGTGACCTGTTATACCAGTTACACTTCTAGGTGTACAACGATCTACTCCTAAGTTATATATGTTGTGAGGTTTGCAGAGGTGCTGCAGTCCTGCGAGGTAATGGGGTGGAAAGTGCTCAGAGCTTTGTGGGAGGAGGGCAATACTGAATGCAACGTGCCTGATTTATCCTTGTGAAGCTTGGTTTGCTTTAAGGTCATTACGGATGATGTATATTAGCAGAACCTGCTCAGCGTGCAAGGGTGCATTACATCTTAGGAGAAAGGTTCTTTATTAGGGCTGATGGGAATATTAATTTCATAAATGGCTTTTGAGAGAAAATAATGTACTTTGAACTAAAACAACTGTGCTTTATTGCAAGTGCTGCACTCTGATCAGCCCAAAAAATTTTGAAGAGTTTAAGGAAGGATTGGTTGGATATTGATTTTAAAAAAAAAAATCAGGAAGATTTCACTCTACTCTGCTGGCTGACATCTGTAGAGAACAGTCCCACATACCTTAGCACCCTTTGCACCCCGGGTCTTACTGAATTTCTCCCCATTATACCATTTCCCCCAGAAAGCTTTTGGAAACTGCTTACACTAAAAAAACAATAATAAGAAAATTACCTAAACGATGGCAACATTCTGCCCCCCTTGCAGGACAGGAGATGTCAGGGCCAGCCAAGCCAGCTCATGCCCATCCCATGCCAGCAGCAGCAAGGGGCTCTGCTTAAAAAACAAAAAAATACCTCTGTAGCAACTTTGCCAGATGCTGTTCTGGGCCAAACATCTGTCTGCGGTGGGAGCGCTCAAAGCTTTGTAGGAAATCTGCATTATCACGGGTGATTTTCTGTAGGTATAGCAGAAAGGAAAATGTAAATCACTTTCTCCTGCTTGCTCTTGTGGTAAATCAGGGTTTGGCTAAGGGTAGAATTGCAACCGCTTTTCCATCAGGAAGGGCAACCCCCTGCAGTGAGCTGGAGGCAGCAGCCTCTCTAAGGCCACCGAGTTAGAGCGTGTTAGAGGCATGGTTCCCCTCCAAAAGATCATCAGCCAGGGATAAATCTCAAAACCATGCAGGAGGGATGGGTAGAGCTGGTAAGACATGCAGCGCAGGAGGGTAATGTGTGTCGTGCACAAAGCTCAGCTCTGGGAAAGTGTTGACTCCAATGTTACCTGCCTCTGCCCCCGGAGGAGCAGCCACCCTTTTCCTGTAGGTCCCCAGCACTGTGGTGGCTCCTGCTGTGGCTTTAGGGTTGCTTGCAATGTCCTCTCACTACACAGAGCAAAGCTGTTGTTTCTTCTTGTGCTCGGCTCTGGTTTGGGATGGAGAGGGGGAGATGTGGCATTGCAGTGAGGGAAGGTGGGACCCCTGTGGCAGCTCTGCGGCACAAAGCCCCGTCCCCAACATGCTGCAAGAAGGGAAGGGAGGGATGGGCTCAGCACAGGGTTTTACAGACCAGCAGGAATGGACATTGTGATAACCTTTGGGTCAACCCTGTCTAAATACAGCTGCAGCTTCATTTCATTCAAGTGGTCAGCATTTCCTTGGCTGCTTTCAGTTTCAGGGTTTCTGCCTGTCCAAAGCAGGACGAAAAGCTATCAGTAGAGCAAGCACAAGCTGCAAGTACTTAAGCATCAGCTGGGGGCTTTCCCACCATGTTTGTAAAAGCCCCAGCACGGTATAGTACCCACAGAAAATACCTCCAGGCACAGCAGCTGTAACAACACATGGGAAAAGCACAGATCTGCTCTGTCCACAGAAGAAGCTGAGATGTTTCTGCACCACCAGCTGTGGGCTTCATTTCTGGAGGCCCAAAAGGAATTTCAGGTGCCCCAGGCCAAGCTATCCTTTTGCCACTTGCTGTCTGCAGACCTCTGGGACCACAGATGTCTCAGTAGATGATGGGGCTGTCTGGGAATAATGTGTCCACACCAAGCTGTGGGTGTGTTTCCCCACTGCAGAGTCCACCAAACAAGATCTCAGTAGCAAAGGCTGGTCCATGTCTTAGTACTTCTCGCAGCCAAAAGCACTATTTCCCTTCTCTGATTCTCATCCTACCTTCATGTGCCTTTCTTCTTCCTGCCTCACTCCATACAACTCATCTGAGCCCTTGGTGGCTTCTCCAGACCAAGGACCATCCTCCTCAATGGGCACCAGCCAGCAAACACTGAATAACAGCACAGCCCTCTGCCTCTTCGGAGATTTATTTGCCTCCTCCCATCAGCTGAGACAGATCTAGATTATTTATTCTGCAATGACATTTCAGCTTCACTTCTATTTGATAGCTTCTTTCTTTGAAGTTCCTGGAATGACTTGTGCACTTAATGTTAACATTAAGGATAATGAGGGTTTGCTCTTTTGATCTTTTTTCATAAATCAGCCACTCCAGACCCAGAACATTTTTATTTCTCTGCTTTGATACTTCTCAGTAGGTTTCTAGCACCTAAGTATCCTGAATAATCTTATTTGAGAAACGATCCCAGCAAAGCTATGAAGTTGTCATGATCTCAGGGAGGCATGAGAGGATGAGGCTGTTACTGGACAAACTGTTTCCAGTTTCCAAGATCATTTTTTTCCCAATAATTTCAGTTTAATCCTGCCTTCATGTGCCTGAACCATTTCTTGGGGTTGTGTCCTGGATTGTGGGGAACTACAGTGTCTGAGTGTTTTCCACTTGCCGAGTAGCCAAGGTTTAGCTCATGCTTTACCATCTGTTGCTGCCGATGTTACTGCATCCCTATGCAGGCAGTTGCACTCTGACTACTTTCCCTGTGCTTTTGCTTGGCCACGGTGTCTGTCCATCCTGCAGGTTCAGCAGCTGTTGCATCGCAGCTGATAAAGCACCTCCCCAGTCCCTGCACCTCCGTGGGTGATGTGAAAAGGGTTTGAAAAGGGGAAAAGTGCTCTCAGGAGGACCTTATACAAAAGAAGTAGCATTGCCCTCCCCCAGCATTTCTCACCTGCAAGATCTGTCTTGTACACCCGACTCTGTCCCAGTTCAGGTTTTGTTCTGTGACACTCCAAAGTCACGTAGAACCAAACGTCCCCTGGACGCTGCACAAAGCGGGTGAGTGACGCTTCCTCCTCGCCCTGACAAAGCCTCCCCTGTAATGTCAGCACATGTCATCTGCAAACAGATGCCTTTGTGTGAAAACTCAGCTGGATTTTATGGGAAGGAGATCTACATGTCCCAGTTGTGTCCAAGCCCTGGCAGCTCCGGTTAACAGTCACACTGGATATTGGTCCATCCCATCAGTGCTTTCCTCCTAAGCCTCACTGGTAGCAGGTTTCAAAAACTTATTTCCCTGCATGTTGCAAAGCTTTGCCTAATCTCCACCCTATATTTTACTCTTTAGTTGGTTATTCTGCCCGTAATCCCGATTAAATAATTTTTCCTAATCATTGCTATATTGGTGTGGTTATAGAAACCCTTCCTTTTGCTGGGCGAGGGAAGCTAGCTAGTCTTCTGCTGCCAAAAAGCTTCTCCATCCCAGCAGCCCTGCTTGTCACCCATCCCAGCCACAAGCTGGTTTTCCCAGTGCTGTATCAGTCTGGATCTGGTCCTCAGTGGTGGTACAGCAGAGTCTGCACTTCCCCAGCTCTCCTGGAAACACTGTCCTCAGTTCTTCCTCACATCACACTGACTCCTTCCATGGCTGCACCAGATGCTTATGCAGAGATAGACTTGGAGCTATTTCTCATTCTCCTCCCCCTTTCATTTCCAGCATTTCCAGCTGTGCAGTGGAAATTAGTTTTAAACCCTGAATGTGTGGCTGTGCCCTTTGCACTGTTTGGTTCGGTTTCTGTTATTTCAGCCCTTTAGTTGCCTATTTTTCCTATATGGTGTCCCAGCCCCCTCTGCATGGACAATTCCCACCTTCCCTCTCCTCTGCAGATTAAGTAGTACATGACGTCTCACTATACCAAGGGGGTTTCTGAAAATATTAGCTGGGGCTTCTGCACCAAAGCACCAAGGAAGCCACCAGCACCTCACAGAAGCTCAGTACATCCGTCTGGGATGCTCCATTCTCTTCCTCCCATTTAGCCATGTTGTGTTTACCTTCCTAATGTTCATGTTCTCCAGTGTAATTAATGGTTTCCCATATGGTGCTGCACGTTCTGCTTTGCCTCGGTCTGGAGAGACTGGACCTACTGCATTGCCTTTATTTATTAAATCACTGGTGTTGTTGAGGAGGGAGAACAGGCTGCTGCTGATCCATCAGTCCCTAACCCAAGGTACCCGTCCATCTGGGGGTCATGTGGGTGCCAACCAGAAGAGGTGAGCAGGATGACAACCTCTTCCATGTTGGGTCCTTCCTCTCAAAGCTTCACACGTGGCACCTCAGCTGGAAGATGTGCAGAAATGGAGTGGAAAGGAGCCACACTCTGTCCTTGGCATTGCTAATGGGGGAGGTAGAAGGGGCAAAGTTGTGCTTCAAGGGATGGGATGGAGAGGCTGGGAGATGAAATCCTTTGCAGAACAGAGGAGGTGGATTTCTGGGGGTGTTTCATGGTGGGTCTGGAGGGATGTGAGCTGTGGGAGTGCTCAGGGTGTGCAGAAATGAGATGACTCGTGATGGCCTAGCAAAGTGCGTCTGATGGGATTTTCTGCTGGGATGGTGGGGGATGTGTCCCCTGTCATCTGTACAGTATCTCCAGATTTTACTTTCAATTGCTCTGCCGGATAGTTGGAGTAGATGCTTGGGGAAAGAGGGGAACGCCAAGCTGGACATGCAGCTCCATCCTGGCAAAGCAGAAGGTTAAGAGGTCACCTCCCTTTGCCCAGGGCAAAACCCATCTCTCTGGGCAGTACCTCAAGCTGTGGAGTGGGGAGCTGGCAAGTTTAGGACCTCAGTGGGAAGGCTGGATCAACTTATTTTATCCCCCAAAGCACCTGGTGTGCAGTGGCAGGAGTGGGCTGCGAGCACAGAGAACCTTGAAAGAGATGTGTTTGTGATGGACATGTGTGGCTACAGATGTCCATCTCAAATGTTTGGACATCGCCATTCCCACTGGAGGTGGCACCATTGCTTGGCAAGGTCCTGGCAACGCCTGTCCCTCCGGTCCTGAAGCAGAATGTTTGTGATGAGGAGAAGCTCCTGCAGGTCAAATGCAGCCAGGACCCCTCCTGCCCTGCCCTGAGGTTGCCCCGTGGATGCTGGTGCTGCTCTCAGCTACATTACAGGATTGCACCAGCATGCCTGAGCCTGCAAGGAGCCTCCTGCCCTTTGCCAGGGTTGCTGGGGACTTCCCAACCCGTGCAGGGTGTTTGCAGGGTGCAAAGAGCTGACGGCTCTGTCGGGGGCTGTCCCCAGGCGTCCCAACAGACATCCCACGTCCAGCATGGTGGGACGGAGCTGGGGCAGCAACCTGACCCTTCTGTGCAAGCAGAGACATTGTGCAACAGTGCTGAGGAAGTGAAAAATAACTTCTCCAGTTCCTGCCTGGGTACAGATTGCCTGCATTTATACAGATCGTCCCATGTTTATTCAGCAGTGACCCGGTGTGCTTCCAGTGCAAGTGAACAGCTGAAATGAAAATAACCGATGGGGAACTCTTAACTGCCAGCTCCAATTCGGGTTATTAGTTAGCAGGGAAAGTTTAAAGCACAGGGACAGAGAAATCTTAATCCTTCGGAAAGATTTGCTCCTGGGGCTGCAATGTTTGGAGGCTGCCTCATTAAAGCTCCTCAAGCACCATCCAAGGCAGTCTAGAAATACAGGGCACCATCTGGGAAGCAACTGGGGGCCAATGGCAGGGCGTGGTGGTGCCACTGGCATGTTACAGGAATGAGGTGGTCTCCACGTTTGGATTTTCCCCAGGGAGCTTTAAAGACAGGCACAAACAGTGGCTAAAAATAATCATCCCATTTAGCGTGAGCAAGGTGCCTGTTGGCTGGTTATTTTACTGCTCTAGGAAATAAAGTCCCTGCTGGGACCCACACTTGCTGGAAGAGACATAATGAAGTGCTTGTAGGGAGCATGACCTCGTAGGAGGAAAAGAATTCTTTTTCAAGCCATGAGGTTTTACATTTGGTTTGTTTAATGTGAAAATAGCTTCTCTGACCTTATTTTTCACTGAGCTGGGAGCGCCAGGTTCTGCACAGCCGGAGGGAAACTCTGTAGAAGCCCCAAATGAAGCAAGGAAAACCTCTCTGTCACAGAGCAGGTTATTTATCCCTTTTTGCAGTGGTGTATTTGAATAAAACCAGACTGTCAGCACCTTCTCACAGGTGCAATAACAGGTCGGTGAAAGCTCACAGGCAAGCTGCTTTCATTTACCTGTCCTGCCAAGCATGCTCAGGTCTCAGCCCTGCTCAGTCATACCTGTTTTATTCATGTCCGTGCAGGGAAATGGGGGCTTTCCCCAGGCTGAGATCAGGTTAGGGATGCTCTTCCTAATGCAAAGCATGAGGGAGCGTCATCCTCCTTCCTCAAAAGCCTCCCTGCCTCCTCCACCCCGCCACGAGGCTGGCAGCGACGGCGATAGATAAAATCCCATTTCAAAATCATGAGATGCAACAAGAGCCCATTCACTGGTGGACGTGCACCAGGAAACTGAGCCCTTTAAGGGACCATCCTGAAAAGTCCAAGTGTGTGGGAATTTTGCAAGATGTTTCCCACAATTGTTTTTCCTTGGCACGGTGCTATGGCAGACAGTCGGGGTAGCGCTGAGCAGCCAGCCCACGATATTGCACCTACCGACTCTGGCTTGCCAAAATGTCTCCTCTGAGTAATGCTAAAATCCCCAGTGGCAGGAGCGTGGCATCGTTGGCAGGGCTTGAGCATCTCTGACAGTAGAACCAGCATAGTTCGCCCCCCTGCCTGCAGCGAGCAGGCAGGATTTGTGCTGGTCCCTCCGCAGCTTGCTTTCCTGGTGTGTGCCTGCTTCATCCCAGAGGAATGCATTTCCTGATCCTTTCAGGCAGCAAAAAATATACCAAGGGGCCAAGCCAGCGTGGGGAGAGGAGATTTCCTCCTCCTTGATGGCTTTGCTCCCTGTGCAAACAGCAGCTGCCCCTCGGGTGAGTGCTAAGCCAGAAGATGTGCAGAGAAACATCCTGCTTGCAAGGGTCACACTCACGCAGAGGCATCCCATATGGGGGGATTTGGGGCTCCCCCCCCTCCCCCCCATATGCAGACAGTGCTCAGCAGACTATTAACTCTCTGAAGTATAAACAACTGGAAGTTAAGAAAGCCACAGTCAGTAGCAGCTTGGATGTATTTTTGGAAAGCACTGCATTTTTTGAGCAGAGAGAAGAGACCCTGTAACCTAACTGAGAAGTGAATAGAAGCTGGGTCTTATCTTTGCATTTGAAAAATGTATTGAATGCTGAGCTCTGGCAATAAAAACCATGAAAGGAGTTTTATTGCTTTTGCCTTGCAGACCCTCTTCAAAAAGAGAATATGGCATTCGCAGCACGGGACATTTTGACCTTTCTGATGTGTAATAGTCAGCCTTGGTTTCAAAGGAGAAGAGATCGCGTCAGGCAAAGAGCTGTCCAGTTCCTTCTGTGAATCAAGCACATCTAATTTCTGTTGAACTAACTCATTTGTCTTACTCATTAACTCATTGAACTTACTCATTAAATGTGTGTCAAGAGTTGCAACAGTGGCGTTGCTGAGCTGATGTAGGATGTCAGAGAAGCGTCTGCTGGGTCTGGCCTGGCTAAAAACACACTGTGGTTTTCCATGAAAACTGCACTCCTGCTGAACACTTTTTGCTAATACACATGTATAGTACCGCATGTAATCTGATTAATGCCCTCCATCTCAGTGATTCTCAAAAAAAACCTTGCAGAGCAGGGGATCTGATGCACATCCAAGCAATTCTCCTCTCCCTTAGCATCCTGAGGGGGTGACAGTGCCCTTGCATGTCACACCCTTGCCTTGGACATGCAGTCATCGAATGCACCTGCAATGGACCTTAGATGATCCAAGCCCTCCATCTTCCACCTCTCCTCTTCAAAAAAGCTCTTTGCTTTTGAGCAGCAGCAGCGTGACACTGAGCACTGGGGTTAGTGTCCTGCAGAGCTGTAAGCACAAGCTGAGGCTAAATTAAGCAGAGACGCCTGGACCCATCTGTTCTCCAGCTGCAAAGTGTTGTTCCTCTGAATAGGGAAGAAAGAAGAGGAAGGAGCTGCAGGATCTGTCCCCTCCCATGGACCAGGGTGGGAGAGGATGTCCCTTCCATACTGCTGCTGTTCAATGGGAAAGATGAGGCTAGAAGAAATTAAAAGCATTAAAGAGAGTAGGAGTTGGTAGAATTCAGCTGGGGGTTCCAGGAGCAGGAGAAGAAAGGGGCTGGGCGAAGTGAGGGGTATGTGGCTGCTCCCCACAGTACTTCCCTGCTCTGGGTCAGCCTTGGTTTAGGAGATGAAAAATATTTTACTTCCCTCCCAGACCCTCTCCTCGCCTGGATCTTTTCCTCCTACAATTTCTGCCTGCTGTCCTTGCTGGTAGTAGGGGCAAAGGCACCTGTGCAGCACCTTGTTACACAAAGAGACACAGGGAAAACGTTTATCCTCCATCCAAAACCAGTGTGCAAACCTGCTTTGGGTGGAGGTCTAGGTGTATTGCTCCTTCCCACTTCACCCCGACCCAGAGGTAAAACAGGCCCTCTGGGGTAGAAAAGCACCTCCCTGAGGATATCCGTCTTTCCTAATGCAAAGGCTTACACCTCCTGAATTTCCACCTTCGTGTGAGCTGAGCACACAGTGCGCTGTACCTGGGTAACGGCCCCATTTGGTATTTTTGAAGTGTGATTCATTCCTTCTGGGAAAGGCAGGGAAGCTGGCTCTTGCCCCATAACACAGACACAGGCATGGATGCTCTCAGCACCATTGGAAACCCAACAGTGTGGACACTCAGCAGCAGCTGCAGGTGGGAGGTTGCGGTGGCTACAGGTCCCACACTAGTCATGGACAGTGCTGGCCAAGCCCAGAAACATTGCGAACTCCATCTGCAAGAAGCATGGGCTGCTGCCCGTCATGAATTGGGAGAGAAAAAGCGAGTTCAGGGGAAACTTTGGCATGGTCGGTGCAGTGACAGCCTCTCGTCTGTCCCCAGGTGGCGAGTGGGAAGGAGAACGACAGCAAGAAGAGCGAGGATGTGCTCAGCCAGCTCAGGTCGAGTTCTGAACACATGCAAAACCTCTCTCTGACCCAGTTCATCAAACGTAAGTGTGTGCATCCCCCACCTCCCGCTTGGATGAGGTTTCTCCACTTGTGCAAACATAGGTCCTGGCAACAGCAATGCAATAGGCTGCATTGCTGGTAAGAAAAAGGGATGTTCCTCCCTGTGCTCATCCTGCCTCCTAGGTAAGCCCTCAAGATGCAATTTAGGCATGTTGCTGGGTTTAATTAGATCTGCAGATCTCTTCCTCGTCTGCTTACAGCAGATGCTTTGCCATCGTGTCCAGACTATGCCACTTCATGGTGATCAAAGAAGCTGGGGCTGGTAGCTCTCAATGTTGCGTGGCTTTATGGCTCATCGGGGCAGTGGGAAACAGGAGCCAAAACCTCATCAGAACCCAAAGTCAGGCAGGAAAGAGGGATGCAAGCCGCGAGCCTGGAGCAAGGCCATGGGAAGGGGAACCTTCCTCCCACCCCCGCAGTTAGTGTTTGTAGCTTGGGTGCATCCACCTGCTCTTGCTCAGCTCTCAGGTCATAACAGGAATCAGACCCCTACAGTAGCACTGGCAGCTCCTCACCCCCAAAAGCCTCCTCAGACCCCCTCTTTCAAGGCTGGTGACAATATCCGAGCCAGGCTGCCCTCCCTGTCCCACCAAGGATGGCCAGTGCTGCCTGGAGCCAGAGTCTGAGCAATTAAAATCAAATGCATGTTTGTTCAGGGTGATTTTAATCCAGTGCAATTAGCTTAGCAATGAGTAGGCTCTTTGTGCTGAAGGGAATCAGCTGGGCTTTCGTCTATGGAGGCCTCTGCTAAGGGCTGTTGTATTTTTGAAAGAAACACTCCATACTTTGGCAAATGCTCAAGAAAAGTGACCTTCTGAAGTCAACCCATGTCAGCTTCCTCCATATTTCCTGAATATTATCCCTTTAATTTATTGGAAATTCTCTGTTTTATGAAGGGCAGGGCAGGCACAGCTGGACAAGCGTGGGCAGGTTTTTATTTTGCTAGTTGCACCGTTTGCTGTCTGGCCTAATGCTGAATTAGAGGAATAAGTCAGGGGGTTATTCCCCCACTGACCTCATTGCACTGTCATTTCAAAAACCCGTGTGATGGAAACGATTGTGTGGGCACGGATTTATAGTGCTCGGATGGGATTTTCACACCGATGCTCTGCTCTTTGCCTCTGAGAAATGAATAAAACTGAGCTCCCTGCTCCTGGGTGAAGACAGAAGGAAATTTGTTCCCTCTGCGGGCTTGGGGCTTGCTGTCAGGGCTATGGGAGCTGTGCTAATAAATTCATTATTTCGGAGAGTTTATCCCCTAAAGTCCAGTCCTGAAAAATATGAAGTGTCTGTATTTTTTGTCAGGAGAGCAATCTTGCAGAAATCACTGGGATGTCTAATACAAAACTCTTTTCAGAGCCAGAAACCGGGGGGTAGCTAATGTGTGATGGTTAGACGGAGACAGTTTGGGTGAAGTTTGGAGGCTTTAGTGATGGCTCACCTACTAGTCACCAGGAAGAGAATTTTACCTCCCATTTTGTGACTCTCCTGATTATTTTGTTTCTTCTTTCCATCACCAAACATTCTTTCCTCTCTATACTTACTATTCTTTTCTACGTGATAGTTTATGAAAACAGCTTTTGAAGATTTTCCAGCCTGAATCACCTTGCGATTTTTTACCTTCTGTTGTTTAAAAAGAGAGACAGAATGAAACACACGTGATGGAGAAATGCTGTAGGGCAATCTGGTCCCTGTGCCGTGTTCATAGCAAGCCTTCTTTGCACCACATCCCAGTAAAAAAGGATGACCTGGCTTCTGAAGAAGAGGGGTCCCACTTTGGTCTCAGCATGCTGGACCCGATGGGGCTGTGCTGTGAAATCTTTGAGACATACCTCCTTGTTTTTTGTGATTGCATCTGGCATCTCTGCGTTCAGCGTGGGGAGCGGGAGGCTCTGCAGAAAGGCAGGAGATGGGCACTTAGCAGATGGGCAGGGCCAGTCCACCAGCAGAAATGACACAAAGCAGATTCCTAGAGTATCTTACAAGAGAAATAGCCACCTGTGTATTAACTCAGTCTTGTGATCAAACCTTTTCACTGCTTGTAAAAATGCAGTTTTAGGGGCAAGGGAGCTTTTACGGATGGCTCCCTTCCCAGAGCTGCCTGGTGCTTTGGTGCTGTCCCTGGGACAGGCAGCCCCAGAGCTGCTCCACGTTGATGGGTGTGGGTCCTCTGTTCAGGGTGGAATGGAGGTCATTGATGGCTATTGGGTCCCCTGTTGGAGTGAGCTGAAAGTCACTGATGGCTATGGGTCCCCTCTTTGGGGTGGGATGAAAGAAAGCATTAGGATACCAGCAGGGACCGGATCAAATGAGAACCACACAAGATCTCAGATTTTTCCATATGATGTTTCAGTCCTGTTCCTACTGCATCCCTCGTAAAACAGAGTCCTTCCTCTGGCTGAGGTGTTGAAAATGGCCCTGGAGATAAGGGCTGTGCTTTGTTTTTTGGCTCATCTGCCAAAAAACGGTCTTCATCCACGTTCAGTTAGAAGGTCCTTTGCACCACCAGTGTTGGGCCTGCCCTAACAAGCACTTGGGGTTGGAGCCAATTGAGTCAACACTTGGACAACTGGCTCATCACTAGGTTTAAAGTGTTTTGCAAACCGGCCTCATACTTTCACATGGGCCACCCATGATGGATGGCTGCAAACTCAACCTGGGACCAGGAATGCTTTGCCTGGGAGGGAGGCAGTGTCTCCTGTTGGCAAGTGTCCCTTTGTCGTGAGCTGGAGGGAACAGGGATGGCTTTCCCTTGGCACCGATGGGTGGGAAAAATGCAGCATCCTGCTCCAAACCTGGCCCAAGCCTTGGGGCAAACTCCAGATGAGAAGGGCACTGCCTGGTTAGTTTATGATTCAGCAAAGACCTTGAGGCTGCTCCTTGAGCGAAGTAAGGCTGAAGAGCACCTGTAAGAGTTCATAATTTTCTTAAGGGTTTGGCAGAGGCAAGCCTTAAATTACTAAGCTGACCTGGAGAAGCAAGATGTTCAGTAATGCTGTTTAGTCACTTATTTCAGCCTAAATGATGCAAAATGAAGCATGTTTATGGAGAAGGAAATACATTTTGTCATTTGTTCTGTTGCTTCAGTGCACATGGAGATAACTGAGCGCAAAATAAGGCTTGCTGGAATTTTTGCAGTTTATTGAGAACAAAATAAGGATGGTTTAGACCCCATCCCATTAGGTGCTTCGCGTTCTCCATTTCTCTGGAAGCCGCTGGAAGCTTTAACTACTTCTGGGGCAAGGTGCAAAGAGCAGAGAACAGTTTTTGCAGAGCCCTGGAAACTACCTCAAGGACAGGAAGAGCTTTTCTATGCACAATCAGCAATAACAGGATGGGGCTGTGTTCAGGATAAATACTCAGGCAAAGCACCGGGGACATTTCCAGAGAATGAGGTCAATTACCCAAGAAGGGAGCAGGCTCCATGCACTGGAGTTGTTCAAAAGTAGGAAAGCTGACGGTACTGTGGGTAATGATCTTGGCTCTTGCACAGATGCTCTGCGTGACATTGGGTTGCACCCTGCTTCTGGTATTCATGAAGTGCTCCTTTTGCAGGCGTCAGACCTGCTTGCAGTAATCAAGAAAGCAGGATTTAGCTAGCCTGAGTGATTTCTAGGCTTTGGCTGAAAACACCTGGGTGGGTGTGCAGTTTCTCTTATGCGTACTGGGAATTAATCCGTTAAAGGTGATCAAAGAAATGAAACCACAGGGCTTGTGACTTGTTTGTTTCTCTATGGTACTTAAAGATGGTTTCAAGGATGTTTTTTTAGTATTATTTTGAAGTTTCCACTTGTTTTTAGTATCTGCCCAGCTTCCTTTCTGGAGGTGTAAGGAAGATTGAATTAGTAGTGAGATGGTGATTGCAGAGGACAGATCGAATTAGTAGTGAGATGGTGATTGCAGAGGACAGCAACCTCACTGCCTCCCACCATGAAGTAGGAGACCTGCTTGTTGCTGTAGCTTTATAGCTGTGATCTGGGGTGTCAGAGGGGCTGTAGTGTGACTGGAAAGACCAAAGAACTCTAGGGAAAATAAATCTTTTTGGTAGAGGATTCCTACTACCTCCACAAAAGGCTGGATTAACTCTTGGGAGATCTTTTAGGGTGAAAGTTGAGGTTTCATATTTGCAATGTGTCTGAGATATTCCAGTATGTAAACTAGGAATATGCTTTAAAAAGGAAGACCTTTATTGATACTTAAGAGCAAAACCACCTCCTCTCTTTGGGGTTCACCTTGGTCTAGCCCACAAAATTCATTGAATGGTTTGGGTTGGAAGGGACCTTAAAGATCATCTAGTTCCAGCCCCCCCTGCCATGGGCAGGGATATCATCGCAGCTCATTCCCTCTCCAGTTGACTGCTAGCCTCCAGGCTCTCCAGTGTGTCAGTATTTCAGGGTCCTTCAATGAGCCTTGCATGCTTGGACCCTCTCTAGTGCCATGTGTCTGCTGCTCTCCAACGTCTTCAGCTGCTTGCCTAACCCTGAGAGCAGAGTGCTGAGCTGGAGAGGCAATACTCCTATGGGCGAGAGCTTTGCCTTCATATGTGGGGGACCCCCTCACATCCACAGAGGGACCTTCGCTCTTCACATGACTTTTTAGGACATCTAAAGCAAATACACAGCTTGGGGCAACTCCCAGACAAGCACCAGATAGTTCTCCCCACTACGATCTTCCGAGCACCTCTGTGCTGGAGCAGATACAAAGATTGTCCCAATTGTTTGTGAGCTTCTAAGAATTGACATCATTCATTTATGGCAGGCCCTTGCATTAATCCTCCCTGTTAATTCCTTATCTCTGCTTCAGCATATTGGCTTTCAGAGCCCTCATCTGGGAAACTCATCATCTGTTTGTCTGGAAGTTGCCCTTATGCACGCCCTTTGCTTGCGTGCTGCAAAGCTGCACAAAGCACGGGGGAAGGCGATAGTTCAGGGGAAGCAAGGGCATGAGCAGAAAGTGGGCTCAGGGTGTGCACAAAGGAGGAATCACTGCAGGCTGAAGAACTGCAGCCTCCCAGCTGGCGGGTGCCAGCATCGGGCATCCCGATTCCCATGGCATGGGGCAGCTGTCTGTGCTGGGCAGGCTGAAGAAATCTTTTCCTCAAGCAGTGAGAGTCCAGCCACAGGGGAATTTGCCAGAGCGTTTCTTGCCCATAATAAAAAAATACATTTTTACGATTGAAACAAAAAAACCCCACCATTGAAATTGCAACAGCAGCAAACACATAAATTAAATTTTAATGACTTCCCAGCTACTTTTGTTTTTGTTTCAGCAGGAACCCTGCCAGAAAGCTTCAGGGAAAGGAGCTGAGGCTGTGTTTACTCGGGGCAAGTGTGTTTGTATCAACCCCTGTAATCACGCTGTAGCCTGTAGGTGGCCGGGGAAAGATGTGCAGGTTTCCATGTTGCTCTCAACCATCCTGCTACAGTCCACCCATCGAAGGCAGGAGATACAGACAGTATTTATAGAGGTTCAGCTGAGGCTGAAAAACTATTGCAGAGCCACTTGTGTTTCTCCTAAAGCATCGTAAGATGCTGGCAGCTGAAGGAGAGCTTAGCAGGAGGTATTGCTGCAGAAGGTGTTCTGCATTAGCAGATGTTCAGGACTGCTTCAGCATATCACCCAAGTGTTGGTGTGAGATACTGATTTTCTTGGGTCAAGATACTTCATTTAAAGTTTACTTAGGAAACATTTCTTTACCAAGGGGGGGTCCAAACCCTGGCACAGGCTTCCTGGAGAGGTGGTTGTTGCCCCACACCTGTCAGAGTTTAAGAGGCATTTGGACATTGCCCTTCACAACCGGCTTTAAGTGTCGGTCAGCCCTGAACTGGTCAGGCAGTTGGACGAGATGATCATTGTGGATCCCTTCCAACTGAAATGTTTTGGCCTATTCTATTCTATTCTATTCTATTCTATTCTATTCTATTCTATTCTATTCTATTCTATTCTATTCTATTCTATTCTATTCTATTCTATTCTATTCTATTCTATTCTACTCTACTCTACTCTACTCTACTCTACTCTGTTCTGTTCTGTTCTGTTCTGTCCTGTCCTGTGCTGTCCTGTCTTGTCCTGTCCTGCTTTGTCCTGCTCTGTCCTGCTCTGTCCGTCTGTCCTGTCCTGTCCTGCCCTGCTCTGCTCTGCTCTATGCTGTGCTATGCTATGCTGCGCTGCTGATGCCTCCAACAGTTTCCTATTGCACTGGCACAGACCCTTTATACGCTGCCTGTGTGACGATGTGTTTAGGGAAGTTCCCAGTCTCAACTTCATGGGCATTCAGCAGAAAGTGACCAACCTTTAACAACAATTCCAAAGGATTAACAGTTACAAAGGTAAGCTCTGCAGAGGTGGGGTATGTCCAGAGAGGAGTTGCTCTCTTCTGGCATTCACTCTGAGGCTGGACATGCTTTACACTGAAAACCCTATTTTTTTGCTTCATCTCCTACAACAACTAACTTCTGCCATTGGTTCACTCATCCCACAGCTGGTCCTGAGGCAGGAGGGATCTTTGGCTTCCCTCTCTCACCCTTTTTTGCAGTGTCCTGATGCTTCATCCTGACTTTTTAATATCCAAGTGGTCACGCAATTGAGCCTTGAAATAATAATCCCTGAAAGCACACATCCTGCTTTTTTGTAAATGAAACAGTCAGAAGAGCTCACCACTCTGAAAGAGTTAATTCTGCACAAAAAATATGTAGGGAAAGTAAAGGTTTTGCCACTTTCCATGGATTAATATTTTGCTGTACACCTCGTCTTTGTGCATCAGGCTTCTCCTTTTTCTTTCAGATTTTCCTCTGGTCCTGTTGAGGAACCTGCGTCATCCCGTCTACCTGCTGGTGGTGTTGGCTCAGGTCAACCTCTCTGCCATGGTTGCTGGTTTAGCAACATTCATGGGGAAGTTCCTGGAGAGACAGTTCTCCCTCACGGCGTCCTTGGCCAACATGATCATTGGTAAGTGTTGCTGTCAAGGCTTGCCAGTTTTTGAGTACCTCTTAGAGAATAATCTAGAGATTACTAAGAAGCACCTCTGGAGCTGCCAGTCTCCTTCCGTTGCCTCAGACAGACGTGGCACGAGGCCCTTGTCCGTATGCTTTTTCAGCTACTATCTACTTTCCTCCCCTTACACTGCAGCCTGAGCTTGCTAGAAAAAAACTCTTTTCAGACCCAGAGAAATGTTTGCTATCTAAAGCTGTTCCCTGTAATCAAGAAGAGGAAACCAACTCATTGCATCAAGGAAGCAGAGAAGGATCAGATAGGAACTGCGCATGTTTCTGTAGCAGGGATTACTTTACATCGATCATTGGGTTAAGGGTCCTTTAAAAAGTGGATAGTCAATAAAATTAAAAGCTGCAGAAGTGTATGCATGCATTTTGAAGATGCTTTGCAGCAAGAGGCCAGTCAGATGGTGTCCTGATCGTGTCTGAACTCTTCAAAATGTTTGTTGTAGTCAGACTTGTAACGTTGCTTGCTGTTGGTAGTGTCCTGAAGGAAAATAACAAGTATTAAGCAGGATATGTGCTCATCACATCAGACTGCTTTTGCTTGTATTGTAACATCCAGAATATCCTGTCCGAGCCTGAGGTCTCCCTGTGCGATCTTCTCACGGTAATAAAAATATGAAGAATAAAATCCTACTCTTTTAATCAGCTGGAGAGTTCAGAGGCCCAGACACAGAAGTATTTAAAATATAGTTTTGAACAAACAGCATGCATCCTCAGAGAAAGAGTCTTCTGAAGTCTGCAATGAATAAGTCAGAAGAAAGCGAGCGGAGCAGACTGGCAGAGCCCAGCAACCCCGGCTAAGTACAGGCAGAAAGGTTAAATGCTGAAGCAGTGGTGTCCTCCACTGGTCTGCCCTGCTGACTTGTTCCCAGGCTTGATTTATCTGCTCTGTTGAGGACATGCACCATATTTCTTGGACAAATTTATCTAGCTTTTGTTCCCAGCTACTGATTCTTGCTTTGCCTTATTCTGTGAAATCAAAAAGCTTTCTGTAGTTGGAAATCCCTTCGTTGTGTGGGTATTTATGGGCTCAAAGCAACCTCCCCGTTGAGCCTTTGTTGAATTAAATAGATTGCACTTCTGTATCTGCACTTTTGTATCCCATTGTAAAGGTGTGTTTTGCAAAATGCCAAGCCTGTCATGGAAACCTTCACAGTTTCACAATGATGGCCACAGAAGTGGGCACATTACTGCATTACACAGAAATTACATATCCTCTCTGGGTTTACTTGATATTTTCTCCTGTCTACACTAAAAAAATCACATTTGCTGGCTGAAGCATAGCTTTTCACTGCTCTCTACATCTTCCACGCATGGATACATAAGGCAGCCAGCTTGCTGTGGGATCCTGCTGTTTTGGCAAAGCTGTTCTTTTTTAGCATTATTCCAGCAGTCCCCGCAAAACCGCTGATCCCCTCCAGATCACCCATGCTGAAAAAGAGGAACCCAACAACAAATCCTCCAGGCCTTTGCTATAATGAAGGGACGGATACAGCTTGGAGGATGGAAAACAAGGTATAGGACCTACCTTTCTTTCCCCAGGTGCTGTGAACATCCCTGGGGCGATGGTCGGAATCATTGTGGGTGGTGCCATCCTGAAGCGGTTCCAGATGTCCTTGAGGCAATGCAGCGCCATATGCGTCCTCGGCATGTTCCTCTGCCTGCTCATGGCTTTCCCCCTCCTCTTCCTCGGCTGCCCCACGCAGAAGGTTGCAGGCATTACCTACAGCGAGAGGTACCGACATCTCCAGCTAGGCTGGGCATGAGTGGGTCATTCCTAGGGCTGTGGGGACACCCCATCCCCAGCTGCACTCCTCAGGGTGGAGGTGGGAGCTAAGCAGAATGCCCAGAAATGTGTTTATTCCTTCATGAGAAACAGTTAATGGTGACAAAATAAGTCTAAAATTAATGCTTTTGTGAATAAACACTTAATCTGCTGCGTCCTTACTCCTTCTAACTTCATGACTGGTTGTGAAACCTTAAATGAACATGGTTTTTGGCACAAACCGCACAAGATTAAAATTTCTTCTTGGCAAGTGTGGCATGTTACTCACAGGTGAATAATCTGGGCAGGGGCCAGCCCTGGAATCACACCTTCAGAGCTGTGGCTGCTTCTCTCTACCGTTAAACACCAGCAGGACCTTCTTGTCTTCCCTCAAGGGAATGGCTTCTGTAAAATCACACGTTCAGCATCCCGTGGTCTCGGTGGAAGCTTATCCAAGCCCTCAGCTCACCGCCTCCCACAGCGTGCTGTTGCAAATACCCCAAGGCTCCACATTTGGGGCCAAATACAGAATCATAAAATTGTTTAGGTTGGAAAAGGCCTTTAAGATTACCGAGCCCAACTGTTGAAGTAAGTGGGTGACTCCCTTAACCATTTGTGGTCAGCATGTGTTGCCCAGGCAGAGCGCAGGCTTGTGGGGTTAAAGTGGAATTTCTGTGGGTCATCACTTGCATATGGGGAAGGTTTTGTTAAACAATCAAGCGTTTCTTTACTAACCTCAATGTACGTGCAGTATATTTCCTGTATAAGATGCATGTTAATGATGCTCAATACCATGGATTAATATTTTCTTCCTGCTGTAGCTCTGAAGTTGGACACCACACCTTGGAGTGTAACCTCCAGTGTAACTGCCCTGAGAAAGCCTATAACCCCATCTGCGGCTCTAACGCTATTGAATACATCTCACCCTGTTCTGCTGGCTGCAGAGTCATAAATATTGATGCAGACAACTCGGTCTTGGTGAGTCATTTCCACTGTGCTCGTGTCCTGCCTTGGGATGGCTAATGAGGGACGACCAATGCAGTACTCAAGTCTGGCAATTAGGTTTTCTGATGTTTGTTAGCGTTGGACAAGCTCCTGGTGTTGGGCATGACCCTTTGAAATGAACAGGGGAAGGCTGAGAATGTCCCAGGAAAACCCTGGTGTCTCTTAGCGCTCTCCAGCTTAATGCAGTCCTTGCCAGTAGAGGTCCTTGGCCAAGGCAGCAAGCAGAAACCTTTTTAGGTATCCAGCCTTGGAGGATGTCAAGGTGTCCTCCCCCATCCACTGCTCCTTTCAAGGTCAGGTTTTGCTCCACAAACCCTAGTTTCAGTATCTCCCTTGCTACCTAGCAGTTTGAGTGGACTTTTTGCCTTTTGCTTTCCCTTCACCCCTAAACGGTCACCAACAAGGTCACCTTTCTTAGCTGTGTTTCCTGTGGTGGGACAGGAGGATGGGCGGTACGGAAGGGCCAATCTCAGCACCTAGCATGACCTCACATCCATGGATGCCTCTTGTACTCAAGGGATGTTGATTGTGGATGTTCCTCCATGCTCTCCACTCAAGTGGATGTTTCTCAGCAGGGTGAGGCAGCCCACCTCCAGAAGGCTCCTGCTATGAATTGCCCCATCTATGATCCTTGACCTACTGATTAGATATGAGGAAGAAACCCTTCCCCGTGAGGGCGGCGAGGCGCTGGCCCAGGCTGCCCAGAGCAGCTGTGGGTGCCCCATCCCTGGCAGGGCTCAAGGCCAGGCTGGACGGGGCTGGGAGCAGCCTGGGCTGGGGGGAGGGGGCCCTGCCCCTGGTAGGGACTTGTATGGTCTTGAAGGTCCCTTACAACCCAACCATTCTGTGGTTCTATGAAACCAGGCTCCCAATTAAGGCATCACATGCCCAAAGTTCCCTGAAACTCGATGGAGTCCGAGTGTTTCCATTTTTCGAGGGTTGTGAAGGCAAAATATCAGTGCATGTGGTACACATTTTCACATACCTTGATGTCTTGCAGCAGGTATCACCCATAGTGCTTACCCCATAGTTTTTGTTTGGCCTTTACCTAAAATACTGTTCAAAGCCTAGAATGAATAATTTAATTATTTAAATTTTTTTGCTGAAGCAAAATGCAAAACTACACTTGGTCCAAACTCCCTCCCTGCAGAGTGAGGGGAAATACCAGCTGAAAACGCTCAACTGATACCTACAGTTGCAGAAGCAGCCTGGGTGTTTCCATCATATAATTCATTTTAGCTATGCTACATCTATAGATCAAGAGAAAGGAGATAAATCTTGCTTTTGGAGACTCTGGGAGCAACTCTGTATATTCTGGGCAAGCCAGGCCTGGAGGGACCATTGCCCCAGTGCACGCAGCAGTGACATTTAGCAGACCTCCAGTGAATGCTCTGGGAGGGCCTCATTGGAGTAATGTTAATCCACCTTTCAGACTGCAGATTTGCAGCTTAAAAAGTTATGTTCTAGTTGCAGCTTGCATCCCCTCCCCAAGTGCCAGTTGTCAAGGCACACGTCTTGCATGAGAGGATAACTTAGCAGGAGAGTCCCGATGCAAGGGCTAGAGAAATGGGGTTTGCTCTGGGCTTACCCTTGATTTGCAGACCTGGCAGGGTTATTTCGCTGCCCTGTGCTTCTCTCTCCTCTGCTCCTCCCTGCCTGCTACCAAAACCCCAACAGAGCTGAGTTTTCACAGTGCCAATTGTCTGTCTGGTCTCCAGTCAATACGGTTCAACAAATAAATAGTATGGAAATCTTTGCCAATTCAAATACCTATCTGAAAAAAGTTAGCAATTCATATAGGGTGAGTAGTTTTCCGCTGTGTTCTTGGCACAGGATATGCATGGCAGCATGGGACTGTCTGGGCACTTTTTAGCAGCATTTTGTTAATTAACAACACTTCATTTTAGTAACAATTACATTTTCTGCCAGACCTTAGTCCCAAACATACTTTTATGCATCCCTGTACCTGCCTTTTGTACAGCAGATCCTTTTCAACTGTTTCTTCCTTCTCAAAGATGCCTCCAGCCCTTTGGCACCCTGTGCTCCTGAGTGTGACCCACTCCTGCACTCATTATACATATAATTATGTGTAGCCACACGTTAGAGCAAAATCAGGGCTCCCTTGATGGTGCCATGCAAACACTACTTGGTAAAGCCAGCATTAATTCTTCCTTTAGCACTAAGATAACTTGCTGAATCTTCTTTCCACCTACTGATGCAGCTTGACCCAATCTGAGTTGTGTGAGAGGTTCTCCTGCACAGGGACTGTGTCTTGGTAGGTTGGTATAAATACTGAGCCATGTGCCAGCACGTCGTAGCTGGAGCACGTTGCACCTGCCTGGGATGGGAGCTCGTGGCATGCAGTGATGTGGCTACAGATGCTGAGCCCTGCTCCTTTATCATGCTGGACTAGGAGCTGAGCTCAGGTGTCTGCAGAGCAACCTCAGACCCTCTTGGGTAGTACCTGTTGCATAAAAGAAAAAAAAAATAGGTTATGGCATTCTTTCAGCTCCTGCTTTCTCTGCTGCATTACACTGTTCTTACCATTTTCAGCACCTCTTTGCCAGAGCAGGGACCTGCAGCACTCATTGCCCACTGCTTTCCGTGTCCCAAATGCCTGGGTTTCTAGAAAACCTCCCACTGTGCAGAAAAACCTACAATTTTGTGCTTAGCTTTGCTGCAGCCCTTCCAGAGAAGGCTTGCATGGTGCAAGCTTGGCTTTAATACTCTCATTTGAAAGCCTTCGTGCACTGAAAGCGATTTGCTCTTTGCATTGCCCGATGTCCCCAAATTTCATGGGCAACGGCAGGAGCCTACAAACTTTGCTCCCTGGCAGTGACAGCTTTTTAGTGCTTTGCTGTTTGTTTGGGTCCAGCATGACCTGTTGGAGTGAGGTGGCCATGGAAGCTCCCCTAGGACTGCAGGAATCTCTGTGCCATGGGCTTCTGGGTTTCTGAGCCTTGCTCCGTTTTCATCGTGCATTGCCATGGATGGGAGTGGGGACGTCTCCCTGCTGCCAGCTGAGTCTGGTCTGGTCTGGTCTGGTCAGCGCAACCCCCAAAATTTAGGATACAGGAAGGTCCCAGCTGGAAGAAAAAAAAAAAAAAAAAAAAAAAAAGGATTAAATAAGGCAGCATCAGGCAGAGTATAATGTGAACAGCTTTCTCTCTTAAGAAAACAATTGCTAAATGGTACTTTGGGGAAGTTTGACGCACAGCCCTGAAAAACCCGGGGCTGGCTGTGTGCCACCCAGCTGCCTGCTCCTGCCCAGAAACCACAGCCCTGGTTTCAGGGCTGCTCTCCGTTATTCTCCTCTCCCCACTTCACTGGGTGGTTTGCCTAGCCCTGGGGCTGCGTCAGCCTTGTGGCACTGCTGCCCAGACGATGCGTCTCACAGAGATGGGCCACTGGTGGCTTTGTGGCTTGTCCCCGCTGCTCAGAGGTTTTTGCAACCAGGGTCATGCTCCCTGCTCTAAAATCCTCCAAGGTTTTGAATGAAAGGGGAAGAGCTCTGCCTTGTGCCTCCACCACGTGTATCTCCAGCCCTTGGTCTCCATTTGGCTTTGTACGAGTCCCCTTAATGTCGTGACTGTGATTCTCTGGAAAAGGTAGTGGTCACAGAGATCAAGCAAGTTTGAATTTATCTAATTGCATTTTTGTTAACTGCTTTGGCCCAAATTAATCTCGGCTATCATAGGCACTTCTCTGTGGTGGGTCCTCTGGAGACCCACCTCTCCCTCCATGACTGCAGAAGGAGCCCAGATGATGAGTTTGATTTAGTTCATTTCAGATGGCTGAAGAAGATAAATCCCAGTCTTAATTTAAAATATTAAATCTTCTTTCCTAAAGGAAGGAGGAGGAATTACATGCCTTTTCATCCCAAATCTCCCCCCACATTGTGCTCTCAGCCTTGTGGGTCTCTTTTATGGGTGTCACCCATGCCACTTCCCCAGGCAGTGATGTAGGAATGGGGATTTGGGAGACCCTGGGCTGCCTCTGTCTCTGAGATCACCTTGTGCAAACTGCCATCCCGGCATGAATCTGTCCCCCTCCGGCAACAATAAGATCCTGCTCATTTTATTTAAAGGTCTCTTTCAAAAAAAAAGACATTTCTTGTTAAGAAAAGAGAAAATTGTGACTAAATTCTGGAGGAAAAGAAAAAAATCCATATCCCTTGCCCTAGGGCATCTTTCCTTTGCTAATGCTGTGCCAGTTATTTATGATCCTCTCTCAAAGGTGAGATTTTGCATTTTCCCCTAGCAAGTGTTTTCTGATTTAGTGCCCCCCTGAGCCTGGGCTCTGGCCTCGGTTGCCAGCTCTGCTCTACACGTAGCCCCTGGATGAAGGGTCTCTCAGCAGGAGACAAGCTGGGTACAGGTGATGGAGCCCAGGATGCTCCCCAGCTATTTCCTCCAAAAGATGGAACACAGGTGTGTAAGCTCACATCAGGCTTCAATGTTTTATTAGCTGTGGGTGAGATTTGTCCATGCCAAAACCCCAGATTTATGCAGGATGCCAAAGTGTTCAGCTGGCAAACGATAACGTTAAGCTTACATTATGTGTAGGCATCTTCAGCGCACAACAGGCGTGCAACACGGGGCTGGGAGCACAAGCGTAGGATTGCTGCAGAGGGTGGGGAGGCATTGCTGGGGCTCACACCAACAGGGCAAGGATGTGTCTGGGTAAGGAGCATTTCCAGGTGCCTCTGGAAGTACAGGGAGATGAACCAAGGTACTGTGGTGGTCCCAGCTTCCCCATCAGCTGTGTGTGCTCACCTGTGTGATATCTCCTACTGGGGACTGGGACCTCCTGTCAGAGATGACAGCGTGTGGAAGGCTGGAAGTGGGCATGGCAATATGTGTTTTCTCATCCACTCAGTCTGTTATCCCCAGCCAGCTTCATTGTATGTTTCTTTTTTTCCACCCCCTGCTCCCTGAAGTGTTGAGTGCTAATTACTGCTAATTATTTACAGACAAAACCTAAACACCCTCCCTTCCTATGACAGCTGGCAGCTATTCCTGGTATCTCCATAGCTTTGAGCGGACGAGTAGCTTTGGGTTTTCTCTCTTCTTTGCAGAACTACACCAACTGCAGCTGCATCTCCAAAAACGGGCTCGCGGGGTTCGCCAAGCCCGGGACCTGTGGCACCGACTGCTTCCACCTCTTCCTGCCCTTTGTGGTCCTGTCCTGCCTGGCAGGGATCCTCGCCAGCATGTCCCACACGCCATCCTTCATGCTCATCCTCAGGTGAGCAGACTGGTTTGGCCGTGGTCTAGGTGCAGCCAGAAAAAGCATCCAGAGGTGGTGTTTGGAAAACCAAGGGGTCCTTGAATTGAGGAAGAAGTTTTTCTCCAGCTGAGGGACTGGAAGGTTAGATCAGCCCTATATTGCACCTCATGCCCAGTTCCTCCCTTTGTTTTTACATGGGTTTTGCACGAGTTGTCGCAGGGAACAGGGAACAGGGCTTCCCTGCTCCTGTCATCTGGCAGCTCATGTGGTTGTCCATCTTCTAGGCTATGCATGGCTCAAGAGCAGGCTGTACTTTGCTAGCAAAGACCTGGCACAGCAGGTCTGGCCAGAAGCATTGAGCATTTCCAGGACCTGAAGCAGGAGAGACCTTCAGGACTTGCTCCTGTAGACCCTGCACTAACAGAGCTCCTGCTGCCCTAAGACTACAGAGGCTCTTTCAAGGTCTCTCTGGCTGTGGCTGCTGATCCCTGCAGAGTTTAGCAGCAAGCGGAGACCTTGGGCTGCTGGAGGCTTTGCCATGGAACCACCAGTGCTGCATGGCTGATTGCTCTTGCAGGCAGCATTGGTGCTCACCAACAGGCTTAAGGAGGGAGCAGCCGGTGGGTGGGTGGGTGTCACACCATGCCAGGCCCCCACAGCACGTCCACCGTGGGGCTCATAGGAACCCCACGTTGTCCTCAGCACCCCCTATTCCTGGTATCAGCACAACTTCCAGGTCCAACAGCCATCCTGTTCCTTCTCCCCACCCATAGCTGATACCTCAGTAACGAGATGCACCAATAACTCGGCATTAATTTAGCACAGCAGTACTTTGGCACATTTTAATGCAGCTCTCTGTTAAGGAGTTTAATTACCTTCCTTTCTTCTCATGGATCTCGCTTGAATACAGCCTGCCTTGCCAGGGCAGAGAAGCTATGAGAACTCTGGTTTCTCACAGCCTTGGAAAGTTGCCCATGGGGCAGGCTGGAGCCAGCTTCCACACGAGCCCCAGACTGGTGGGGCTGGAGCCTGGGATGAGCAGGAAAGGCTGAGGGTGTGGGGGGGGCTGTGTGGGGAGAGAGGGGAAATCCATAGGGGAATCTCTGTGTTAGTCTATAAATGATATTTCCAAGCTTGTTTCTGTGGTCGAAGCACTCCAAACAGTTGCTTTTTAGGGAAAAGTTGTGGTTAAAGCCTGTTTTTACCTTGACGGCCAGGTATTTTTAAATCTCCTTTTTCTGCCAAGAGTGAGCTACGTGTACACCAGGCAGTCAGAGAGGGAAGGGAAGCTGAGTCCTTGGAGGTGTGCTGACCTGGAGGTCCTCTGCCACCCAGTCCTCCCCCATGTGTGACCCCAGCAGGAACCACAGTCTGAAATATTTATTTCAGAAAACTGTGGTACCACTGAAATATATGCTGGGGCACCCCACCTCAAAAAAAGCCACTTCCTCCACGGGTAAATCACTTCTTCAGTTACAAAAAATATCCCTTTTATTGTTTGTGTTTGGCAGAGCCAGCGGCTATATTGGTTTCTGTTTGTGTTTTACTCACGTGGATTCTTTAAATTAAAAGCAAAAATACTTAGCTGAGCTCCTCCCTGCCTCTCATGGAGTTCGGTAGGTTTTTCAGGCTAAGAAAAGACGGTGGTAAGCTTCTATTTCTAGCCCTAATGAATTTCTAGCCCTTCATCATTTTTGCTGATGTAAATGGGAGCTGCCAGGGGTCCTTGGTGGTCAGGTGGAAGGATGAATTTTTGAGTGAGGTGCTGCAAACCTTTGTGTGATGCCAGGGAGGGAAACATCCCTCTTTGCAGAATTGCCAGAGGGGACACACATTTCCATTTTGTTTTTCAGGAGCATCCATCCTGAAGACAAATCATTTGCTGTTGGGATACAGTTCATGCTGCTGAGAGTTTTAGGTAAATTAATATGTGTTGAAATGCCATCCTAGAAAATCATGGCAGCTCCTGGGGGTGCATGGGGATTTTATCCCTGAGCAGCTCCAGGGCTGCAGAAGTACTGTTTATTCAGCTGGCCAAAGTCTGTCCTAAGCCAGGGAAAGATGCTTCCCTGCAGGGCCTGGAAGGCTGCACATGGTGGGGAGGGACGAGCATCTCTGTGGGGGTACACCTACGCAGCTAAATAAAAGAGGGCAGGGAATAAGCTTAGGTCCAGGAGGGCAGCCCTTGGCTGTGTTCAGATACTGCTGTTTGCCTCCAGCCCGTCAGGTGGCTGCAAATCATGTCCTGTGAGCCCACTAGTTATTTTTCCTGTGGTGAAAATCCATGTTCACTTGGAGGCCCCTGGAATATGCCACTGCAGTTGTGGGAAGGTGCTTGCATGCACAGTGCATGAAGGAGTTGAGCATCGTTCCCGGGATGAGCGATGGTCCCTTATCAAAGAGCAATGAGAAAGAAGGACTGTCTTGCACCTTGTGTGCAAATGCACAGCTAGCCCTTGGCGTGCTGCGCAGGACCAGCGGCTTTGTGGGACTTTCCAATCCCTTAGCACATGGGAAAAGAACCAGGGTTGGGTCTGTCCCAGGAAAGGCGCTCCCATCACATAAGAAAGTCCCCTCTGACCCTCTGCTTCCAGCATGGATGCCGGGACCCGTTCTGTATGGCAGCGCCATCGACACGACCTGCATCCTCTGGGAGAAGAAGTGCGACAGGAGGGCAGCCTGCAGATACTATGACAATAACCTCTTCAGGCAAAGGTAGGGATGAGCAGTCAGGCTAAGGGCTGAGGCTACAGAGGGAAACCCAGGGGGAATGTGGCATCAGGCCACCTCCGACGTGGGATGAGTTGTTGTGCATGTCATGGTAAGCAAATGGGGAGACTCACATCCCCCTGGCCTGTGCTAACTCCCAGCAGTGCCCAGGAATGGTTTGGACAGTCATCAGTCCAGGCCAAAACCCTCCCAAGGATGATGGTAATTTACTGCTACAGACCACAGAGGTCCACTTCCAGAAGCACTCCCTGCACTAAAATGAGAACAACCATTTGCTGGAACAACCTCCCCAGGGATGTGGTCGAGTCCTCATCACTGGAGGTTTTCAAGAAGCAAGTGGACAAAGTGCTAGATAACCTCATCTAGGCTCCCTTTCCCACAAAATCTTGGACCAGATGATCTCCTGAGGTCTCTTCCAAGCTGGGCTGTTGTGTGATGCTCTAATTACTCATTTTACCAGCACTGATACAAGCAGCCTGTCCTGACACCTCCTCCATGGAGGTAATGCAGCAGCAAGGGTGACCCCAGCCTCAAAGATGCCTGTGAGGTGGTGCAGGGTCTGTGCAGGGTGCCTTGCACCCTGGGGTTCATCTTCCACCAGAACAGCCCAGCCCAACATGCAGAAGACACCAAATCCAGCCCATGCGCTGTGGGGAGGCTGGAAGGGAGTTGTAGGTGGTCTTCCATCCCCATTGTAAGTTCACTGTTGTTGAATGACTCACTGACCAGTAGCTGCAGCAAGTCCTATTCACCCTCAACCCCAAGATATGTTTTTATATGCCTCCTGCTTACCAGGAGATACGGTGTCTTAATGTAACGCCAAGGACAAATGCATCTTGATAGCTCGTCCGCCTCCTCTTCCCACCCTTCTTGGGACCCAGGCTTGCAGCAGTCGCTTGCCCAGTGCTGAATGTGCCCAAGGAGCCCGTCCCCATGTTCCCCCATGTTCAGTGTTTGCTGGGTGCCTGGGACATCAGGTGTTGGTGCTTGGTGCACATAGGAATGTTGATACCCTGACTTATTGTGTTTCCACCTCACAGGTACCTTGGTCTCCAGTTTTTCTTTGAGGTGGGTGCTTTTCTGTGCTTCGTGACCGTGTATGTGATTCTCAGACGGCAGGAGAGGGAAGCCAGCAATGCAGCAGAGACAAAGGCAGACCCAGAGAAGGAGAAACTGGCAGGAAACTCCAGAAAGAGCCCAGAATCCAAAGTGTGACACCAAAAATGTGAATTACAATCCATGTCTGGGCAGGTGAAGCCATGTGAATCACTCCACACCTGAACTGTGAAGGATGTGGACGATGGGGCTGCTTCCTAACCTTCTGGGTGGGGTGCACTATTCCTGTACTGCCATGTACTGTTCTATGCCTGCCTTCTCCACCTCCATGATGCAGCTTGCTCCTTCACA
Source organism: Falco rusticolus (assembly GCF_015220075.1). Lineage (NCBI taxonomy): Eukaryota > Metazoa > Chordata > Aves > Falconiformes > Falconidae > Falco > Falco rusticolus. Next base: position 527,607 of record NC_051188.1, read on the forward strand.
TGGATTAGTCCACATTTATTAACCTTTGGACACTGCAGTCTTCTGGATTTATGTCCTCCAAAGCATTTGTTCCTTCTGACAGTCTCCGTGATGCCAGCTCTGGGCGTTAACCATATAGCTGAAAGGGTTTGTGTTTGGATTTTTTAAAATAAATAATTTTTAAGAAAATTTTTTTTAGTGAACCCATACATCTCCATAAATGATGGTCTGTCTGTAGCCCCCAACATGTCAGTTAACTTCTTCCTTTTGTTCTTGCAGTCTTAGATGGCCTTTCTTCCTTGAAGGCTTCATCCAGTACCAGCTGACATTGATGGGATTTTTGCAAGGATCAACTCACATGCTTTCCCAGCTGCTGTGTAGATGCTGCTTTGGTGGCAAGGAGGGATGAGGGTGCTGGGCAGGGAGGACATCAGAAGGAACTGCAGATCTCGCCTGGGAGAGAAACTCCAGCACCCACAGACTCGTAGAGCTTTGGCAGCATGGCCACATTTTGCAGTAATAACAATAATTTTTATTTTTGCATCATCAGTACTTATCACAGGAACTTATTGAAGCATGTGAGTGTTAAGGCTCCCTCCCATTTTCCAGTTTGACAAAAGCAGAACTTTTCTCAGGAATGCAGGACCATAGAGGGAGGTTGAATCCAGCCCTCTTGCAGACTGGGCAGAACTTGCAGTGAAGTTGTTTGACCACAGAGCCAGGCAGCCATGCTGTGCTCTTTGAAGGGGTTACTGTCAGATGCAGCTGTAATTATGAGGTGAAAGTCGAGTCTGGTTTTATTTTGGTGCAGCTGCCTCTATTTTCTGCATTCTTCCCATCTTAAGGCTCCTTTGCACCCAAGCACAAATTGTGTTCCTGGTCTCATATCATCAGTGTGAAACCACAGAACATTGGGTAACTTGTATTTTTTGGCTGCAGAATGGAATCCGGTAGAGAAACCAAAAATTCTAAGTTCAGCCCAAATATGCGCAAAAGAAAAAAGATACATGGTGGAGAAAATTCATTAATTCCTCACACCCTGGTGAGTAGTCCTACCATAAGGTCTGGGGTGTGCAGAGAAGTAAGGTGGTAGAAGGTGGAAGGTGCAGTGGTTAAGTGGCTGGTTTAGATATTTCACCACTGTTTGCCCAGCTGTTTTGAGAGACCCAATTAAGATCCTTCAGAGTAGGAGGCTAATTTTATTTTATTTTATTTTATTTTATTTTATTAGGCTTTTTTAACATATTTTTGTCCATTGCCTTTTGTTCATTGATGAGCTGGTTAAGAGATTCTACAGCCCTGTTCATGGGTACCTACACACAGAAGTGACTTTTGGCTTATAAGAAGGTGTTAGAAGACAGACGTGTGAGTGGATGCTGAGGAGGTGTAGGTGGACCTATTCAAGGAAGGATGAGTAGCGTGTCCTAACCATGAGCATTGGAAGGCCAAATCTGGGGGGGGTTTGCACTCTTCTCAGTTTTCAAGCCATGACTAGGTAGCATCTGTTTCTAGACCAGACTGTTACCAGGTGTGGAATAAGAATGAGGTTCTTTGGGAAAAAGCAGGGAAGAGACAGTCCATGATGTTCACAGTGGTCCCTCCAGCTCTCGGCAGCCCATGAATTTGTGGCATCCTCCCTGCATCCGGCGGGGAAGAAGGTTCTTTCCTGGCTAAGCACAAGCCCTTGGCTCGCTGGCAGTTTCCTGCCTTGTTCAGCACAACTCAAGTCACTCCAAGGTACTTTCCAAACCACAACAAACTAATAACATCACAATTCATTTCATATTACGGTGAGGAAAGCCAAGAGCTGCAGTGTGCTTTGCCAGCAACACGCCTGGATAGGGTTGCAGGATGACTTTATAAAGTCAGAAAAGTTGCACCTCCCTACCATTAGGACAGCGGAGTTCAGATGGGGACCAGACCATCCCTGAGCACCAGAGCAGCACAGCCTGGTCGGTGGCCACTGCAGAGATCCAAGGAGTCCTGGGCTCTGAGTTTTGGTCGGCTGGTGCAATCCTTCTGCAGAATTGCTGCCGACCCTTTGCTCATCCTGTGCTGCTGGGTTTGCCCTGCCGGGCTGTTGGGCAGTGGTGGGGACAGGCACAGGGCGTAGCTGTGCTCTTGCAGAGCCTAGCACTTAGACTTCTCCTGTTATCAATCAGAGCGGGACCGTGCTGGTTTTGGTTGGGGTAATTTTCTTCACAGTAGCTGGTATGGGGCCACGTGTTTGGATTTGTGCTGGAAACAGGGTTGGTAATTCAGGGATGTTCTAGTTACTGCTGAGCAGTGCTTACTCAGTCAAGGTCTCTGCTCTTCACCCCACCAGTGAGCAGGCTGGGGGGGCACGAGGAGGTCGGAGGGAACATCAGCTGACCCAAGGGATATGCCATAGCATATGGCATCATGCTCAGCATATCAAGCTGGGGGAAGAAGAAGGAAGAGCGGAACATTTGGAGTGATGGTGTTTATCTTCCCAAGTCCCCGTTAGGCGTGATGGAGCCCTGCTGCCCTGGGGATGGCTGAGCACCTGCCTGCCCATGGGAAGAGATGAATTAATTCCTTGTTCTGCTTGCATGCGTGGCTTTTGCTTTACCTACTAAAGTGTCTTTGCCTCAACACTAGAGTTTTCCAACTTTTACCTTTCTGATTCTATCCCCCATCCCACCGGGAAGGGGGAAGGAGCTAGCGGCTGTGTGGAGCTTAGTTGCCAGCTGGGGTTAAACTACAAAACACCCTCAAAGGACAACTGTGCAGCCTTTCTGAAAGCCCCCCAGATTGCATCAGCTGTTTCTTAATCCTCATGATTACCAAAGCAGTGGTGTTGCTTGTAGAAAGGAGGGAGAAAAAGGGGGAGAAAACCCACCCTTAACAGCAATTTGTCTTGTAAGTTTGTTCACAAACAGCACCATGCAAAAATGAACAGCAAGTTCAATGATGTCCCTTGGATTCGCGGTGCTATTTCAGGTGACAGGCAGGCTGCACTGTCCCTCGGCCGTCTGACTGGAGCGATGGCCAGGTCTGCTGGGCTCACAATGGATGCAGGAGCAACCCGCAGGATGGCCTGGCCAGTTCACTCCCAGCATGGCCTGTTGTCACTGCTGGGCTTGGGACTCCACATCCATTTTCCACTTGGAAAACTCCTATCACATCGTATAGAGATTTTTCTCAGGCAATGCACAAACTGGTTCAGCCTGAATTCTTCCTTTTCTCATTACCCATCCAGCAAAGGAGGGTTCCCTGTGGGTAAGCATCCAAGGCAATTGCAAACTGTGTATTTTAGCTTTGTGGTCAACTATAAGCCTGTTATTATGCTTTTGCCATGGTAATTTCCATTAATTTGGGCTGGAGTTTCTATAAAGAGAAATAAAATCACTTTTTCCCTTTCCCCTCCTATTCTAGAACACTGTTGAAAGGGACTGACTTGCAAGAGAAGATTAAAAAGGCTAGTTCCTGCTGTCAGCAGGGAGGGACATAAACCCCAGGAAATATGAAAAGGTTGTCAGCACCAAGGGAAGAGGAGGAGTGTTTGATGGAGAGCAAGGGGCAGGCAGGTAGGAGGATTACAAAAAAGAAAGCAAAGGAAGGTGTAGCCTCAGCAAAATCCACCCGGTGCTGTTATGCTTTGCCAGGTTTTCCCCAGAGGAGATATTCCCCTGGAGATAGCTTAAAATAGATTTTACAAAGCACTTAAGGGTATGTCTTAGGCAACAGCCATAAATCGCACAGGGGAGGTTAACATCAGTCATTCCAGCTGGGCCATAACTCCATTGACTTTCTTCAATCTTGCTCCTTTGTGGTCCAGGAAGGCTAAAGGAGATAACCTATGGTGAGGCAGGTACAGGAAAGATGTCCGGCTCAGGAACTGGATGCACTGGATGTTTCCGTGCAGCACTTTGTAATACCAGGGGTCACAGACCTGAATACGGAAGAGTGCTTTTAGGGCTGCCGAGAATTGCACAGGATCAAAAGGATGTATTAAAACAGGAGCAAAGGCTATTTCCCAAACTACAAGAGAGCTTTTCAAGTTGTGAGGAGGTTAGGTGGGTGGCACCAGTTCCAGCAGAGGCAGCAAGCTGGTTAACAGACAGCTCTGCAGGAAAATAGCTCCAAGGCTGGGAGCCGCTTTTGCGCAGTTACCGCTGTCAGGTCACCCTGTTCATATCAACCCCTGCAAATTCCTCTGTGGTCTGCAGCATCTTTTCATCATATGCTGGCACTCTTTGTACATATGTTTTTAATGTGGTCGTGGTGGCTGGTCTCCAGTGCATTGCAGCCTCCAGTTAACCAGTCACTAAATGTAGCATTGTAGGAGCCCCTCAAGATCTCCGATGTCCTGTCTTAAAGGTCAGTATCACAGAAATGTTCTAAGAGACCTCTGTAGGTCATCTAGTCAGCAAGATCATCACCAGCACTAGATGAAGGTAGCCATGACTTTGACCTGACCTAGAAAAACCTCCAAGGATGGAGATGCCACAGCCTCCCTGGTGCCAGGCCTGCACCACATTTCTGGTGACAAATGCCTTTCCTAGTGTCCAGCATGAGCTGCCCAAATCACGTTGGGGCTGTTGCCCCTTGTTATGCTTTCTTTTGTGGCTGAAAACAGTTTAGATCTGTCCTCTCTACCCTTTAGGTAGCTGTAGGGTGGCATTAAATCGCCCTTAGCATCCTTTTGGGTTGACTAAACAAACCAGATCCTGCAGCCTCTTCCCACTGACCATGTGCCCCAGGTCCCCCCCAGGCCCTCTCTGTTTTAGCTCCATCCCTCTTGAACTGGGGAACCCAAACTTCACACTATATCCCACGTGTGGGATCACCAGGACTGAGTGTAGGGGATAAAAACGTTCCTCAAGGTCCTTCTGGTGCTGGCCACCATGTGGTTTGGCTTTCTCACAGTGAGGGTGCTCTGCTGGCCTAAATTCAACCGGGTGTGCACTGTAATCCTTTTCAGTGGGTTCCTAGTCGACCAGGCAGTTCCCAACCTGCATTTGTGAGTGGGTTTATTTTGACCCATGCGCAAATTACCTCACACTTCTTGATGAGCTTTCCAGAGGCTTCTGTTGACCCAACCACCACGTTTCTCAAGGTCCCTTTGGACTGAAGCTGTCCCATTCATCATGTCACCTCTTCTAATTTAGTAACCCTTTCAGACTTGCTGAGATGCATTTTCTCTCATCATATATGTCACGGATGAAGCTACTGGACAGTATCAGCCCCAGTACTGATCCCTGAGGTCAACAATTCCCCTTCCTACCAGCCATTGGCTGGATGTAGAGCCATTGATCACTAGTCTCTAAGCCTGATAGTCCCACCAGTTTTCAGCCCATCTAAAATTCCTTTGCCTACAAGCCAACACCTTCTCAGCCTTTTCTGGTTGTCTGGGACTCAGATCATCAGTTTTCCAGAGATGACAGAGGGTGACCTTGCAAACATGTTGGCCAGTTCCTTCATCACCCTCTGATGAAATCCATCTGACTCCATGGATGTGAATGTTCCAACTTCTCTGAGCAGTCGTCCTGCTCCCTGGGCTCTCCATTTACCTCCCCAACCATCCTGTGGGACACAAAGGTCTAGGAGATGGATATGCATGTAAACACAGGGGCTAAAAGGGTGTGTTGAGAACTTCAGTCTTTTCCACAGCATCTGACACCAGCTGTTTTCCACATCCATCAATGAAATCACATTTTCATTGATCCTTTTTCGACTAGTAGAATACCCATAGGATCCTTTCTTGTTGCCACATTGGCTTTATCTCCAGCGGGGCTTTGGTGTTCAGGATTGTGTCCCTAAGAGCCCAGGCAATGTATTTGTACTCCTCCTCTGTTGCCTGTCCTCACTCCCATGGTATGCTCTCTTCTTGTGTTTTAGCTCATTGATAAGATCCTTATTAATGGCCTTCCCTTGAAATTACTGTTCTTCCTGCCCAAGATGAGGGCTTATCCTGCGTTCTTCAAAGTTTTCTTGACAAACAGCCCCACTCTGCTGGGAACCCCAGCCTTCCATGGCTGGTCCTGGAGGATTCAGCCTAGTGAGTCTCCAAACAAAAGTCTGCTTTCCTGAAACCCTGAGGCATAACTGCTGTTCACCTTCCCTACCTTCCTCCAGACCTTGCCTGCCTCATGATGGCAGCAGCCCCAACTGCCTCTGTGGCCACATTTGCTTTCAGTGCTTTCTCCATGATAGCGCACCACCTTACTCAGCCCCTCTAGCATCTGCAGTGGGAAATTGTTACCTGTCTGGGGTTTTTCCTTTGGCTGGCATGATGGAGATCACACATGGATCCCCACTGTCTCACACCCTGAGTGCTGTATTTGTCTTTATCTGCTGATGGTGTCCCCTGGCTGAGTTAGTGATTGATGTCCGTGCAGTTAACTGCCATGGAAAGCTGGAAATTTGGATGAGCCTTAGCAATTTTTCTATAACATCCTGAATCTGGGCTCCAGGCAAGCAGCAAACCTCCCTAAATGGCAGGTCTGTCCAGTAGGTAGGTGCTTCTGTCCTGCAGAGCAGTCTCCAACCACCAGCACGGCTGCTATAGTGACCTGAGGTCTCTAACAGCCCAAGGTTTCAAGCCCATAACCTTCCCCTGATGGATCCAATTCCTCCTCCTGTTACCAGCCCTGAACTCATTTTCTTGGCAGATCTAACCCAGATCCATGCATTTTTCATCCAGTCCCAGCCAGCTTTCTGTGCCAACAGTGGCACAGCATCCCTCAGTAGCCAAGGCAGCACGGTGCTGGTAGAGCAGCGGTACCCAAGTGGCACCACACCAAAGTATCTCAACAATTTACCATCTGTCATCCTCAAACCAGAAGAAGCTGAGGCACCAAAATAAAGCTGGACCAGCCCTCTCAGAGCTGGCTTTCCCCTTTTGCCCATGCTGCTCAGCCCAGTGGTCAGTGCACTGGGAAGCCCTTCAGAGCAGACAGCTCAAATCTTCTCCATGGCAAAATTAACACACTTCCTCGCCTTTTCTCGGGAGACACAGGGGAAAACCTGATAGTTATCCTCTTGACAGCAACCTTTTTTTTAAGTACCCATTACCATTTGACCTTCCCTTTTACGGAGTAAACAAACCCAACAGATTCAGCCTCTCCCTCCTAGCTTGTGTTTTCTAAACCCTTAATAAATCCATCACTGCCTCCTTCAGTCTCTCTAATTCCTTCATACACCTCTGAAAGTGCAGCACTTGGCTAGGCACAGATGGGACTTCCTCAGCACGGGCCAGAGCATAAAAGTGATGATACTTAGTGCCAGAACCTCTGGAGTGTGGTTTCATCCCCCAAGTTCCCATCAGCTGGGAGAACCCACAAAATTGGAGCATGGCTGCATCCAGTACAGGGTCTGCATGCCCAAAGCACTTCTCAGCTGCAAGGGATCTGGGAAATGGCAGAGATGGCATGAGAGAGGGTGTGGGGATCAGCACAACACTCAACAGAGGCTTGCACTCAAAGAAAAGAGGATAGGGAGGAATTTGAGAAGTTTCCCAGGTTTGTCTGTTTTCCTCAAAGCAGGGCCAAGGCCACCTTCTCCATCCCTGATGAAAGATAACCCAGTCCTTCCTAGCAGCCCCTTGCCAGAGGCCAGCAATTACTCAGGCAGAAGATAGTCACTGTCCCAGCCGAGAAAGATGCCTACTTCATTATCGAGGAGTGACAAACGGCAGTGCAAATGGTGAGAGCAGCAAATTCAGTAATTGCTCTTGTCAACTGTATTAAATTGAGACAGCTTAACACAGCAGTTCTTCAGGTGTCCCTGGCCAGCACCCAGACTCCATCCATCCAGCAGTAGAGCAGGAGCTGGTTGCCTTCAAGTACCACCGTGCACAGATGAAGGTTCAAAAAGGGGCACAGCTACATCTCCAGTGCTTGACATGGTGAGGACCCACTCATGGCTGGGATAGCTCTCCCCACAGTCTCTTACACAAGACAGGGATGGGGACCAGCACCTCAAAATAGGGTTCACGAAAGCTGAGATGTACTGGGAGCTGCTTGAACCCAGCAGAGGTAAATACCAGGGAGGTGTGATGGAGATCTCTGTCTGGAAAGCCACAGCACCTCTCTTTTTTGTCTGATTGCCCCATGATTAGAGCCCTTGCTTGGGGCAGAGGAACCCAGACTCCAACCTTCCATCTTCATGAGGGTTTTCAATGTGTCGCATCTTGTAGATGTCTGTATTGGTGCCGTTCCTGGCATTTTAACCCCTTCCCACTAAACAGCCTATCTTCTGGGCTGCAGCTCAGCCCATGAATATTCACAATTGGTTCAAATCTTTGCAGGCTAGAGAAGAAAAACATCAGCAGACTTTGCCAAAGATTCAATGAACCTGGTTCCTTGCTGTCTGTCTGAGTGAGGAGGGTTCCAAGGCATTTATGGAGCTGAGAGCTACTTTATAGCCAAGCACAATGCTCATTCCTCTGGAAAAGAGAAAAGCTAAAGCTTTTAAATAGACTAGCATCCCCTTGGTCTATTTATCTCAGCTAGATATCTCCCCATGGTGCTCCTGGCCACCGCTCTACTGCAGTCAAAGCCCAGATGGTTTCTTCTGGTCATCTGCTGCTGTCGAAGGAGCAGGTTTTTCAGCAGAGGGGATAGGGATGGTCCCATGTGGATTTGGTGACTGCAGAATGCCAACAAAAAATGTGTATCAAAACCCGCTGGATGTTTCTGTTAAAATTCGCTCAGACTGCCTCCAGCAGCTTGAAATCTGTTCCCAGAAAATGCTCGTTGAAGAGACCCAGTTTGAAGCAAAACCACGAAGAATCACTGTGCCTGGCCACAGCCTAGGACTGAGGCAGAGCTGCGAAAGGCATCCAGTCCCCAAGCTGGGGAAGAGGAAGGTAAATCATTCAAATATGTATATAAAAAAAGGTAGAAATACTCAGTTTAGGAAGGTTCAGGAAGTTCCCACTGGGATGCTGAAAAGATGAGCCAAGGGAGCCCTGAACCGCTGCTAATTAACCCCACAGTTCACAGAGGCTGGGGGTTTATGGAGGATCTTGGAAAGGGAAAACGAAGGAATTGGGCAGATCCAGATCCAGCTTAACGCTGAGCACCAGAAAGACGGTGAATTGCTAATGCATGTACAATCTCCTGGATAATAATGTAATGGATTGTCACATCAAACATTTAATTTCTCCTTTGGGCAGGTAACTGGCCCATCTGGGGAAGCAGTGCAACCTCTTGACTTAAGTAAGGATTTTGACACTACCCCACTGTATTGTCATAAACTGATCATCTGCCATACGAAATTAACATGCAGAGAGGAGAAAAAAGAAGGGGAAAGAGCATGCTTAATTGGAAAGCTTCACTTCCAGGGGTTGCGGGTAGTTTACTGCCTAGCCTAGCCAAAAGGTTTTATCTAGCAGGATCTCACTAAGGTCTGTCCTGTCTCCGACACTAATCAATATTTTAATTAATGACTTGGACGATAAGAGAAAGAGGAGCTAATATAATTCCTGCCTGTGGTCACAAGTGCTGCCAGCAGCAGGATTAGGATTCAGATCATTCATGGCAGATTGGAGAAATGGCCTGAAATCAATAATGCTGGGATTCAACATCAAGAGCAAAACAGCGGTGCCAAGGAAGGAGAGCTCGGGTGCAAAATCTGCCCTGTGAGAAAAGGGATATGGCAGCCACCTCTTATACAGAGTAGCTGTAAGGAGGAGGGAAGATTAGTTATTTCTAGGAAAAAATCCTATCAGATGGGGAAAAAATGTAGGTGCAGGATCAGGAAAAAGCTTCAGCTGCAGTGAGGTGCCTGAGCAGATCGTAAAGCCCGGGGCACCTTGGTGGAAGATTTTAGGAATGGGAGATGCAAGTATCCATCTGTCTAATCCAAAGTCAAAGGGTGACTATAATAAAGGAACACTCTTTTCTTAGACCAAAATATATATGAAGCTGTTGAGCCCCTTCCAATCTGCCCTCCCACACTATACCAAAGTGCTGAAGAGCAGCAAAATGGAGGGGATGTCCTGGGACCCCGCAGGGATGCTGTGCATGCTGGTACTGCTCAGGAGCTGGCAACGCTGCCGGCATCACTGCCTTGTCGGTGCTGCCAGCTGTGTGACAGTGAATGAACCTGACAGGTGACATGTTCAGTATGGTCACAGGAAACGTTTTCCCAAAGAATGACTTTTTTCACCTGCACATCTCCCTGGGAGGTGGGAGAGCTAAAGCCAAGACTTATTTGGGTGTTAAAAGGTTGTAAAATTCATATAGGTCTTGGCAAAGCCCAGAATGACATCAGGCATGGTTGCAAATGTAAAAGGGAAGAAAATCTCATACTTCAAAGCATCTTCTGTCAGATGGGGAGCAGGAGAGCTTGATTTTGGGGTTTCTGCTGTGGTCCAGCATCTGAGACAAGTTATAAAGGAAATGCAAAATGCTGCTGTGATTTTATCTGGCAGCACCCATGTCTAACAACATGTGCCTTGGTCTTGTGGCTTGTTCTCCAGCTAGTGACAAGAAAGAAAACAGACCCTGACACAGAAATCTGTAAGAGAAATCCATGCTTCTTGCTGAGGTCACTGCGTGGTGCAGGCAAGCATGAAAACAGCCTCTGGCACAGCCGTCAGTTGGATTTCTTCCTTGCTTTGTGGGTTCTGAGCACACATCTGGGTCCAGGGATAGGAAGAAAGGCAGCATCCTGGGGGGGCTGCAAGCCCATGGACTCCAGGGTTTCAGCCAGGCTCCTCACCCCAGCACCAGGGGAGAGGTGGGAGGAGATTTTGGGATCTGCCACTCCAGCAGCACAGACCCTGCAGTGTCCTGGTTGACAGAGGCTGTCCATGAAGAAGGCAGTATGAGGGCTTATAGGCCCTGTGGTCCTGTGGCAGGTAGAGAATCACTGAATCACACCTGTGCGGCCTGATCTGATGCTGCTTTCCAGAAGGTCTCACACTGATGCAGCTGCCGCCCGACAGAAGTATTGCAAAGAAAGGGCCACCTGCCTTTTCCATCATGCCAAGTGAAAGGAGGAAGGGGAAAAGCTGAAGAAGTCACAGCTTCTGGAAAGATCTGAGCTGCTCCTCTGCTTCTCTGTGCTGCAACCATATCTTGGTGCACCACTTAAAGAAGTGGCGCAAATGCTTCTCCACTGCATAGCAAGTATCACCCCCAATTTTTCACTTTCTACAGAGTCTCTAAATTTAGAGTTTCATTTTTCCAAGCAAACTGCAGCTGTACAAACAGCTAGAGCCATGCTCTGACTCTAGGAGAGCTCACCAGCAGAGCAGGGACAACACCACTATTTGGACAGGAGATCATGGGGAAAGGACTGTGTCCTGAAGAGAGCATTGCTGGTGTCCAATGGCTGGCTTTGCTCTTGGGTTTGATCAACAACCCACTGCCATTTGGGGTCTGCCTGGTGCATGGCAGGGAGAGGTAGGACACAGCCATGCTTTCCAAAATAGTGCTTTTTTTTTTTAGACAACAAGAACCAAGAAATAAATATGTCAAACCCCATGAAATGCTACTGATGGCTTGGGTGGCCTTTTCTTGTAGGCAGTAATTGTACCATCAGACCAAGACCAAGAAAATCATCTGACAGCTATTTATCCAACGACTCCCTTCTTTGTCGCCTGCTCTGAAGTGCTGTGTGGCATTTGACTGTCCTTTCAAACAGGTTTTTGCATTGCAGTCTTAGTTACTTGGGTCAACATTTCCTTACAGAGCTGTGACACCAAAGAACCCCGAGGACCTGCCATTTACAAACCTTTCTTCATTCAGCTGAATCTCAAAGAAAAAATACTTCCAGAAAAAAAAAGAATTAACAAGCTGTGCATTGAAGAACGACTGCCCTATCCATGGAATGCAGCCTTCTCTAGGGTGACCTCTGTGTCCCTTGCCCAAGAGCACAGCAGGACATGGGGTTGATGGCGGCTGCCTGAATGCAGAAAAGGCAGAATTTGCTGGGATTTGGCCAGGTTGCTGGGCCTTCATTATAAGAGTTTTAATATAATTCCTTCAAATTAAATTGGCATTCACCAGAATTCACTTGCTGTCCTATGCGGAGAAGGTACAACCCCTTGCACTTTGAGGCATAAAATTAACTCCCCCTGTTGCTAAACTGAATGTGTTTTCCTACTTATTGCTAAGTGCCCTCCCTCCTTCTCTTCCAGTTGTTCTTACTTGAAGGTCCAAGAGAAACAGAGCAGAATAAATCAGGCAGTCTCTTCTGTGTTTAGAGACAGGTTGAGTAATGATTACTCATGAAATATGAAATTCATCTTTGGGGTTTAATGTACTTATAACAAAGTTGTGCGGGAGCTTGTTGTTGAAGGCTCTGAAATTATTGTGGTGAGGGAACAACATCCTTTATCCTCCACATCTGATAAGAACTGACACTGCGTCATTGAGCATATTCCCAGCTTCACCCTAATCTGTTGCTTTCAGGGAGCTGAAGGACAGAAGTGCTTTCAGACGGCACTGATAAAGGCTGCCATAACAGTTTAATCCCTCTCACCTCACTTTTCTAGTTAAAATGTCATTTGCTAAAGAGACGAGAACCTGAGATGGTTCCAAGCTGTGCACACTGTTAAAACTTTCTGAGCAAACTTCAGTGAAAAAAGAACAAATGTTCCCCAGCTAAATTTGCTACCGAAACCTTGCTGTTACACCTGCTATTAAAAGAGGTTTCCCTTTCCACCCTCCCCATCTCCTGCTTCTCCCAGTGCCATGACCTAGCTACACATTGGACACGAGTTGTATCCAAATTGCACTCAGGAAGTTTTTGGGGACCCGGTGCTCATTTTTTTTTTCCCCAGCTCCTGATTTCTTGTGACTGCAGGAGTGCTCTGGAGCAGAGGCTGGGCACAAATACAGAGATATTCAGAAATCTTTGCAAGCAGGAGGACGAGTGACCACATAGGGAGGACATGGGTCTGGGCAGGCTGAGACATGGTGGGTTTGCACATCACCCAGTCCTTCAGCCTCAGCTCTGTTCGTAGACAGGTCTAAAGGGAGCCCTTGAAGGTGGGACGTGAGGGAGGCAAGTGAGATGGAGACAGGTATCTGCAGATGGGTTTCCCATCAGGTGACCCTGGAGAAAACAGATACATGGATAAAGTGGTTACTTGGGGGTGAGAGACTGCCATGGTGAGCAAGAAGACAATGTGAAGAGCGTTGTTAGCATAAAGACACAAACTAGACCTCCAGGGATGGAGTAGGCAGAGGCACAGAGAGAAAGATAACCATGTCAGAGCCTATGGAGACCTCCAGAGATGAAAAGAAGGAGGAGGAGTGCTGCAGAGGAATGAGTCAGATAGCCAAGGACACATCTTAGCAGCCCATGCGGCTGCATGCTGCGGGCTGGGGGCAGGGGGCTGGGAACTGCCCGGCGGGGAAGGGCCTGGGGGGACTGGTCGGCAGCCGGCTGGGCATGAGCCCCCAGTGTGCCCAGGTGGCCACGGCGGCCAGCAGCGCCCTGGCCGGTGTCAGCAGCAGCGTGGCCAGCAGGGCCAGGCAGTGCCCGTCCCCCTGTGCCGGGCCCCGGTGCGGCCGCCCCTCGAGCCCTGGGCTCAGCGTTGGGCCCCTCACCCCCAGGCAGACCCGGAGGGGCTGGAGCGTGTCCAGAGCCGGGCAGGGGCTGGGGAAGGGGCTGGGGCACAGCTCTGGGGGGGCGGGGGGAGCTGGGGGGGCTCAGCCCGGAGAAAAGGGGGCTCAGGGGGGCCCTTCTGGCTCCCTACAGCTGCCTGGCAGGAGGCTGCAGCGAGGGGGGTCGGTCTCTGCTCCCAAGGAACCAGCGGCAGGACAGGAGGGAACGGCCTCCAGCCGCACCAGGGGAGGTTCAGGGTGGGCACTGGGAGAAATGTCTTCCCCGACAGGGTGGCCAAGCGCTGGCACAGGCTGCCCGGGGACGGGGTGCAGGCACCGTCCATGGGGGGTCAGAAGACTGCCCTTAGGGCCATGGTTCAGTGGTGGGCTTGCCAGCGCTGGGTTAACGGTTGGACTCGATGATCTTAAAGGTCTTTTCCAACCTAAATGATTATGTGATTCTAGGATTCTGTGACTGTGGCTTGCTGCCTCCAGAGAAGGAAGTCATGGAGAAAGATCTCTCTTCATCCTCTGTTTCCAGCACGGGGGCAGGAGACACCAGACTTTGTGCCTTTGGGTGCATGCCACCCTGTGCTTGCCAGAGGTCTGTGACAGAGATGCTGAGGGTGGTCTGGGTGGAGTGTGATGGGAAATGCCTGTGTGTGAGAGTTCCTGTAGAAACACTAAAGCCAGGCAGATAAGGATGAGGCACTGACAAATGGGGACACCATCAACAATGAACAAACTGGGAACACTGTGTAAACTTTACTCCCAGCCTGCCCAACACCCACTCTCCCGTACAGCTCCTTCCAGCCACCCTCTTTGGTGCAGACCAGTTCTGGCAATGCGAGGGTGACAAGGAAGTGCCAGCCCATGCCCCATGAGCTGCCCTCATCCTGCTGTTCCACTAGGAGACAGGCAGGAGCTCATCCTGCTGTTCCACTAGGAGACAGGCAGGAGCTATGCCTAACCCCAAAGCAAGGAGATGCAGCAGCTTTGCCTAAGACTCACAAAAGTCAAAATAAGCAAGATATTGACTCAAAAGAGACCTGCTGCAGACCCCTTTCCCAAGAAAGCTTGTCATTTCCAATGAAGAGGAATCCATGAGCGATAGGAAGGACCAGACATTTTGGAGTCTTGATCTACCTCATTGCATGTAGACGATCCCGAGCCGACTGAGGCACACACACCTTGGTGCTGGCAGATATGTGGAAAGCAGGTGGGGAGTGTGTGAAACCTAGGAGCAAAAGCCTGAAACTCATCTGGATCAAAACAAGTATCACTGTCCCTTCCAGAAGGTCTCACATTGAGTCTTTTTGCATTGACCTCCTACACCTGGAGTTGGAAGGGGCATAGCTCTTGTGACTGTCCCCTCCAGCAGAGATGTGACACAGCCAGGTGGTCCCAGGTCTGAGTTGGGGCTCATCCTGGACTGAAGAAGTTTAGGAATATAAGGCAACATGCTGCTCTTGGACCCTGGGCATAATGACCCGCAAGCCCAGAGGAAATGACAGCTTTACGGTTTCAGGAAATTGGGGAAAAGCTGTGATTAACAGCCTGGCTTGCCAATGTTGTTCCCTGAAATCCCAGCTGCAAAGTCTCCTGGATTCCTCATACCTCAAGGGAACAGTTGTAGAGGATATTCTGGGAACAGAGGCTGCAGGAGTCAATGGTATCCAAGAAAAGCCAGGAGTCATGGCAGCTCAAGCAAGGTCTCAGCTGCAGGGAGCATGCTGCAAAGCAACAAGACCTCTCAACAACGCAATGCCTGATCGCCTGTGTGGTCTCCACCATCCTATTCACACCCCCGTGGACCTGCCCCTAGGGTACTCACGGGTCTCACACACCTGTTTTCCTGAGGCTGGGAGACACTGAAAGTGCAAGCTGTGCGCAGAGCAGAGAAATAAGCCAGTGACTGATGAGGCCCATGACAATTTTCCAGGCACAAGCATCTTTCCTCACACCCTTCCCCCCATACAGATGCAATTCAGCTTGTACATTAAATCCCCTAAATGTAGACATCTGCATGCCTCCGTGTGTACTGAGTATTTCAGCTCCCACTGCAGCTGAGATTCGGCTATACAAACACAGCCCTGTAGCATCATTTAAGACACTGGGGTCCTAAATGTCTAAAATATGTTCCTGCATACCCCATCCAGCAAGAGCACCCCACAGGCTGGCACATAACGATGGATGCATGTGACCTGCCATTGCTGCAGGGCCACCAAGCAGAGGCCCGAGAAGAAGTTGTGATGGACCAGGTCACACAGCACCAAGATGGTTTTTGCCTACAAAGCCTCTCTAGGAGAGGACAAGGGGAGGAGGATGAACAAGGGTTAATGTGGAGCCTGCCCTGCCTCCTTCCACAAAGAAATTTTATGTTTGCTTTTTCTCCAGAAATGTAAAATAATAAATGTTTTCTGGGTTCCCAGAGGGAAAGAGGTCCTTTTGCTTGTTTCTGGACTGAGGAGTGAGAAGTCTGTGCAGGTGCTGGGAAATGCATGGGAAGGGGCCGTTCCCCAGCACATCCCTTTGGGACCTGGAGCACATCCTGCTGCGGGGTCCCCAGCCCACCTCTCCAACACGTGTCCCTCTTCTGTACTCCTCTTTCCACCAGATCATGCAGGACGTAAACTATTCAGAAGAACACAATATCCCTGCAGGCTGCAGGATTAAACGCTTTCAAATATAACAGCCCTGCTGTAATTGTTAAGATTTAGTCTGGCACATACCGACCAAATGGACTGGTCTTAAAGTATGCAGCAGGTCCTGAACACCCTCAGATCCTGTCGGGTTGGGGATGCTGGAAAGCAGCACACGCTGGGGCTGGTCTGAGCCCTGGAAGATGATGGAGGCTTTCAAGCACACCTCTAATCTCTTCTGGTCCACACACAGCTGCAGCTTTAATTTGAAAGCATCTTTTGAGCCAGAGGACCCTACCCATAACCTGAGCATACTTAAATAATAGAAAAGGAGGGAGAAATTAGGCAGCAAATGTATATATTAATAATGAATAGGGAAGGAGAAATAACTGAACAGAAGCAAAGGCAAGAGTGAAATGAACAGATGAAACATGAAGTGGAATGGGATCCAGGACACCACAACCAGCTGTGGAGGAGAAGGCTCAAGGTTCCCTTTGGCTTCACCTACTGGGGCTCTGTCATGAACCAGAGGGTTACTGGCTTGATTTGGGGTCAGGTGCAACATGGCACCGTGCATGTTACGCCGTGGGGACTCCTTGCATGAGATGGAGCAACCTGGGGAGTAAGAGCTGGGAAAGCCTCATCTGGCTTTTAAATCCAATGTCCCTCCACAGCTGCAGGATGACTATGAAGTTTTCCACTTTGTACAAGTGTTTTTAATGCCGTCCATTAATAACCTCCATACACTGCTGGCCAGCAAATTGTGCTCCTCCCTGCAAGGCAGAGCTCTCTGTCTTACACAGCAGGGCAGAAATTTAAGTCATCAGAGTCCCAGATACCTATGTCATACTGGGACCACCCACTGGACCTCAGCTGGGTTGCAGCAGCACCAGCCCTGGGATGACCACAGCACGCTCAGCATCCACCTCCATCAGTGCCAAAGCATCGGGAACAGCTGAAACTGCTGCTGAAACATGCACTGCAAACACAGGGCAAAGCAGCCCTCCTGACTCCACACCGTTGGTGCTTTCTGCATTTAAAAAACCAAAACCTAATGCTTTAGTGGGGTAGCAGAGTGATAATCCCTATCACAGGACGATCCATGGGTATAAGTGAGCCTGGGCCATGGGGCATCAGTGTTGTACATCAGAGGGGGACACAGGGAGCAGGGATTTGGATTGGAAAGGTTGGAGGGGAAAAGACTGGGAAGAGAAACCATCGTCCTGACTGTGCCTCTGTGAGCCAGCATGCCCCACTGCCTTGGGTGGGGATTCAGGACTCTGAAAAAGCTGCTAACTACCCAGAGCACCTGTGCAGCACAGCATCAAAGTCACAGCAGGAAGAAAACAGCATGTGCAAATACTCAAAACTGCATTTCTGGGCAAGAGGAGATTCTCTGTCACTCTCTATAACTCAAGAAAGAAAAGGGAAAAAAGGAAACCACACAACTATTTATCTGTGCTGTGGAAGGAAACGCTGCTCAGCTTCCCCCTTCTTGTTGGGGTTGTGCAGCCTGGGGAGGAGAAGGCTGCGGGGAGACCTTAGAGCAGCTGCCAGTGCCTGGAGGGGCCGACAGGAAAGCTGGGGAGGGGCTTTGGGCAAGGGCAGGGAGTGGTGGGACAGGGGGGAATGGCTTGAAGCTGAGAGAGGGGAGATTTAGGTTGGACATGAGGAAGAAACCCTTCCCCGTGAGGGCGGCGAGGCGCTGGCCCAGGCTGCCCAGAGCAGCTGTGGGTGCCCCATCCCTGGCAGGGCTCAAGGCCAGGCTGGACGGGGCTGGGAGCAGCCTGGGCTGGGGGGAGGGGGCCCTGCCCCTGGCGGAGGGTGGGACTGGCTGGTCTTGAAGGTCCCTTCCAGCCCGAACCCTTCTGTGGTTCTATTCTATGATCCTAAAACTCAGGGCTTCTGCAGTGAATGGACAATCGTAGAACCATAGAACAGTTTGGGTTGGAAGGGACATTTAAAGACCATCCAGTCCAACCCCTCTGCCACAGGCAGGGACATCTCCAACTAGATCAGGTTGCTCACAGCCCCATCCAACCTGACTTTGAATGTTTCTAGGTATGGGGCATCTACCAGCTCTCTGGGCAACCCATGCCAATGTCTCACCACCCTTATGATAAAACATTTCTCCCTTCTATCTAGTCTGAATTTTCCCTCTTTTAGTTTAAAACCACTGTCCTGTTGCTACAGGCCCTGTTAAGAAGTCTGTCCCCTTTTACTTTTTTTCTTTTTTAAATTAGCTGCAGGAACAACAACCCATCACCAAGGCACATGCATTGCTTATGATCCCATGCCGTTTTGCAATATTCCCCTGATCAATGCAGAGAGTACTTGCAGCTCTCCCCCTTTGCATTTCATCCGAGCGCACTCCAGTGAAGATCGACAAGGTCAGTGGGAGAGAAATGAGTGCAGGGTGCATGTCGTGCAACTGTCATAACAAGGATAGATGTTGCGAGTGTCATTTATCTAATGTGGCTGTATAAATCAAGCCAAGGAGAAACACGAACCTTCAGGGAAATCCCAGGCGCAGAACAAGAGGAGCTTGGGAAGGAGTACAATATGGCATCGATGTATCATGGAACCCTTTGTTCAGTGGAGATGGATCGGAGGGAGCAGCAGAAGTGCCAGGGGATAAAGGAGAGCAAGCGGCTGATTTGCACAAGAACTCAGACGAGCGTGAACTGTGTTGTGTGTCTGTGTGTAATCCCTCTTCACATGCTGAAGACACCCTCTTCCCCTCCCAGACCCCAGTTATGTGTCTTCAGAACCACTCCAGCTTTGGAGAAAGGCACTGCATGAGCCTGAGAAGGACATTAAGAGGAGGAGGGATGCCACTGTGCCTTCTTTGTGCTTTTCAGCCAAGCTTTTGTCACAGTCCTCAGCAAATGACCTCTGTGCCCTCCTAGGCTGCCTGATTGCTGTACCACCTCTAAACCCATACCTATGGTAGACAAAGGGGTTTAAGGTCCCTTGGACATATGCAGAGAAGGCACAGTGGGAATCCTGGGGCTACTCTGTAAGAGAAACAGTATAGATGAGGTGGCCTTGAGCCAAGTGATGGGCTGAGCATTGCAATGGCTTGTCAGGGTGACCTTGCCCTCTGGACCAAGGGAAATAGTCACATACATCAGCAGGGAGGCATAACAGGGTCTTCAAGATGATCCAAAACTCTGAGCAAAACAGTACACTTTACAGTGAATCCTGGCCCTATAAGCTGAAGGATCCTGGGAGGAAGGATTTTTTCTTTCAAGCTCATGAGCATCATCCTCCGCATGTCTGGAGAACCCAGGATCTTTCAGAGAAGGGGTGGAACATGCATGGAGCTTCTGAGGGATGCTGGGAATCTGATGAGTATCCATGGGTCCCAGTAAGCTTCAGCAGCCAAAAGCTGAGGTCTTCATCCTGACACTGTTAAAACCAAACTCTTTGAAAACAAAGAGAAGTCTGAATTTTACTGTGCTGTGCAAGGCTTCACCTGTATTAAATATCCAATAGAGGACTTAGGACTCTAGCTTGGAGCTTCCCAGAAGTTGCTCCTGGTGGTTGAGGGCCCTGTGAACTCTTGTTTGCCGAGGGCAGGCTGGAGCGCTCCGCACTTCAATTGCAGATTTTCTATGAAGAGCAGCTGGTGGAAACCACCGTGCTCTGGGCAGCCTGTGTTTGACTGTTAATGGGGCAACAGTCAGAGGCTTTGAGGCCAGGGCAAAAAATACCTCTTTACTTTCTACTAGATGAAGCAGGCAGAAATGTAGTTTGATCAGATAAAGGCCACAATTTAAACGTTGCATGGATGACAGAAGGAGCAAGCCAAGTGAAACCCAGGCAGATCTACAGAAGATTTCTCTGCCTGTTAGCAGCACCTCTCAGGATAAGGAATGTGGGCTTAATGTCCACATGGGAAGTTAGTTAAAAATTAATCCCTTCTGTGATTCTGTGAAAAATCCCTGATGGGCTTGTCTCCATAGCCAGGAGAAGAGCCTGCCACTTTCCTGCTGACCACCCTGGTGTCCCTTCACTCCCAGGAGCACCTGGGCTGCTTCCTTTGTGTCTGATCATCTTATAGCATGAATGGTGGGATGGGTCTGCTGCAGATCCTGACAGCCATGGGCCTTCCCCACCTCCACCAGACCCTGGTCCATCCTCTCTCATCACCCATACCACCACGCAAGGATTGCTGCTTGCTCTTCTCAATTGCTTCAGACCTCAAGAGTGAGGACATTCAGATACAAGCAAGAAAAAGCTAACAACCCCAAAACACTCAAGCAATAAAGTCTTCCTGTTGATGGTCTTATTGCTTCTTTGTTATATGACCCCTGATCCAGAGGAGAGCCAGATAAAGCTTTTCATGCCTATAGATCATGTCAGTGAAAATAACCCTTCCCAGTTCTTCCAGGCTAGTGCAAATACGGCGTTTATACAGCAGGATAGAAAAACTGCATGGAAAGGGATTGTGCTTGGGTGGATGCCTCAGCCAATGCAGCCTCAAGCTCAGTGATGTACCTGTCTGCATGTTCAGTACCTGATAAACTGGTTCTGCAGGGAGGGATAAGCAGAGGATGGTCTACACACATGATCCTAAGGCAGGACGAGATGTCCTCCAGACCTATCTGCCCCTCTCCATGCCCAGCAGAAGGATCCAGATGAGTCAAGATGCCAGCAGTGAGGTGGCGCAGATCTCACTGGATGTTCATAGAGCAACATCTCCATGGGCTATATTTTGCCTGGACAGGTTTGAGTGACCCAAAATGTGAAATATCCAGAAATTCCCTGAGGAAATAATTCCAGAGCTTTATTTACAGTGTCCCTGCTCCTTTCCAGCACTCAGCTGAAAGAGGATTTCGGGCTCCATCTAGAAGTGAGTGCTCCTAGCTGCTTCCCAGTCTATCAGTCATATACAAGTCATCATCAAGC
This sequence comes from Falco rusticolus, assembly GCF_015220075.1. NCBI lineage: Eukaryota > Metazoa > Chordata > Aves > Falconiformes > Falconidae > Falco > Falco rusticolus. The sequence continues at coordinate 548,674 of NC_051188.1, forward strand.
CTCAGCATCTGTCAAGTGAAAGGGCTGTAATAAACTGAAATGGCTGTGAGAGCAGAGCAGACAAGCAGCTTGCACGAGAACTCAGCAGAGAAGGCAAGAAAGGACCCGGGGTAATATTAATTGTACCCAGATTTCTTTACAGATGGCAATGAGAAATTAAACTCTCAGGGAAATACTGATAACGGCTCTGCAGTCACAGCATAGTGGGTCACAGCACTACATAGGCCAAGGGCAAGGGCTCCGCGGGACTGGAGGGACTCGAGTTAAGGGTGGGCTGGGACTCTGTCCCATCATTGTCACCTTGTCATTAGGTAAGTCACTTCATCCCTGACAGCTCCAGAGCATCCCACGTCCCACATAACTATGGAGATAACAGGTCTTTCTCAGTCCTGCGGCACCTTCCGGGTGAGCTAGCTAATCCAGGCTTTCTGAAAACTTGATCATCCTCATGAAAATATATTCTCAGGGCTGGGGATCCCAGTCCCACCGGCTTCACTCTTTCCCCCTGTGTCCTGGTCTGTGTGAAGGTGGGCACCTGACAGACGCTTTCCCCATCTCCCAGGGGTATCACATATGCTGCCTTGCAAGCAGCAAAATCCACAGGAGCCTTTAGGGACCAAAATACCTCACTGCAACTTTAGTGAGACTGATTGAGCTTAACTAGCAGGGAACTGGACCCCGTTGCTCTCGACTAACCACTTCTGTCACTCCAGCTGCAGTGCTGTGCACCTGCAAACCCACTATCCAGAGACATCTGGAGCCCTGCTCTGTCAGGAACTGTGCAAGCCCCCAAGGCTCATCTTCTAGGAATGAAACCCATATTCCAGCCTCCCTGCTCCACAGATCCCATTGCCACCTTGGTGCAATAGGTAGGAGTAGGCAGGGCTGCAGACATCCATCCTCGACCTTGGCTGGGGGAAGCTCATGCCTAAAGAGCTGTCATTCTGCCATGAGATTATTTTCTTTCCTCAGCTGGCATTTCTTAATGGTTATTTTAGTCTTTCTTGCCCAGAGGCACAAAATGCAAATAAAAGTGCCAGTGTGCTGCATCAAGCTCCTGAGAAAGGGCATATTTATAAGAGATAAAGGTGCACATTTCCTATGAAGGGGGAAACAGCCTTTTCCAGCATATAACCCAGCCAGAAGTCCAGTGACCTTTCTTTCTCCCCCTTCCCCAAATTTCAGCCATGGCCAGCCCTCACTCTGAGTGCAGGGAATTGCTGAAGTTCGGTGGCTGCAAAGAACTCCTTGGTGCTGTGGTTTATGCATGTGTATGAATGAAAAGTCTGACGTAAACATGAGTGTGCATGAAAACCTTTAAGTAAGCGCAGAGCAGCTTGGATCAAGTGTGAATCCTCTTGAATGGGGTGAGCAGCCAGGAGACGGGACCTACAAGAAACCTCTGCCCTTGGTGGCTAGCAGCTCAGGTCTTGCCAGGATGCCCAAGGGCATCTCAAACTGCTCTGGACACCTCTCTCTGGTAGGCAACTCGACCAGTACCATTTATGCAGGGGAACCTGAGTCCCCAGGGGATAAAAGCACATGCTTGGTAGTTGCAACCCAAACCCCAGCATTGGAAGTCTCTCTGTAGCCCTCTGCCTCTCAGCCCATAGATTCATGATCTTTCTGCAGGTCTTTTTCACTGCAACTCACTCACTTCACTGCTCAGGAATCATTGCCTGAACTAAATCACACAGCTAGCTGTTTCATCTGTGGTAAAACCTTGTGCAACTCACTGCTAAAGGCTGGGTCTGTTAGTAAACGGGAGGAAGGTGAAAAGTACAGCCTCCACACATCTGCAGAGATGAACTTGCTCCCTTCCCTGGCTGATGCATCCAAATTGCTTATCTGGATCAGACCTCTGGCCCCTGTTGTCCTCCAAACCACACTTAGGCATGGTTGGACAACAGCATTCCAGGAATCAGCTAATAATGAAACAATCTAGGAGATAATGAGCAAAGCCTGGAGCCTGTGGCTCATCCCTGGCTGATTTCTAGTGCAGAGGGAGCTACAGGTTTGGAGATAGTATATTTCACTTGTACATTTGCCTTCCACAAAGGGAAGAAGCTAGATTAAGGATACCAAATTTCTAAGGAGGTAGGGAAAGAAGAAGAAAGGAGGTGCTCCTGTTGTGTCCTCAAACTACTGTGTGTCTTTCAGTCTTCTAGAATGCAGCATTGGTTCCTCTGGGAATCACCTCCTTCCCAAAAGTAAGCTACAGTCCCCCTCCAAATCAACCAAAATTAGATCTTTTTGTCAAAACAACCATCAGATGCAGGTGGGATCAGACAGCATGGCTCCAGCGTTGCAGGGAGATTCATCTGTCCAAATACAGCATGAAAACATCTCTGTCAGAGCAGCTACCCATGGGCGAGCCTACAGTCAGAGAGAACATGGGCATTTCTAGGCTGGGATTAGCATCCTCCCAGAGCATGAGTCTCAAATGATGGCTGAAACCCCAGACAGCCCTGTCCGTCCTGACCACGGGGACCCAGATGAGAAGCTGACCTGTTGTCTTAATGGATTTTCCCAGCACATAGGACATGTGAGTGGCCCTCTCTGCCCCTGGGCAACCTTCCCACACCCTCAACCATCAGCCATCCAAGAATTCAGAGAAGGGAGTGTTTCCTGGCACATCTATTCATGCCCCATCATTGCAGCCTGGAGAGGAGGAGGGTTGGAGTGCACATAGAGAGAACAGGCAGTGCTGAAGACAGTCTGACTCAGCCAAGACAGCTTTGGCATGTCTGCCTGGTCTGGTTTTCATCCTTGGATGAAACAGTCTCTTGTCTTCATGACTTCCATCATCATCTTTTTTCTCTATACTAAAATGGGTGTATGAAAAACCCCAGGAAAGAGTCATCCTCTTTTTTGCTTGGAGTCTCCTCATGTACCATGGGGAGGGCAGGGAAGACTTCCCATCAAGCTGTTAAGTATCTGGTGCCTGTCAGCTTGCAAAAGCATCAGGATAAAACTGGTGAATCCCCAGAGAGAACAGTCTGGGGATGCTGGAGAGAGGGCCTGATACTCTTTGGGGTGCTTTCTCTTTGTGATCCAATCCTCTGTGCTTAATTCCCCTCAGACTTTTTCAGACACAGAAATAATAGAGTGAACTCAAAATCCTGAAGCCTCACAGTCCTGAAGGAACAAATCATGACATGGGTGACACTTGTAATTGAGAGTTCCTTAATTGCTATGTTTGATTAAAGCAAGCTGCTGGGTTTGTGCATAAAAGGTAGAGCCTCCAGCGATCCAAGGAAGGGAAAAAAAGAGGATAAGAAGATGATGGGAACAGAAAAAACACCAGATCAAGGAGAAGAAAGCCGCAGGAGCAGTCTTGCTCAAGTACCAGAGATAAGTGAGACAGAAAAAAAAAGAGTGATTTCACTTGTGAATACATTTGTGTTTATTTCTGCCCTTTTGGGGCAGAAGTACAGGGATTTGCGCTCTCCTGCAATGAAACCTGGCAGCTATTTAATACCGTAAAGTACCAAAGATTAAGGCAGCGTATCAAGAAGAACTAAAACTGACTGGGAAATTGCTTCTTTGTTGAAATAAAACCCCAGAGAAGTAGGAAAACCTTTCATTAGAACTTACGTGGCTGCACAGTAAGGGGTTCATGCTCCAAAAAGCCATGAGCCTGCAGCCCAGGGCACCTTTTGTGAGTCCCATGTGTGTGTCCCGGTCCTGCAGCTCCAGACTGAAGGACTGCATCCAAGGCCAAGGAGACAGCCATGGGACCCTTCCGGGATGGGAGCTGGTTCTCCTACCCTAAGCTATCTTCCAGGGACATGCCTAACATCTGAGAGGCGTTCATGGGGAAATCCAAGCCAATGGTCCCCAGGGCAATAATAAGCACGGAGAAGAAAAAAGCACAAAAGGAATGGGCAAAGGTTCCCTTTTTGGAGGGTATAGAAGAAATTTGTGCCTTTCCTTCTTGGGATGTGTTTCACTCACATTAAAGTGTGATGTTCTTTGCCAACATGCAGTTGCTTGCTGCTTTCTGTTTGCAAGGCAAAACAAGGTGTTATGGTGAGCAGAGCTGTTGAAAAAGCCCTTCTCCCAACCTAAGAGTTGAAGGGAGGGGAGTTCCAGCCACTTTCCACCACTCTTTGATGCAGATTTTGGGCTAGGCAATCTTCTGTGATACCGCCAGCTCTACAGGCATGTGGTGCTCTGGTCACAGGGATGTCCTTCCCACTGTGCTGGGTGATCTGGGAGAAGGCACAGCTCTTCTTCCTGCCAGTTGGGCATGGTATTTGTCTCAGCTGATGTGAAATGGGAAAATTTCTGTGTCTGGCCTTAAGAAGAGAGAGGTTGCTACAAGATACATGCACTGTCCTCATACTTTACTTTCTTCTTTTTCATAATTTTCTTTGTTTCCAAGTGAATCAGATGAAATAGCAACCTGGCTGTGGTGCTCATGGTTGGATGGGCATGAGCAGGAATGGCAATGATGCTAGAGGCTCTAAGGTCAAGGCTAGTCTAGCTACATCCTCAGTCTTGTACATATTTTTCCAACTCAGATGACCTTTTTGTCTTTGTATGACATCCTAAAGACCAACCTCGTTGCTTCCAGGTGGAAGTTAGAGGTTATGAGACACTGCAAGAATAAAAATACTCCATTTCTTCAGCCAGCATTTCCACCTGCTTTAATTACCTTCCTGGCTTCTCTCTGTCATGTCTCCAGTCAGCTCTAAGCACCTCTGTTCTCTGAATGCAAATAATATCCCTGTTACAGATTAGTGGAAAGAGAGAAGAAGGAGAAATCTTGCTGCAGAAGAGACTTGTAGGGACTTTTGTGCCTGGGCACTGGCCCATGTTGGGGCCAGCATGTCAGCTATTACAGTGGGGTTTTCCAGAAATAATTGCACAATCAATTTCAGTTGGAGCCAAAATCTTCAAGAGACCTGTGAGGTGACTGCTTGGCGCCGAACGACACTGGGGCTTTTAACATATTGTGAATGTACCACAAAGAGCTAAGCTTGTATGTAAATTCTGACCCTTAGAAATCTTTGTCTTGAGTGAAAACAGACAGAAGATGATAAAATTTGGTGTAGCTTGTAAGTAGTGGGGTTTTTTCCCCCTTTAGAAACCTTCAAATATACAGTATGGTTATCATGACGAAAAATATACCCTCCCCAGTAATCACCCTGCTCCAGCAGCACAAGCAGTTGCTCGTAAAAGTTCCAGACTCATTAGTTCCTTCTATCATCACCAGCAAAACCTGGGTTCAGTGATTTCTCATGGTTTCCTTTGTGAACAGAGAATTGAATATGACCTGCTTCGTTTGTATGACTGTCAATTGCTTCTCACTGATGGTTTTTTTCCTCCAGGTCAGTTATGTCTCATTCTCTTTAAGCTTTGACAAATGGGAGGGCTTCTGGCACAGATGAATGGCACATCACACTTTTGGATACCTCGGGAGCATCTTAATTGCCGCCTTCTTGTCATACATCCTCAGTCTTCCTTTCTGTGACAGCAATGTCCTCAGTAATTTCAGGACTGTCACCATGGCTCCCCGAGCAAAACTGGTTCTGGAGAACCACAACCTATTTATCTCCATGATCTTGCAGCATTAAGGCTTGCTAGGAAACTTGGTATGCTGCAATTCCAGATGCAGCGTCCTCTTGGCCTTTCAATATTTAAAAGGGGCTTATGAGAAAGATGGGGACAGAGACTTTTTAGCAGGATATGTAGCAATAGGACAAGGGGGAATAGTTTTAAACAAAGAAACGGGGAGATTCAGAGTAGATAGAAAGAAGAAACTTTTTATGCTGAGGGTGGCCAGGCACTGGCAGAGGCTGCCCAGAGCAGCTGTGGGTGCCCCATCCCCGGCAGGGCTCAAGGCCAGGCTGGACGGGGCTGGGAGCAGCCTGGGCTGGGGGGAGGGGGCCCTGCCCCTGGAGGGGGGTGGGACTACATGACTTTTTAAGGTCCTTTCAACCCAAACTCTTCTGTGATTCTATGATTCTTCCAAGCCAGTTCCTGGAGCGCAGGAGCAATACCAACCCATGGCATCCATCAGGCTTTATTTACCCTTTTCAGGCATGTACAGATCTCTCCAGGGCTGACACAGTGAGGAGGTGACAGCAGAAGTGGTGCTTTGCCTCTTCTCTACTTACAGACCACTGTAAGTTGGGTCCAGTTTCAACATCGCAGTTCAAGGGCAACCCAGGGAGAGTTCATGTGACAGTAAAAAGAATAATTAGGGGCCGGGAAAACATGAGCTATTGGGAAGCAGCTGGTGTCACTTAATCTGGAGGAAGGACGGCTGTGAGGAGACACAATAGCAGTCTTCAATTATGTAAAAGGTCGTTTCAAAGATGGGGAGAATAAACAGTTCTTCCAGGGACAGGACAAGAAGTCATGGACTGAAATTACAGTGAGAGAGAATCAGGCTAAGAAGGAGAACACAGCATGGGGCTGAGTGCTTGTGGAGGGAGGGAGGCTGGGGTTGAGCCAGGTGTCAGCCAAGAGGGGTTTAATTGCATTGACCCTCTTTTGGGGACAGTGGGTGTCTAGTTGAGCTCTGCCAGTCCCTTCTCAGTCTTCTTTTCTACTAATCCAGTCTCACACCCCCCAAACACCCGTAATGGTTTGCACTATGTTTGCTACGAGCAGGCCGTGAGCTGAGCACCATGTATTTTGGGGTGACCCAGCTCTGGGATCCGCTCAGAGGAGAAAGTTGTGCAGGAGCCAGGAGGTGTTGTTAGCTGTAGCTGCACTCTTTGGAAAGTCATTTTGAAATGATGGATCTGTTCCTGTGTCCAAGCTCTAAAAGAGCAGAGAAATAAATGGGAGAGGCTGCAGGGAACAGTTATACGAATGATTTCAGAAAAGCACGCGCTACCGCAAGAGATGAAAGAAGTCCTGGCTATGGAGATTATTACAGCAAAGGTTAAGAGGCTGTTAAATTGCTCTCTGTGTTTCCCAATGAAGGCAGAGGATGCCTGAAAGGACAGGAGGCTTACCTCCAGCCAGCTAATGGCTATCAGATAAGGGCCAAACACTGCAGGTTCAAACTGCAAAGAAGCCACATGTTTTTAACACTGAGGGTAATTACCCACTACAACAGATGTGGATGTGGAGATTTTCCACTCCTTTGAAGAATTATGCATTGCTGTCAAAATGCCACGGCCTCCCTCCTTGATCATAATGGTCTTATGAAAATCACCGAGTCCGTGAGCACCTTGAGATGGGAGGAGGGAACCCCCTCGCTGCCTCTCCCATGCTAAACCCAGGGAGATGCTCACCAGCCCCAAGGGCAGGCAGTGTGGCACAGCGGTGCCCATGCCACTGAGTCCTCTCCTCCACAAAACCTGGAGGGTTTGTCCACTTTGCTGCCTGGGAGCAATCCCTGGTCTGTGCTGCCCTGCTTCATGTCTGGGCATTGTTTGAAGAAGATGAAAGTCTAGTGAAAGGTATTGGAACGAGATGATCTTTATGGTCCCTTCCGACCCAAACCATTCTATGATTCTAAGACCTGGCTGGCACAGGCTGAAGGAGAGTTAGCAATTAAGCAGTGCAGATAATTGCACGCTGCGTTCCTGAGAAGCCTGTAAGCACTCACTAATGCCAAAGGAATTGGATCTTTCAGCGTTTTTTCAGTTACAGACCTACACATGTCCTCCCTTCTGCCCTGAGGATCCTTCTCAAGTGTGCTTTTGTAAGTAGAGATGCTGGAAGCTGCAAAAGATGGAAATCCCCCATGGAGGAGGTAGCATTTGCCTCTTCATGTAAAGCCAGAGAAGAATCAAGAGGCAAAGGGGCAGGGAACGGGCAGTCTGTTTGGGGGCAGTACTGTGCATCCTTCCCTCTTCTTCACCTGGCATCTGCTTTAGACATGAGACATTGGGCTGAGAACACCTTTGGTCTCAACCAAGCAGTCACGGCTACGGGGCAAGGTGAGAGAGAGGAGCGTGGTGGAGATGGGGATATCCCGGGATAAAGAAGGAGCTTGGACAGAGGACCAGGGCTGCAGGGCAGAGCAATGGGAAATGAGGAACAGGTGAGACACTGCGGGATTTGAGCTCTGGGGCAGGACAGAGAAGAGCTGTGGGCTGCAGCTTTGGTGGGCGTTCAGGTAGGAGAGGTACAGATTGGCAGATGGCTTCCTACCCAGCAGAGATCATCAGCTGGTCATGGACATGTACAAGGCTCTGGCTTTCCCGTCTCCCTGGCTTTCCCGTCTCCCTGCTGCCAACACCACCTCCTGTCTTCTTTCCTTTGGAAACAGGGCAGCCTTGCTCCAACACAGTGGATTAAGGAGCCACACAGCAAAGTCCTGATGCAAGTTAGGTGGAGCGGAACAATCTGTTCAGCTGGGCTCTTTCTTCAGCGTTAACTGCACTGCTTCCTTATCTTTTTTACAGCTGACATCTCAGTTTTGAGTCTTCTAGCCGCTCTCTTTCTCCACATCCAAAGCCAAACTGGATGGCCCTGCCACAAAAGGCAGAGCTCAGCTTTGCTTACAACTTCCTAACTAGGTTTTGACTGTGTCCATCATCAATTAAAATGGAGATGAAACCCGCCAAAAAAGTCATTAGCAGTTTAACAGAGGGTCAGAAAACAGGTCATTGACTTGCTTTATCACGGCTCCGAAATTCTCCTAAGAATAGAGCACTTTAGATTAATTGGGGGGAAAATGGATTGGAAAGTTGCAATTAAGTTGATGTCATAATTTTGAAAAAATCAGGTGCTCTGCTACAGCTGTAGTTCTCCTCTCTCTGATTTTAATTGGTGTTCCAGTCCCAGTTGGCTGTATTGATAAAATGCTGCCCATAAGAAAAGTATAATTAGCATTCGTTTAAGAGGTACAAACTTTTAAAAGAAAAAAATATTAAGAACTAGACTAACTGCAACACAATTATTTTTATGTTGGTTTTTTTTGCCTTCTGGAAGCTTTGGGTAATTGCTGCAGCTCTATGCAAGAAGTGAGGTCAGATAAACTGGGGAGAAGACCCTGATGTTTAATTGCACAGACACTGGAATAGTTTGGCAGTGACCTCTCAGCTACATCAGCTGGCACCAAGGAACTCATTAGCTGGGTTATCATTTAACTGTGATCAGAACAGTGCATGAACATTTTGCAGCCCTTTAAGACACAGAGGTGAACTCTGCTAGAAGGAAGGCAAGGAAACCAGTATTGCTGGGAACAAGTATTCCCATGTGCATATACCCCAGGCATTCATGGTGAATAGGAAGGAAACACAGCGCATCCATAGCACCTTTGGACGGATCTTGCTATTCACAACCCTGCATGAGAGGCTTTTTCCAGCGTGGATAACTTATGGCTTCCCAGCACCGCATTTACCTCACTCTGCAGAGACAGCATCTGCCCAACACATACAGATTGACGTTTCTGATCAAGCAAGTCTATGATAGCAAAATCCAGTGCTTCAGAGGAAAGCAAGGTTTTGCTCTCTGTGCCTCCGCGTTGACCGGCATCTGCAATATGTGCCAGCAGCAGGACAAGCCTGTCAGCTACTAGGCTGGTCTTTGCTTCCCCAGAGCTCTGAGGATGCAGCAGTGCTGAACACAGAGCGATCTGAGGCACTGAGGAGCCTCTGCTGGGGAAGAGGGAGGAGAAACTGAGCTTCTGGCTTTCTAACAACGTCTCTGGTGCATTAGAGCCAATTATCCTTCACTGCATTTAAATTAAAGGAGTGAATTTGGAAGTGTGGCCCCTGATAACTGAAGGCTTGCAGAGAGCAGTTCCCTTTCCTTGCCCTGAGCCTTCCCCAGAGGCTTTTGGTGAAATGCCCCATCTCAGCAATGCCACTTCTTTTCGGGTGTTTATACCCTTCAAACCACTCTGCACAGGCATCAGAGTCTCCTTTGTCATCATTCACTTGGGCTTTACATATTTAACTCTTCTAATCTTCCGCCAATAAATCACTCCCTTCTAACTCTTAATCATTTTCAATGCTGTCCTCAAAGATCCCTTCAGCGTGATGACACCCATTGGGTACCGAGTTAATTAATAGGTGGCAGATCTCTTCCAGTGCCAAGCTGCACTTCTGGAGAACAACCTGAAAAGTGCAAAGGAGAGAGAAGATCAGGTTTGACTGTTGGATGGGGCAGCCATGTCTGTCTCGAGAGGAAAAGCTGAGGAGCAAGTGGAAGAGAAGCCTGCATTGATCTTGGAAGTGGCAATAGCAAAGGGGGCGTAGGCTTCATGCCAGCACACGTCTGGATATGGGCTCTGTGGACCTGGGGCAGCCCCATATATTGCAGGTCAGACCTGTGGTGCAGAGGTAGTAGAGAGAGCTTTTTAGTGGAAGCAACTATAACACCACTCAAAGCTTTTTATGGCATGGAGTAGTCTTGGGGAATCTCATTTTGGTGGAAAATGTGGATAGGGTTTGTGTCCAGCATGTAGACACATGAATGGAGAAGTCTAGGAAGAAACGCCTGTGTGTGTGCTCAGCGTCTAACCTCCTGTTATACTCAGTGCAGATGTAGTCTTTGCTGTTGGTGGAGTCTGGAGAGCAATTCTGCTCACCCTAAAGTAAGCACCTATGCACCAGCAACACAATCCTCCACTGGACTCAGTTCAGCCGCCAGTAGCATCCTTCCTTGCCTCCAGGTCTCCTCCACACCTGGGGCATCTCCAACACAGCTCCAGACACTCATATATGCCATTAAATCCCTTAGCTCAGCCCAGCTGCCTGTATATGAGCACCTGAAACCATGTGAGACCCCTTGAGGTATCTCAGCCTTCCCTCCATACAGGGGTGGCAGAGAGGACACAGGACCAATGAGGACATGAGCCATGCTAGCTAGATTGGCTGGAGGCCAGAAGGAATGCAGGAGGACATTTCCTGTTCGGGGCATCTGCCGCTGGGAGCTGACTGCCAGCCCCAGGTGGGATGTAGCTGCCTAAGCCAGGTACCCAGCATCACTCCTGGCCCTGCAATCTGTCCCATCTCCCCTCTTTCCCTGCTACTGTCTCAGATGCCCTGACAGGTTAATTCTGGCTTGCTCTGGGGAACTGCCCTCACCTCCCTGGAGCTAAGCTGCTGTACATCCACATGGTGCCATCAAAAGCAGTGTGGGGCTGCGCTAAGCACAGGGGGCAGAGGGTCAGAACTGGGAGCCTGATCAGATTTCCCCTGCAATAACTCATCCCTGGAGTGATTCCCTTCTCCCAAGACATACTCACCTCTCCTTCCTTCAGCAAGAGAGGGGAGCTCAAAGAGGGCTTTGCAACGTGGCCAAGGAATAAGGGGGTGTCACATCTCTGTGCAAGTCCAGGAATGGGGTAAGGACATTAGAATGGATACTTCTAAGAAGGAGATTTATTAACCTCTTGTTTCCTTTTTTCAGCACTCTCAAAGTCACCTATGCACTTCTGTATCGCTTCCAAAAAAAGAGTTGCAAGTGCTGATAACATCTGACATCTCTCTGATTTACTGACAAACTGCTGGGGGAAAGAAAGCAGAGATAAAGGAAGCCAATTCATCCAGCTATCCCGTATGGGTAGGTCCTCTGGAGGCTACAGAGCTTCATAACCTTCAGTGTAAATCATCCAAGCAGCCTCACTTGCATCAGGACCTTCAGGGCACAGCTCTGTTAGAAGCCCCTTGGCTGCAAGGACAGTCCTTGCTTGAGCTTCTGGGCAGCAGCACCGTGGCCTGACTCAGCCCTGCCTTCCCTCTTGCAAGGTGCAGCTGGGCAAAGAGGGGCTTATGCTCTGCAGTTGGAGCCACAGCACAGTGAGGAGGCTGTGGGTGAGCTTGCTCCTCACCTTTGCACCACACAGTTGTCCACAGTGATCTAAATGCTGTGGATCTGGCCTCAAATTGCTTGGTGCCTGGTATCTGGCAGGATGGGGCAGTGGAAGGAGATAAGCAGGGCAGTTTTGTGCATCGGGGCTGTTGTGGCTGCACCAAATGCTTTTATGCTTTGGAATACAGGATGCTTGTTACAGGGTTGTTTATGGTGGCCACCACCAGCTCCAAGATACAGATGGAAATCCATAGCTTTCCCTGATGTGTCTCCAGCATCCACATCCCATGCTTTGCCAAAGTCCCTCCCCAGGCTCCTTCCAGTTTGCTATCCACCCACAGTCTCCCTGCCCACGTGAGCAAAGGATCATCAGGCAGGTCCTGGGTCTGTCTCCAGGCTCTGCATTTCCAGTCCCAGTGAGGGCCCTAGGACAGCAGGTGAGATTCAGGGCAGGGCTGGGCAGATGCTCCAGCCAGTTCCTGGGGTGAACCAGAGCTGTGCATAGCTTGACAAGATGCTGACAGGGAGAGACACCACCAGAAACACAGCATCCTCATCTTCTAGTGGGTTCATTAAGGAAAACTGCCCACATTTTGTTGAAGAGAGAGAGTTTGGTGGCTGATTTAATGGCTAGCTAGCTGGCAAGCAATTACAGAAACATCTGACAGCATGTCCACATGTCCTTGTAAAATCCCTACCCTCATTCCAAACCTTTTACCCTTTGATGAATATGAGAAGATATGTTCATGCAGATGTTATCCATGTGAATGAGACTACAGACCATGCACTTGACAACTATGCAGGCGTCCATATTCTTACTCTGTGGGCTCAAGCTAGTACAGATTATAATCTTCAGAAACAGTGTACAAAGGAGTTATGCTTCTTTCTGGTAAAAAAAAAAAAAAAAAGGAGGAGGCAAGTCCACAAATAATAGCAGCCAGGAGAAAAGCTTCATGGAGAGGATGGAGAGGTGAAGGACAAGTTTTGCTGGGGACTGAAAGCAGCCACAGAGGCTGAGTAGGCGTGACCAAGGCTGCAAGGCACTCAAAAGCTAAGAACAGCCAAAAAAACCACTTATAGCACACCCTGGAGAGCTTTGGGGATTCATGACTTGCTAGTAATGAATACCGTGCAAGGACTATGCCTTCAATATTTAAGCTGAAAGCAAAGGTTATTTAGGAGGCTGTCCTCTGCTTGGCTCTTCTTGCTCACCCTTTCTTTGCAGCTCACCTCTCATGGCAGCTGGTTAGACCAGGGAAACAAAATGATCCGGGTTAAGAGAAATCCAGCCTCAGTAACCTGTTTTTCAGCAGGAAAATAACCCTAAGGCGGGTATGACACCCTGAAAGGTTTACTGGGTCAGCAGCAGACTCGTGAGGTGGGGGTGCAGGGACGTTCTGCTCTAACCAGCCCAGGAAAAACTGCGTGTGTGCTCACACCTGTGCAGAGGAAGAAGATGGGCTTTGCAGACAAAGGGAGTTATGTCTGCCGTATGCCTGCTGTCCCATCAATCTTCCCTCCTCTCAGAAAATGAAACAGCAAAGCAAATATTGGCTCACTGGTCAAATGGAGAATGGGGCTGTCTGGGTGTATTGCTCCTGTTTGTGTTGTATTTTGTAAAGAGTTATGTCATGATGCCATCAGAGAAAGGCAGAAATAAAGCAGGAGCATTTCAGATAGGCCTGGGTCGACGTGTGAGAGGTCTTGAGAGGGGATAGGCAGGGGAACTCAGCTGGTGGGGAGCAGGGAAGATGCATGCTCAATGAAGGAATAATTATCTATCCTGCAGAAGTTAATGCTGTGGTGTGGACATGGCTCAAGGCAGCCATTCCCAGAGATTCCCATTTCCACTTGCACCTCCAGATTTCTGAGCCTGCTGTGGACTCTGGCTGTTCATTGGGAATATATGCTTTGAGGGGAATGAGGAGGCAGGAGATGTGTCCTCTCCTCCTGGGCTACCGCTGCCCTGAAGGGTGATGCCAAACCTGGTTTGGTTTGTATCTCATTTACATGTTTCTTCTCCACTCTTACCTTCTGTAAAACCACTCATGGCAGGTGGTAGCTTCTTCTTATACTCCAGATAGAGTATTAGGACAAAACCCAAAGAAAAAGCCTGTTAAGCTTTTGGGATGGAAGCTGCCAAGCTGATGGAAAAGACTGCATGACTCCTTGCAGAAGTGAGTGGACACCCCCATCCCTGCCAGTGCATGCTGCTCCGAGGATGCACAGTGCCGACCTACCAGATGGCGTATGCACTTGCAACTTTAACATCACGAACTTAACCCTCCTGGTCTCTTAATTTCACAAGTGATCACCTTTTTCCACAAAAATACTACTGCTTTTGCTAGTGTTCCCTGACTCTGACCCTGTTTTCTTCTTTCTCTGAGTACTTTCCAGCCCCTGACCCAGTAGAGAGCTTTCTTGGTAGTATCTGCTATAGAAACGCTCCTGCCTTTGCACACTGGGATCTCAAAGTATCCAGGGGAAACTCCTGAGGACTGGCATCTGGACCATCCTTGATCCCCTTTTTGGACACCACATACCTTACAAATATGTCCAAGCCAGACATGCACACACCTTCCTGCATTCCCGACAGTGTTTAACCAGGACAAACCATCCCCAGCTTCTGTCACTACAGGGAGCAGCAGGTCCACATGCACTCTGCTGTTTGTATTTGACTGTGACCAATATTTGCAAATGGCTGCATGACATCTCAGCTGTTTAACCCATGAGCTGTTGCAGTCGGTGCTGTATCTCATGGTGGTTTAGAGGCAGGCTTGCCCCCTGCCTGAATCAGAGCCATGGTTTTTGTAAGGGCTCTGGGCTGTTCCCCAGGGAAAAGACAAAAGACAAGACGGAGGCAGAGATGGTGATGGGATTTGTGTCAGCCTCTCAGGTTATGATATCTGAGTAAATCACTTCCCTCCTGCATGCAAGGTTTGATGAGAAAGCAGGCAGCTAATCATCACCTCTGTTCACCATGCAGGGCTGCAGGTAGCTCAGGGGAAGCCTCTCTGCTCCTGGCATGTCTGCTGGGGAGTGGGCTGGCTGCTACAGGGCATCTCAAGCAACATCAAGCACTGGTGTTTAGACAAGGAAGGCTCAGGATGAAGTCTGCCAGCCCTCAGCTCACCTCCACACATTGCATACTGTATAAAACAACGCCATCACCTCTGTTAAACCTTTCACACTTGGGTACCCACCCTTGGTTTGCATTCGCCTCTTCTCCCAGCTTCTAGGAGGCACCAGAGGATGATGCTGCAAACTTGGAGTGCTGCAGTGCAAACCCTGCCCTGGGAACGCAATTCCCTCTCCCTCCGGTTTATTAAACACAGGGCTGCTTCAACGTTTTACTTTGAAGAAGGTGGCTTAATCTTTATCAACAGAGGAGAATTTCATCAAACAAGCGGCAGTGGTGAAATGGAAATGTAAAGATACATAATTCATGACGGAGCGGACACAATTTAATAGGTGTGCTCAGAGGCAGCCAAGCTCACCACCTTGTTCTCCACACTGAGGATGATGTCAGGTCATATGGGATTAGCCAGACAGGAGGTTTTTTTGAAAGCCTTTTGTTCTTCTGAACTCCCCCTGCACATTCAGAGTCAGCCCAGGCACAGGATGAGCTCCTACCCTGAGTTACTTGCAGAACTGCTCGGTGTCAGAAAGAAAAGGGCTTATTTACACATAAATGAAAAAGGCAGATCTCCACAATAGATGCCAGCAGTGGCAAGGGGCAAGGTGTTATTGGCAGTTTCCTTCCCAGCCTTGCAAAGGCTGTGATAACCCTCAGCTTCTCCCACTCTCACCCCACCAAGGCAGGGAATGTGGCCCAGGGAAATGGCATGAACCTACACGATCTCTGCAGTCCCATTGCACGGGACAGCTTTATTCTGGGACTGGGATGTGCACAGAGAATATGGCAGAGCCTTGGTGCTGCCCGTGCTGTGGGTTCAAGGGACTCGCCGACATCCCTGAGTATCTCACAGGGCAGAGCCTGCACAGAACAGTGCCTAATTCTGGTCTGGGTTCCTAAATAGCCATTGCCATTCAAAAATAAAAACAAACAAATGTATCCTTGTCCTCATCGCATAGATGGGACCCGATGCATGGTGAAGATGCAGGGTCACAAGGGATGTGGACGACAATGGCAATGTGAATCCCTGGGGGGTTAGCAATCCCAAGCCCGGTATGGAAAACCCACCACTGCTTCTTTTGTACATCCTTCCTGCCTCGGGAGGGGGGGGTGTGTGGGGTGTGTGCAAACTCCATTTTTTTTTCCAATGGGGAATGTGGGAAAGATGAAAAACCCAGCCTGGTATCCTCCCCCATCCCAACTCCCACTCAAAATACCAAAATAACCTTCCAGGTTCTTCCCAACCCATCTGGAGAGAGGGGGTTTTCTCCTTCCCCTGCTCAGATTCGTGCCAAAGGCAGATTGATGACAAGTCCCTGTGGGGTGGGAAGAGGAGGACCCAGCATGCCTGATCTCAAAGAGTTTCCCAGCACTTCATCACCCACAGCACTGCTCTGCAGAGACAGGTTCTCTGCACTAGAAAACAGAGCTTTTTATTTTTCTCTCCACCCCCTCACCCCCCTTTTATCTCCAAAAGATGCTTAATTCCTCGGGTAGTTATCAAGAAAAGCTTTAGCAATACAGCCAGGCAAAAGTGGAGCCAGCAGGGAAACCTGGCCGTACTTAATCACACCATTCTGTTTTGGCAGCGACAGGGGCAGCATTTCATCAAGGAACAAGCTTCCTCCGCAGCAGAAGTAAATTCCTATTAACACCATCGCTATCTCCAGCAGCTGATTCATTGCAGCCTGCCCAAATGAGTTTCACAGAGCGGCGAACATGGGGCATCCTCCCAGCTGGGCGACTGTTCTTGCTGAAGGCTTGAGAGCCCTCTGCTGTCCACCCATCCAGCCCCGCGGACTTACAGCACATGGGGATGAGGGCTTGTTGCTCCTCACCAGCTCTGGCCACCTCTCCAGAACCTAAGACTGAAAGTCTGAGGTGGACACAGTCGGTGGAGATCAGCGTGCTAGGAGAGAATCACTGGATCCCCAGCAGTTCTGCTTTAAAAATGGGTTCATGTGGCTTCAGTACATCTGAGGGTCTGGCAAAGGCAGGGAAGGAGACTGATGGGGCTTTCTGGTGTCCAACACAAAACCCTCCAAAGCCACAGAGATATAGGTGGTTCTTTCCCCTGCACAAACATGTTCCCTCATACCCAGTCAGTCTCCATCACTAATCATCTGCAACACTCTACACTCCAGTCATGCCAGATTCTCTGCAACAAAGAGCTGACAAGCCTCTCTGAGCAATCAAGATCATCCTGGGCTTGGCAGACACCATAATGCATTTTCCTTTGGATATGGAGAAAGCTCCCTCTGGAATGCAAGAATGCTTCTGTGCTCCCCACCTTGCCCCAGCCACACGGCTGGGGGTCTGCCTCCCATGTCAACTCTCAGCTGGAGTACTCTCTATTTTGCCTTATGTTGGATAATCATAGAAATTATGAGTAATTAATACCAAGTGTATCTATAGCATCATAAATGTGTATAAAATGCTCATATCACATGTAGAGGTGATATGAAAATCTATGCAATTACCAGCATCAAGGTTGTAATATCATTCTAGTTATCATATAGCTCGACATGACCCAGCAATGTGCTCTCATACCCAGAAAGCCGCCCGTGCCCTGGGCTGCATCCCCAGCAGCGTGGCCAGCAGGGCGAGGGAGGGGGCTCTGCCCCTCTGCTCCCCTCTGCTGAGACCCCCCACAGCGCTGCGTCCAGACCGGGGGTCCTCAGCATCAGAAGGACACGGACCTGTTGGAGCGGGCCCGTCGGAGGCCACGGAGCTGGTCAGAGGGCTGGAGCCCCTCTGCTGTGGGGACAGGCTGGGAGAGCTGGGGCTGTGCAGCCTGGGGAGGAGAAGGCTGCGGGGAGACCTTAGAGCAGCTCCCAGTGCCTGGAGGGGCCGACAGGAAAGCTGGGGAGGGGCTTTGGGCAAGGGCAGGGAGTGGTGGGACAGGGGGGAATGGCTTGAAGCTGAGAGAGGGGAGATTTAGGTTGGACATGAGGAAGAAACCCTTCCCCGTGAGGGCGGCGAGGCGCTGGCCCAGGCTGCCCAGAGCAGCTGTGGGTGCCCCATCCCTGGCAGGGCTCAAGGCCAGGCTGGACGGGGCTGGGAGCAGCCTGGGCTGGGGGGAGGGGGCCCTGCCCCTGGCAGGGGGTGGGACTGGCTGGTCTTGAAGGTCCCTTCCAAACTAAACCACTCTGTGATTCTATGATACATATAATTTTCTCTCATTTAGCTCATGAGCTCATCACACAGAAGCCCCTATGAGAGTACTGTTGCTGTGGTTGTACCAGTGTTACTACAACTCTTCAGCAACTGAGATCATGGCTAGCTGGAGTGCAGGGCAGGTCTGGCTGGATTCAATAATTCATATCTGTCTAAAACTGGCCTAAATGGTGAGACAAAGGATTAAACACAAAATTGTCTCCAGAGCCAAAATTACTTGCTCATGCTGGCTGTGTTACCTCAGACAGCAATGAGACTTTTACGGTTTGTTTTATTAGTAGTCCATAAAACCCTCATTATACAATTCTGCTGGTAATACATTATTTATATGTGACATCTCCTTATTTGGAGTGATTGTCTTCTTTTTCTGACCTGTTTTGGGTGCGTGGGGTTTCTGTCCCCCTGAGCTGGGTTTGCTCCTTGGATTGAGGGGTTGCCCTTCTATGTCCGGAGAGACACAGGACAGGGCAGAGATGCTCCAGCCCCATGGCCCGGACACTTCCAGAGCCCACATCTCCCCAGCATCGGCAGGAGGATGGCAAGAAGGATGCAGGGACACCCCCTATGACACCCCCTGGCATCTCCTTTCCCCCACATGTAATTCCAGGCAGGCTGCAGCAGGTGGACTCTCACAAAAATGCTTTAGGAGAAGGAAATATCCACATTCCTACATGAATAGCAGGGCTTGCTGTGGTTTTCAACTAGACATGGAACAATCCTTCATTTTTATTAGGTATTTTTTGTTTAAATAGAAACAAACTGGACCCCATGTCTGAGGTGACTCACCCAGACAAATGGGCAGCCTGTAGGTAGAGCGTTTCCAAAGCCAAAATCCTCCCATGCCTTTGCATGTTCCTCAAACCCCAGTCTCGGGAAGATTCCTGTTTCTTCATCCCAGCATCACTTAGTCATTTGTCACTGATGGGAGCAGGAAGAGGGTTTCCTGCCGCAGGAGCAGTGACAGGTCTGACCTCTGGTGATCTACCTGGCCCACCCCATCGGCCAGTGGGGTTGTGTCCCTGTTGGAAATGGACAAGTATGGAACTCTGTGGAGGGAAGAGGAGGCTGGGGTCTCCTGTACAGGCACTGGCCGCTTGTGCATCTGGGATCCAGTGCCTGCTTTTTGAGGGGCATCACATTTCAGTAATCCAATGGTATTGAAATCATGCAAAGTCAGGACCTGAGTCTGGGCTCAGGTTGGAGCAGACGTCACTCCAGCAACATCTCTGAACATCCAAGAGACCCTGAACTTCCCACTTGCTTAAAAATCTGGCTCTGCTTGCAATTTTCCTGGCCAAATCTGGCTTTTCTTAATGGATCACGGACACCCTGGCCATTCAAATTGGGCCATGTGCTGGGCCACCATTTCTGAGCCTCCAGAGTCAGCCAAACCAGGCTGAACAGGGAATTTTGTCTCTCTTGCCTCTTGCCCTGGCACAGATCACATCCTGAGTGCTAGCCAAATACATCCCACTGACCCCAATTACAGTCACTTCTCCAGCCTTGCACCAAATCCAAGCTCTTGCCTGCACTTGCAGGTGCTGCCTGGTCTGTGGTGTGTAATTTGCCCTCAGATCCTCCTGGAAGTCAGTTCCCACTCTCCCTCCTCTTCCTCCTTCTTCCCCTGCCCCTGCTTTCCATCACCCACCACCTATAGAGACCACCCACCTTGTTGCACAGCGACTCGCAGCTGTGTTTGCACCCAAACCAGTACAAGGTTTTGTGCCTTTCCCTTTGCCCATCCTCAAGGATGCATTTAATGCTTCTTAATAAGAGCTGGAAATTGAATAGCATACATGAACAGGATAATCCCCCTCACCTGGGAGGTCCCAAGTGCCTTTCCTCAAGGGAAAATGAAGCATATTGGAAAACAGAGACTGCTTTGGGCTCTGCCCTGCTTCAGATGCCTCCACACCAGATGCCCCCAGGCAAGCAGCAGGTCTTCAATGCTGGAGCCAGGCTGTGGCTTTGCTCCAGCTGTGGGAAGAGGAGGAAGAGGAAAAGGGGTGAGTAACCATGTTTTGCCTCCTCTGAATCTTGCTAATTAGCTTTCAAAATCTAATGAAACTGGAACCAGGATCTGCCTTTGCTTGTATGCTGTAATGGATGATGATGATGAGGTGGCTGGACTCTGGATGTGGAAATAGAGGGTTGTGGTAATGTGACAAGAATTAATGAAACGTAACCAGACTTTCATATAATTAAATACAGTAATTGCTGGAAAGATGGCTCATGCAAAACGATGGGCTGGGGGTGGGCAGCGTTGATTAAAACTAGCGGCTGGCTACAAATGATTAGATTAAAATCAATTAACTGTAGAATTGCTGTCTGGCATATGGAAGGATAATTCAGTTACGTAACCATCAGCGCGATTTGCACTTTGCAAATGTTGTTGTTGTTGTACATCAGACCAAGCTTAGGCAGCCTGGTCATATAACTGGACACACTTCTGATTTCTGATTTTAGGGGTGGGCTTTGGTAACGCAATGCAAGGACAAACCCGCAGCCCAGGGCTGTTGTCTCAGCAAAGAGCGAGACAGTCCAAAGATGGCTACAAACCTCTGCGATACCCTGGTTATTTGTAAACAGGAGCTCTTTTCATTACACTTTTAAAGAACAGTTGGATTAAGGAAGCATTAGAGGAATTCAGCGCAGTTCGGCTCTGTACCCTCCCTCCTCCCAAGAGCCTGCTGGTGGTGGTTGCCCATTAGCGCTAATGCAAGTGCATTAGCACATTGAAAGGATTCCTGTGTTACAGAATCCCTGATGACTTCATTTCTTCTTCCTTCTTTAAACACTGGCAAAAGTAGGGGAATGAAAACCTGCAGAGTGGAAGCACATAGCTGCTGGCTGCAAAGCAGTGGTGTGGCAGGGTGAGCCTTGGCCACCGGTCCTGATCTCCTGCCAGGAGCACTGCAGGTAGCTGTAACACCCTCCTGCTTTGGGGTCTGGGGATTGATGGTTCAAATAAACCCTACATCATCTGTGCCTGAGGAAGGTGGCCTCAGATCCTGTCTCACCTCTAAGGGCTCCTCATGGATGAGCAACTAGGACTGGAAATAAACCCCTGGCAGTACCAGCCCAAAAGGCATTGCTAGCAGAAAGAAGCATTACATTTTAATAGGTTTTAAAATTCCTCCTGAGATCATGGATTTACTCATCTTGCATACAGCTGCACTGAAGTCCAGTATTCATTTTCTTCATACATATCTTGCTTTTAATCAGACATTTTGCCAGGTGTTGGTCTGAGCTTCTCTGTGGCCAAAGCAAAGGCACTCTTGCATCACGACATATCCATCATTGACACTGCTATGGAGGTGCACATGCAGGGGCAATGCAGCTTCACTTCAGGTATTTCTGCTGAGCCAGACTCCAAGCTTGTTTTGATCCCACAGCCTTGAACTGTACCCTAGAAATGGCTTCCAAAACATGGAGAAAGATGTTCAAGTGGTGCAATGAATTTGGCCCAGTTGCACCCATGTCCTCAAGAGGGGAAAGCTGTTGGCCCTACTAACTCAGAGCACCTGGTGTGGTCTCTGGGATGGGCTGTTGTCCTGCCGGGGGATGGAAGTGGGCTTTGCCCTCTCCTTTCCCAGAAGATCTGGCCTGGAAGAGGTCTGGAAATCTCCCATACCGGCAAAAATACGTGTGCTTTCTGTAGAAGAGGCAAAAGTAGATTTAGGTCAAAAATTACTATGTATAGAGCAGAGAAACATCTCCTGAGCCATCTGCCATGCACCAAAGCCAAACTCTGCTTAGAGCCTGCTGAGCCTTTAAAAAAAAAATAATAAAATTGACTGGCTTCCATTCAGAGCTTTCAAACCACTTCTGCTCTTTATAAGGCTGTTTAAACATGGCCTCACTAAGCTGCTGTCCATCATAAATAAGCTCTTGGTTCTTGCTGTCAAGGAGAAAATTAACCCTTCTGCCTCCCTAGTCCAGGAAGGCTGCATCCAGCATGGGAAGAGCTCCTTGGTTCAAGCCCTTGTGTATAACCTCGGCTTTGCCAGGCTGAGTGAGCACATCTTCCATTTTCTGCTGCACTCCCCAAAGGCCCTGCGAGAGACCTTTGCAAAAGGCACAAAACCATCTTATTCAATGAACTAGTGTTGGTAATCTCCAAACAGATCCCGCTGCTCTTCCCTTTGTCTGCCCTTGTGTTTGATCATTGTGTATTGGTGCAAAATCCCTGTTCCCAGCCCTGGAGCCAGCACGCTGTGCACTTTATCCCTCCATGCCTCATCCTTATCCCATCTGCTTCTAGATTTCAGCTGAGATCTTTCTTCCTGCTTCTTTTTCTCCTTCCCGTGGCCAGCATTAATGCACAATCATCTGGATGACTTTTGGGGGACATGGAAGTGCCACACAGCAGCACACCGATGCACGGCTGCATTATTGCTGTGTAAATCCCTTCCCATCGCGTGGAAGGTCTGCAAATCACCAACACAGCAGGCTTCAGAATAAAATCTCTTTCATTACGGAGGGATGGATAATCATTTCCCTTTCTGAATGAGATGCAGCAGATTTATCGTCCTGACTCAGCCAGCAAGTTTATGTGAAGGAGGTGAGGTCAGGACAGAGTTTATAAACTCTGTCGATATTCCTGCTCTAGGAGGTTTTCTTCTCTCTGACAAAGTAGTTCAGAAATGCTGGTTCCTTGTTTGATGCCTTTAATAAAGCCAGAAGGACACTGATGATTGGGATAATTCACTTTTCTGCACTGAATTGAGTAGCAATCCACACTGTGGAAATCTCTGTGTGGTCTCATGGTTGATGCTGGAAAATCACTTAGTTAATCCCCCAGCCCACAGGTCTTACCCAACCCCAGATGTGGACAAAGCCTGTTTTATTTTATTTTATGAAATTCTATATATCTGTAGTTTTCCCTGTTCAGAATAATTTTTAAAAAAATTCCTGCGAAGGCAAATGGTCTTGTTTTGCTTTTGATTTAAAGAGGACGGTACTCTGGCCTGGTTTGGGACTTTTTTTAATTATAACATGCTTAAATTAAAGCCCCTGAAAACAGTTCCAAAAGGGAAAATGAGCCTGCTCCATTTCAACTTTACAAGAACACTCCACTCTGGGAATTTTTCAACTGTTTGTTGAAATTAAACATGTTTGTGAAATGTTGCTCATTGAACGAGCCCAAATTCCCCTACAGACACGAGATCGTTATGAGCATTTCTGATTAGCTTTTTCACATAGCCATATTTAGATGGAGCCAGCATTATCATGGAAATAGGCTCTGCAACATCTCCTATCACAGATGGCAAAGATCCAATGGGTCACCTTGTCTCCACCTCCATCTTTCGGTACCTTGTCTTCCGCCCCAGAGGAAATCCATGGACGTTTGGATTCTGCAGTCTCTCGGTGGGCAGACATACAGTATAGCTTTTTTCCAGCTACAAGGTGGTTTATAGGGGATATCTTCACTCTGACCAAGACATTTGCAAGGCAAAGACCTCTTCTAAAGCCCAGTGGGCTTGGACAAGTCAATAGCCTTTGTCCCAGGTGGAGAGCCAAGCAGAAGGTTCCTCTGGGTCCATGACACTCCAAGGCAGACTCTGTGCATGGGCTCTCCAGGTTGCTATATCCAAGACAACCTGATACCCCAAAAGTGGAATCCCACTTGCCCTCTGCTGTACCCCTCTCCTCTCCATGGGGCTGCCCAGGGACCTGTCCCCAAGACCTTGTCTGAACGAACAGTGTTGGAAAAATGGTCTCTGGCCAAACTGGGTCATGCAGCCAACCAAACCCCTGCACCAGACCAGGGACTGTCTGGGAGGCATGGCCAGGGCGTGGCAGGGTAGGAGATTTTCTGAAGGCAGAGCCCATTACTCTCCACACACTGCTACCATTAGCTCAAGCTCACTGTGAAACATCACCTGTAGAAATTAAGGGCTTGTTGCAAAGCTCACCTCAACCAGTGAAAGGACTTCCCTTGAACAGGTGGTTTTGGACCACGCTGTCAGCATTAGCCTCATTTTAGTCAGAGAGCCACCACCATGGACATCTAGCATGCTTTGTGTTCTTGGACCACCAAACCATGGATCTTTAGCATCTTTTTGCTCTCAGGTCACCCAGACACAGACATCTAACATGCTTTTGCTCTCAGGTCACTTTGGAGCACACTTTCTATTTATAGACATCCCAGAACAGCTTGTGGAGAAATAAACACCTGACGCTTTCCAGTTTCTGATGCCTGCTAATGCTCCGGCAGCTCCATGCTAAACAGCTCGGCCAAGGAGAAGCACACCTCTCTCCAGATGGTGAGAGCTGCTGTCAGCTCAAATAGGGAAACTGCAGCTGAAATGAAGATACAAACTGGCATGCAGCAAGGTAGACATCAAAATTATTTGTGATCGGTGAGGTCTGTCACTACCTATGAGCAACAGCCCAGTGATTACCTGTCATAAACCAGCCCCTGCTGAACTTAATTGCAGACCTGATCTAACAAGTTTTGAACAAGGCTGTTGGCAGGAACAAGGACACAGGTGGTTGCACAGAAGTGCCAGGAGACTCTCCGGGATTAGGGGATGCCAGGTTTCTGAGGACTGCGGGAGGACCTATGGAGGGTGTCCGGTCCCGGGCAAACACAGGGCTGAAACAGCACTGGTGGCTTTGAGTTGGCAACACAAGGGGATTGCTGCAAGCTCAGCAGAAGCTCAGGCTCCTGAGAGATTTCCTCTTCTTGTCTGTTATCCATCCAGGGCAACTGCAAATCAGAAATGAAGTAAAGCTTGGTTCCACTTTTGTCCTGGAAATATCTATAGTGTGGGCTCAGCATCCATCTGGGATGTTGGGTGAAGCACAGGGCTCTGGTTCCCCGCCATGATCCCAGGGGTGGCCTATGGTGTTCACAAAAACACTATACCCTTCTGAACACCTGATGTGCTGTGCTATCATTTCTGCTTTCTTCTGCAGATGTTTGACTCAATACCAAGTGTGAGCCTTTGGCACTACTTCCAAAACAAAGATGCAGGCGATCATGATACCATAATCATGATACCATCATTAGGAGAGGTCTCAACCAAAAAAGTAGCCACAGCTGCACAAGTCACCCTGTCAGCAGACAAGTGCTTGTAGAGAAGCGGACACGCATGAAGAAGAGCAGAGCTTCAGCCAAAAAGGTCATCACACATCTGAGATGTCCTACCATGTCAGCCTGGCTGCACAACTCCTTACTTAAATAACCATGATGAAAACAGCCAAATCTTTTTTCCTTGCTATCATTTTCACCTTCCTGCAGAAGGTAAACATCCCTGGGCTTCTCGCTCAAGCTTGTTTTCATCCCTGGATGTAGGTCCTACCAGAACTAGCTGCTGCCCATGGCACTGCCAGGCTGCATAGCACTTTCCTTGGCCCCATACTGAAAAGATGCCCATTTCTCATACGGCTTGAAACCCCCATCCATCTCTGTCTGGCATGATGGCTTGTATCAGCAAACAGCCGTCCAGCAGGAGATGGGGCATCCCAGGAAGGCTCTGTTTGTGATGTGCTCTCTTCCCCTTGGCAGATAGGCTTGGCAGTGTTTGAAGAACATTGCCACTGGCAAGCTTGTAGCTTTGGGGGCCAAACCACTCACCAGCCACCCTCACAAGCTTGTGCCCCCATCTGGTGCAGGGAAATGAAAGACTCACTCGTTCAAGCCATCTGCAGAGCTTGCAGAAGGAAAGGCAGTGGTATGAAAGGGCTCACAGTAAGTGTCATCCAGCTCCAACTCTTCTCTCTTAAGAAAGAATAGGTACTTTATTGAACGGAGAGCAACTCCCTGATACGGTGACTCACCAACCCTTATGTTACGCTTCTTATTTACCTCCCCAGTGCTAATGTTATGATACTTAATGGCTCACAAGGTACTATTTAATCTTCTAAATATACACCCCCATTGTACTGCCTGAACTCCCTTCATTATATCATGAGCTGACTGCAGGCATCAATCATGGCTGTGATAAACAGAAACTGCCCTAATATCATTTCACAGGCTGTGAAGAGTCTGATCTCAGCTGTGCTGGAGCCAGATGGAAGAGGGACTGTGGAATAGAGACTTGCACTCTGTTAAATGTATGTGACATTTAATTATGATTGCAATAGCTTCTCTCTCATCCAGGGTAACAGGAGACTGAATTCTGCAAATAAGAGGAAAAATGTAGGTAATACAAGCTCTGCTGCTTCCAGACCCAGCCTGGTCATTCACTGGTGTATTCTGCAGTACAACCCTGCTCCGAGAGGAATTATTATCTCAAATATTGCATCATGCAAACACAAGAAGATGCTCAGGTTCAAAAATAAAAACTTATCTGAGTCCCTGATGAGTGTGTGCAGTTTTGTAGCCCTCCTAGGACCTCGTGCATAGATCTCCAGGTGGTCTGGCCATGGAAGCCTCCAAAGCCATGCAGAACCTCTGGGAGCCTCTCCAGGCTGGGCCTGCACCGTAGCCAGACCTGAGCATGTCCCAGGCAGAACAGCCCTGTGGGCAGAGAAAATCAGCCCTCCTGCGTTCAAAATAGCATGCACTTCTCTTCACCTGTGGCAGGGTTTAGCCTCAAACAAGATGAGCTGCCCATGGACAACAGAGGGTGCAGTTATTACTGTTGCTGCAGTGCTGAGGAGCTGCCCTGGGGACTCGATGCCGTTGCCAGGTGCTGTGCAAATGCTGGATAGAAAAGCAGTATTGTTTTAACGGGCAGCTAATGTCCTGGATGGATGGAAATGGCATCTTCAGCCAGGGGGAACTACAAAAAGTCAGTTTTGGTCATTGGTGGGAGCATTGGTCATAAAACCCTGTGAACCTAACTGCTGTTAGAACTTCAGGAGGCATCAGAGCTTGGGACTTAGCCGAGGAGGGACTTAGGAGACACCAAGGATGTGGCTGTACTGAAGTTTATCCAGAAAAGTAAAGGAAAGAATGGAAGACAACCCAAAAAGACATTCTCCAGAAACTCATCCATCCCAGGTCAAGCTGAGCCAGTCTTCCCATGCTGGAGAAGCAATGGTATGGAGTGCAGAAACAGACAACAAAGGGGCTTAAACCAAGGAGGAGCAGCTCACAGTGTTTTGGAGAGGCAGGGCAGTCAAATCAGAGCTTTGGGAAATGGTGCAGCAGCGTTATGGGATGGCTGAGGTGTGACACATGCTAATTGCTGTTGTGAAGCAGTGCAAGATGAATAGACCTTGATATATCTCCAAATGGCAGGAAAGATGTTGCAGAGAATGACTGTGTGAGAGCAAGGCACTCCTGGCGGAGAAGACTCAACTATTCTGTGGTCTGGGGCCACAAACCCCTAAGCAAGGGGTGACACTTTCTCTGAATTACATCTTCAATTATTAATGTAGTTCTTGACTTCCTTGTTTTAGGGAAAAACAGGACCAGTGACCTCTTGTTTCCCAGTTTCTCTCAGCCTATCCCCCCTCAGTCACCTGCTTGCAGTGATGTATGTTTGGTGAAAAGCTGGGTACTGGGCAATCAAAAGGAGCATGCAGCTAAAACCTTTTGATGGGTTTATACTTTATATACCAGTATCCTTTACTAAATCGAGATTTTTGGTTTGGGTTTTTGGTGGGGGATTTTTTTGCCAGGTGGAAAGCATGAATATCAGTAAACAGAAGTACATTTAATACCAGACTTTTAGCAATGGATAAGTCTCTATCCAGCTTTTAAACTGTGATAATGATCTCCTCCCAGAAGCCCTGCTTTCCAAAATAATAAAGTCCTTTTCTCCAACAGCACGGAGCTTTTAGGCAGGAAATGATTGCTTTATGGGTGGAGGGTGCATAAATAGCACCAATTTGTTTCATGCCTGGAGGTATATTTCTTTTCTGGCAAACAAATGTTAGAAAGGCAGTGTGTGAAAATACAGTTTTCCCACATGTGGGCTGCTTTCCCAGTTAACCCCCCCTGCCCTTGCACCAGATAAATACTAACAGGTCAGTCCACTTTCAGAGCAGGTACGACATCGTGTTTGTGGGAAACTGGAGACAGAGTGGATTTCTCCATAGCACAAGGCAGAGTTGTCCTGGAGGAGCTTTTCCCATACAGGAGGTCATTAAAGCCAGCCTGTTCCCACAAATATCCATGCCTTGGGTAAGTCCCCGCGTACAGGATAAGCT
Organism: Falco rusticolus; assembly: GCF_015220075.1. Lineage (NCBI taxonomy): Eukaryota > Metazoa > Chordata > Aves > Falconiformes > Falconidae > Falco > Falco rusticolus. The sequence continues at coordinate 576,830 of NC_051188.1, forward strand.
TTCTCTGACCATGGGGTAGTGGGATCAGGGAGAGTGAGGGGGCAGGGTCGTTGCTTGCCACCCGAGGACAGTTTCTTGCATAGGAGGGACTTGAGCATGGTAGAGACTTTTGCAGTGGAGCTGCTAAAAATCAGTGCGACGGGGAGAAGTGTCCCTGTGCACTCACATCGGGTGCTGCCTGGGCTGATTCCCCAGCTTGAGGAAGAAAAGCTTCCCCATTACCATCTGACTAGTGCATACTGGCAGATCAGAACAATACCCAAAGTCAGAAATAAATGGGTTGAATAATTTAGTGGGCTCTGGAAGATGGGAATGGCAGAGCATGTTGCCAGAAATAGGAAATCACGGCTAATAAATGCAAGCGACAGTGGAAAATTCATTAAATATTTTTCAGACAAGAACATTTTGCCACTCGCAGAAAAAAAAAATTAAACTAGAAGTGAAGGAAATTTTGTTCTACAGATGGGTTTTTTTGATAGGAACTATATAAAAAGCTGAAGAAACATTTGATTAAAGATTGGGAGGGAAAGGCTATAAAAAAATGAGAACACTCTACAACCTTAATTTCAATTTTCTGAGGCCCAAATCCATTCCTTTGGGTCCTGCCTATGTAAACAGGCCTGGGACTGGTGACTTTTGGGGTGCGATGAATTCCTACCCCTGCAGGCAGCTCACAGCTGGGGGTCACCCTGCCTGCAGGGTGGGGTGCGAGTAGGGCACTCCACACGAGTCTTGGAGCCATTGTGTCCTGAGAGTCCTGATCTTCTCGCTGTGATTTATCAGCTGTCATCTCCCTCCATCCCTCTGCCCTTCCCCAAACTGTCTTGGATGTTTTGCAGGTTCTGCAGAACTGCTGCAAACTTAGAGACATGGCTTAGAGTCAACCTGTGCTGAGCAGAGTCACACTCCCTCCTACGTCTTGCAAAATGCAATAGAGAGAGGGCAAAGGAGTTGTCCCTCTGCCCTTTAGCTCCCCAGTACATCTCGCAGCCTTACTTAACCCTGACCTTGGAGCCAAAGCCCCATTTTGCACATTCGTGACACCTATCACCTGCACATCCCCGAGTGCTCTGCTGCATCAGTTATTAACCGCAAGTTGCTCATGGTGACGCAGCATTTTGGGCTGATAAATCAAATGTCAGGAAGCTCTAGGAGACCCCGCAGCGCTCGCTCCACCATGCAGCACTGCTGGGAATCAGGGCAGCCACATTTCATAGTGTAGTTTAATGGGGGCTGAATGGCAAGGCTTGTATTTGAGGTAATGAGACTTCTTGGTGGTAACTTTGTTCAGAGGCTGCTGATGCTTGTTGTTGTTGACTAAAGTCAACGCTGGAAGTATATGCAAGGGGCACATGTTCCTCCTTCTCCACGGTGACAAGGTTCTTCACAAAATCACCCAAGATCTCCCTCATCCAGCAGCCCGCTGTAGCCCAGTGCCATCTTGTAAGGTGAATGGTGCTGGTAACATCCCCATGTCCGTAGCTGTCTGTTCCCTGGGATAGGTTCCCTCTCCTAGCAGGACCAGCTGCACCATTTTCTACTCTTCAGCTGCCTTGGAGGTCTCCAGGTCTCATGTTTTCCCACCCTGGGCACAGCAAGTCCGTGAAGTCTAAGTGAATTCAAGCCATAGCAGTAATCAGCCCTTGAGACCTTCCACAGCAGGAATATAGTTTCAAAGGGAAAAAATGGATCTAAAGGCAAGCACCCACCTATCCCCTACAGCCCATGCTGCAGACTTTGATCCCACGACAGACGGGTTCTCAGCATCTCTGCCCACTTCCCCAGCCCACCTAGCTCCCCACCAGCACCCCTTCTTCTGCACAGGCAAAGCTTCTTCCATAATTTCTAAAGCAATCTAGGTTCTTCTTGTTTCCCATGTTCCTGGGCTGATTCCTGTCCCTGCAGTTGTTTCCCTTGCCAGATTTCTTTCTTTCCCTTATTGTTCCTGGAGGTCCTTTCCTATCCTCACCCTGTGCAAACATCAGAAAGGTCTGAAGGCACCTGCAGTCATCTCTCAAGGGGACAGCTTGTACAATACGTCCATGAACACCCAGGAGGAGCTGGGGAGGTGGATGATTTGGAAGCCAGGGTACCCGTCTGGTGTTACTATTTACTTGGAAATAAAGGATGGGTTTGAAATCCTTCAAATGTGAGACTGCCTGACACTGTGACAGAGCTGACAGCCATCCATTGCCTCAAACCTGCTCATCTGTGTCCCTGATGTTAGTAAAGCATATGGTCCCCATCCATCTTCCTAACAACCCAGGTCCAAGCTGCCTGCCTCGACAAATTCTTTGAGTTCCTGAGCATCCTCCATGAACTCCCATTTGCAAGCAGAAGCAGCAGTGCATGAGTCAGGTTCATCTCCTTCCTCCCGCACTTGCTACAGGACTACAGCCACACACTGCTGTTCTCCCTCCGGGATGACACAGCCCCAGAATCGATGACAGTTCCCTATAGGGATCCATCTCAATTCCTGATTCTCTGCAAAAAGGAGGTATGGCTTGTCCTCTCCCGGTGATGACCCTAAGACAAGATATCAACCCAGGATGAGCCCCAGCTGCTGCTTCGGTCCTGAGAGGGGTCTCTTAGGCTTACCTGCAGAGGATATGCATATGCAGAGGTATTTGCTAGCAGGATTACATAGAATCATAGAATCACAGAATCATTTAGGTTGGCAAAGACCTTTAAGATCATCAAGTCAAGCACTGCCAAGTCCATCACTAACCCATGTCCCCAAGAGCCACATCCACACATCTTCTGACCCCCCCATGGACGGTGCCTGCACCCCGTCCCCGGGCAGCCTGTGCCAGCGCTTGGCCACCCTGTCGGGGAAGACATTTCTCCCAGTGCCCACCCTGAACCTCCCCTGGTGCGGCTGGAGGCCGTTCCCTCCTGTCCTGCCGCTGGTTCCTTGGGAGCAGAGACCGACCCCCCTCGCTGCAGCCTCCTGCCAGGCAGCTGTAGGGAGCCAGAAGGGCCCCCCTGAGCCCCCTTTTCTCCGGGCTGAGCCCCCCCAGCTCCCCCCGCCCCCCCAGAGCTGTGCCCCAGCCCCTTCCCCAGCCCCTGCCCGGCTCTGGACACGCTCCAGCCCCTCCGGGTCTGCCTGGGGGTGAGGGGCCCAACGCTGAGCCCAGGGCTCGAGGGGCGGCCGCACCAGGGCCCAGCACAGGGGGACGGGCACTGCCTGGCCCTGCTGGCCACGCTGCTGCTGACACCGGCCAGGGCGCTGCTGGCCGCCGTGGCCACCTGGGCACACTGGGGGCTCATGCCCAGCCGGCTGCCGACCAGCCCCCCCAGGCCCTTCCCCGCCGGGCAGTTCCCAGCCCCCTGCCCCCAGCCCGCAGCGCTGTGGGGGGCTGGTGTGACCCACGGGCAGGGCCCGGCACTCAGCCCTGTTGGGCCTCATACAACTGGCCTCGGCCCCTCGGCCCGGCCTGCCCAGACCCCCTGCAGAGCCCCCTGCCCCCCAGCAGGTCACACTGCCCCCAGCTCGGTGTCATCTGCAAACCGACTGAGGGTGCGCTCAATCTCCACACTCGATTTTGACAGAGATGTCTTCAAGCAATCACTTATAAATGCAGAGCATTGAGTGTCTCAGAGGCTCATCAATAGCACCTTACAGCCCCATTTTTCAAGTAGTATTTCTCCATTTGTTCATGCCGCTTTTTTTTATCAATAGCTCTCCCTGCTCTGCCCTAACCTCCATCCCAGTTGCTGACACCTCAAGCACTGGGGAACTCAGCACTATGCCTCTATATTTGCTATCAGCATATATGCATCTGTGTTCCAGCTCAGTCATCTGATGCTCTGGGGCATTTTTGACAGGTTGCACCTCGCCATTGCCCAGGGGCAGAGCACTGGTACCTGCCGAGTGTGAACTTGCTGAGAACTTGTTAAGAGGAAAATCCCTCGTTAAGTGCAAAGATCATAAGGATCGTTCTCAAAGTGCCAGGGGATTTACTGGTGGACCTAGCAATTATCTGCACTGTATTCTGCTATAGGAAATTTTCTCCATGTCTCTGTCAGATACTACCACCATTTCTCCTCTCTCTTGTCCTCTTCTCACCCACAACCCTTTTTCTGAACCTGTAAGTCTCTAAATTTACTTCTAGTTCCTGACTTTGACATCAGGACGGGCCATGTGTATCGCTTTCCCTCTCCATGTTTGCAAACTCCATTGATTCTGACATTTAAAAAACAAACAAAGCAGGCTAAAAGCTTCTGGTCCTTGCAAGAATAATGATTACAAGGGCCTGGCTGTGACCAAACTAATTGATGTTTGCAATCAAAATATGTGTAAATAATCCAGAGTGCTTGCCGGCAGCCTTGTAAAGACAAACCAGAGCAGCCATGGGCTAGAAACTACAGCTAGTACAAGCAGACCAGGTGAATGCCTGGAATGAAATCACCAAAAGACAGGAAAATGGTGTCTCCTAGGGTCAACAGCTTCTGCCATTGGAGTGAAAGGAATAGAGGGGCTTCACCTCAGCTGAGGCCATGAACTTCCAAGAGGCCATGGTTCATGGAATAGGGATAAGTGGGAGGTTTAATTGGTTGCAGATTTATTATTTGGGCTGGCCTGAGAGAAAATGAGAATTTCTGTCCCTTGGGAAATTCCGACCTTCATTCCAACCCACCTTCCTACCTAATGAAAGTGTCAAAATACAGAAACTCCCCATGGAGCAGAAGGACAAGGATGAAATATTAAGCAATATCAGAAAGTCTGAGTTTTGCTTATTTGGTCCTGGATGAAACTGGTCTGACTGCTCCAGCAAGTCACAGGAGTAGAAGCTCAGGTGCTTCATAACTTTTCTGGGCTTTTCTCTATTTTTCAGAGTGCACCACATCATCACACAGAGCTCACTGCAGACCAGCCAGGTCCCCATCCTGGTCTACAAGAGGAGGTAAAGAGAAGCGCCAAGTTCCTCATCTCCTCTGACATCCTCACAGCAAATGTTGCTGGTGATGAATGTCAAACTGACTTAAAAACAAAGGAGTGTGATTCAGCAAACAGAAGTGACTCAGTTTGGGTCACCTCAGCCTGCAATAAAAAACCTCACTTCTCGTTCTGTGCTAAAAGTGAAAACATTTCAGCACATCACAAAACTCCACAGGGACGGATGGGATGCTTCCCATCAGAAACATCTCTGGGGGCACCATGGCCAAGGGGCTTTGCATGCCGAGCTGCCAAGTGTCTCCAAGGCTGTTGGTGGACATAGGTCATGATGTCTATATGCACCTCTTCGGCTTCTCCAGAAGGGTGACCCTTGAGACCTTCCCACCTGGAGGAGAGTTCACCAAGGGTAGGGTAGACCCATGGTGGAGTGTTGGTAGATGGAGCAGTGCTGGCTTTCTCTCCACGGGGCAGGGGAGAGAAATGAGCTCTGGTTCACATTCACCTCTCCAATGTGCTCCCAGCATTCATCCGCCCAAGTGCATCGAGTCCACAGGCTGGTTGCATTTCCACCAAAGAGAATAAATAGCTCACATCCCCTGCTGAGCTTCATTAACATGCACAAGGAGCACAGCTCAAAAATAGCCCTCTCCGATGCCTCAGCGAGGACCTGCCCCTCTTGGGCAGTGGTGGCTGGCGAGCGACAGCAGAGCTGTGGGGAGCTTCGTTAGTTAATGAGGCTGAAAGTTGAACTCTCCTCCTTTGCCAGGCTTTTAAGTGAATATTCAGAGCCTGGAGCATTCTCAGGATGGACACTATCCCTTTTTTTTTTTTTTTTTTAAGCTGAATTTGGAAGGTATTTACAAGGTAGATTGTACTCTCTGCTCTGCTTTCTAAAAGAGGGAAAGAGGAGGAGAGCAATGTCCCCAGGAAACAGGCTCCAAATGATACAAATGTGCTAAAGACAAAGCAGGACCCCAATGCATCCCTCTGCTGTGTCCACAGATTTGGAGACACAGGGACCCCCTTTTTACCCTGCTTACTGATGGATCAAATAGTTCATCTGATGCTTTCGAACATTTTTTAAGGAAAAATGTTCTCATGGTTAAAAAGACACAAGGAACGATGGAGTTAGGTTTTTGCTCTCAGCTCTGCCACTGGCACTGAGCTCTCCTGTGCCCCTCAGCAGTAGGGCTGTCTGCTGATAGCTCTACTTCCAGCCTGCAGGTCTGCAACAATTCAAATTTAACCAAAACAAATGATGACTTTGTTTTTCTTAAATAAAAAGGGAGGTGCATCTCCCAGATGTTCCCAGGAAAGCACGTTCTTGGGACAGGAAAGAGGCAGCTGCGCTGGCGGAGCAGGAGCAGTGGGAGTCCAAGCAGTCTGGGCCTGTGGACTCTCCATCCCTGGAAATGCTCAGACCGGGGAAGCACAAGGTCCTGAACAACCAGCCAAACCTTCCTTGCCCTCAATTATTCAGTGATTCTGTGATGTTTCCATCAGGGTCCCTGTTCACAGAAGATGGTGGTGCCCAGTAACCCAGGCTGGAGATGGCACCTGAGTGTCTGCAGGTCTCTGCAGCTCCAGCCATCAAAGGGGACCATTGCAGGTTTCTCTTGGAGAAGGCGTTCAGAGGGAAGAGCAAACCAAGTGCATGTGAGCTTGGTGGAAAGTGCCTTCTGGTTTTCATCTTCTCCTGACAAATTTGTGAGATTTTTCCTCTCGCTGGTGCTGGATGGGGCTGTAGAGCACCTCAGGATGTTCTGGGCAGGGGGGGTTGCAGGCAACTGAGCAGCTTTCTTTTTAGGTAATATGCTTTCCATTTTGCACAGCCACCAACACTGGGGTGAACTGACGTGTGCTCTGTACCATCCCCAGCCCCAAGCTGCTCCAGTCTACCTCCATCTCATGTGGCCCTAGAAACTGTCTGGGACAAAGTGCCTTGCTGTATTACAGGGGCCAGGGAGCAACAGCGGTGTTTGCTCTTTCACTGTCAAAAGACTATTTGAATCCAGGAGCAGGGTAATCCCTCCAGAGATGACCAGGTGAGCTTTGGTCAAGCATTCAGGACTCCTCTCCTGCCCTGACACATGCAGTGACTTAAAAGTCATGGTTCAAAGAGGAGATGTTGGTCTCTTCTTGTCTTCCTTCCTCCTCAGAGGACCTGAACAAAGACAAAACCTTTTCATGTTGCAGCAAGGCTTGACCTGGAAACGGGCAAGAAAACACATTTTGCATACAGCAGGTGCCTTGAAGGATCAGTTACAGGCATTGGAAGGAAAAGGGGGGGGGGAAGCGAATGGTTAATGTCTCGCTTTGAGCCAGTTCCCTTTGCAAATAGCTATTTGCACACTGTGAGAGGTGGAAATGAGAGCTCTTCACCAGCAGTCAGCCAAGCAGCTTTTCCCCCCAGGGTCACTATGCTCTTAATTTCTAAGCAAGGCTGGTGCCATGGGTGTAATACCCCTGCCAAGGCCGATCTGACCCATCTCGGACCAGTTTCCCTTGCAGAAGAGGCTTGAGGGGATGGGCGAGAGCTGGGCACTGCTTACACAGGAGGCTTTGGTGGTGGTTCCCATCACAGGCACGAGGTGGGTGAGGTTTGCCCTGTCCCCCTGCCCGAGCTCAGGGTGGAGTTAGGCTGTGCAAAGGCATGTGCTGGCTTTATCCAGGGGCCTGAGCATCTGCAGGCAGTGGGGATGGCACAGGCCCAGCTCTGGGCAGGCCAGGAGCTGGCTGGGCTCTCCTCTGCATGGACACTGCTGCTGTCACTGTCAGTCTTTACTGAGGAGCAAACTTAAACACCCAAGTTTGGGGAAGCTGAATGCTTTAGGCACCCTCCCTGCTGGTAAACACAACGCAGGATGGGGATTTATTGCTGGTCTAAAATGCACATCACTTTTCTCTGCCTCTTGAATCCTCCAGAGACGATGCACCTACATGGCTGCCTTCCTCCCTCCTTGGTGCTTCTCCCTCGCTGCTTCCTGCCTCATCCCCTATGCTGAACACATGTTAGCTCTCCACCTTGTTTGCGGTTGCAAACACACCAGTGACCTGCCAGGATCCCACCACCACCACTACGTGGGCTGGACTGAGCAGAGCAGAAAGTTTGATCTGTCCTGGGAAATGAGGGATCCAGCAAGTGCTTGTGCAGCTCATGCACGTCGAGCTCCACCAAACCACTCTGCAGAGGCTGCTGGCACTCCATCAGATGAGGATTTCCCACCTGGCTTATCAATAACTCCAAATAGCTTCTGAAGAGTTTCCCCTCATGCTGCCTCAGAAACATGCCAGGATTGTTCAGCAGCAGGAGCTACACAGAGGTGTTTCCAAGGTCCACATGTGAGTGGGATGCTTCACAGACCTCTTTCTTTGACAACAGTATCCCCAGGTCAGGGGTGGGAGCCCCAGGACAGGATCAGGGAAGGAAAACAGCCTCATCCAGCACCTGCTTTTGCTAGCCCATGCAAAGCAAACCAGTGAGATGGGTAACCAGGAAAATTCAGCCTGGAGAAGACAGACCATGCTGCTGCATGATACCTTGCTGAGGCTAACGTTGGAAATGATGCTGCGCTCACTAGGGTGTGCAAAGCACCAGGTAGACAGAGGGTGGTGGTGACCCTATCCTCTTCCATTCCCCAGCTGTCCCACATTGTTTCTGGGAACGGATATGAGCCTTGGCAGAGTTAGATGCCAGAGAGGTGATGGGATGAAACAGGGTTTACTCATTCCAGTTGAGCAGGGCTGTCTGGGCTTTCAGCCACTTTCAACCAGGCTCAGCAAAACACGTGTTTGTGATTACCTGTTCACCGTGAATGGTCAAGCTACCTGTAGGCAGAGTTATGTGCATTTATTTGCGCCATTCTATGAATTAAGGTCATGGTCCCCTCATGCCAGAGGGAAAAGGGATAGAAAAGCCATACTGCTACCCAACCAGCCCAGTTCAGCTGGGCTAAACATCTTCTCCCCATCACACTTCCACCCTTTACTTGCTGTAGGCAGTTCAGGTGCAGTATTCAGATTTCCTGCAGGGTGAAAAGGACCAATATTGGCAGGGGAGCCAGGTTTTATCCCAGGCAAAATTCCTCTAAAAAGCTCACCCTGGGGCCAGGGCTGATGCACTCTGCTGGGTCCAGACGTGCTTGCCACCAGGTCCAAAATACAGGTCCAGAATCAGGGACAAGAGATGATGGAAGGAGATGCTCATGCAAAGCCTAGATGCTGCCCTCCACGCTGCTCCATGTAGTTTATCTGTGCTTTTGCCAATCCCAGTGAATGTGGTTTTCCCAAAGGGGTAAGTACTGGATTTGTGCTGCTGCCCAGTCTCATCAGTGATCCTCCCAGAGCTGATGTTTGCTCGGTGGTGTGCCTCTGGCTCTGAGCGGACAAGGTCTTCCACCAGCATTTCAGGAGAACAACATAGACCCTGTCCCACACGGTATCCAATCTACCTCATTTTTTCTTGTCTTTCCTTCATCTGATCAATGATGTGCAATTTTCTCCTCTTTCTTCTGTCTGGTAATTGCAAACAAGTTTTTTATCTGGGCTAGTGGTCTGCAGCAGAGCAAGAGAAAGGCAGCAGCTCTGGTCTTACTGAAGCTGGGAATGGAAAGCTCAGGGAAGCATCATCCGGGCAGCCAGGTCCAGGCAAATGTATTTCACAGACTGCTCCATGTCACACAACAAATCTGGCTCAGGGACAAGACAGGGACAAAAGCCAAGGAGAGGACAGGTGCAATCTGGGAGTGTTTGTGGCACATGGTTTGGAAGATGTGAGAGACCAGCCCAAAGGGACATCAATCCACTACACTCCATGTGCCTCCTGGACCAACCTGACCCATCACCATGCAGCAGCATGAGGCCACATGCCTGGACTGTCACAAGCTGCATTACAAAAACTTGGCTTAAAGCAGCAGCTCTGGGAGTTAGGGGATTATGTGAGAACAGCAGTCACCATGCCAAAACTATTATTCTTTCTAGCCCTCCTGCTTTCAGAGGAAAGCCTGAGCACATGAGACACAAAAGCCGCAAATTAGAAGTCAGTAAGAATTATTCCTTTGCTGTTTTCAGGCCAGGCTGATGGTGGCAGGATACACTGCCAACTCCTGTCTGTGCCTTTGGGGAAACATTAACCTCCAAAATTTATTTTCCAATGTCCCCAGGAGTGCCCAAGGTCACATCAAGATGCCAGGCTTCCCCAAGAGCCCAGCAGCTTCACTGCCATCCCTCTCTGAAGGCAGGTAGGGGTCTTAAATTAAACCTTGGAAGAAAATGAGAAACAAAACCAGGAAAGGATCTATAGTGTTAGGTCTGTATTTGCATTATTTTCAGTGGTTACAAGCAGCCACCCCAAATCCTGACCTTTCTCCACAGGACAGAACCCCGCAGCGAGGGCCAGTGCATCAATAGTCACATACAACTGCATCTGAAATGACCATCAGCAAAATATTTTAATTTCTCACCCAACTCCCTCCAGACATCCTCTGGCTGGCAACTGCAATGAACATTTTGGGAACTGATACTGTATTGGGTTTGTGTGGCCAGGCTCTGGTAGCGGGTGGCTTCTGTGAGAAGGTGCCGGCAGCTGCCCCCCTGCCCAGTGGAGCCAGTGCCACCGGCTCCCAGCCGGACCCGCCGCTGGCCAAAGCCAGGCCCAGCAGCGCCGGTGGCAGCGCCGCTGGGATAAAGGATTTCAGAGAGGGGGAACCCAGGGGAACAGCGACTGAGCTGGAGAGAGGGGTGAGACTGTGTGAGAGGCAGAGCCCTGCAGCCCCCCCAGGGCAGGAGGGGCGGGGGGGCTCCAGGCGCCGGAGCAGAGATTCCTGGCAGCCCGTGCTGGAGCCCCCGGCCAGGCAGGCTGTGCCCCCAGCCCATGGAGCCCCCGGCCAGGCAGGCTGTGCCCCCAGCCCGTGCTGGAGCCCCCGGCCAGGCAGGCTGTGCCCCCAGCCCGTGCTGGAGCCCCCGGCCAGGCAGGCTGTGCCCCCAGCCCGTGCTGGAGCCCCCGGCCAGGCAGGCTGTGCCCCCAGCCCGTGCTGGAGCCCCCGGCCAGGCAGGCTGTGCCCCCAGCCCGTGCTGGAGCCCCCGGCCAGGCAGGCTGTGCCCCCAGCCCATGGAGCCCCCGGCCAGGCAGGCTGTGCCCCCAGCCCATGGAGCCCCCGGCCAGGCAGGCTGTGCCCCCAGCCCGTGCTGGAGCCCCCGGCCAGGCAGGCTGTGCCCCCAGCCCATGGAGCCCCCGGCCAGGCAGGCTGTGCCCCCAGCCCGTGCTGGAGCCCCCGGCCAGGCAGGCTGTGCCCCCAGCCCATGGAGCCCCCGGCCAGGCAGGCTGTGCCCCCAGCCCATGGAGCCCCGGCCAGGCAGGCTGTGCCCCCAGCCCATGGAGCCCCCGGCCAGGCAGGCTGTGCCCCCAGCCCATGGAGCCCCCGGCCAGGCAGGCTGTGCCCCCAGCCCATGGAGCCCCCGGCCAGGCAGGCTGTGCCCCCAGCCCGTGCTGGAGCCCCCGGCCAGGCAGGCTGTGCCCCCAGCCCGTGCTGGAGCCCCCGGCCAGGCAGGCTGTGCCCCCAGCCCATGGAGCCCCCGGCCAGGCAGGCTGTGCCCCCAGCCCATGGAGCCCCGGCCAGGCAGGCTGTGCCCCCAGCCCATGGAGCCCCCGGCCAGGCAGGCTGTGCCCCCAGCCCATGCTGGAGCCCCCGGCCAGGCAGGCTGTGCCCCCAGCCCATGGAGCCCCCGGCCAGGCAGGCTGTGCCCCCAGCCCATGGAGCCCCCGGCCAGGCAGGCTGTGCCCCCAGCCCATGGAGCCCCCGGCCAGGCAGGCTGTGCCCCCAGCCCGTGCTGGAGCCCCCGGGGGAGCAGACCCCCACCCGCAGCCCGGGGAGGATTCTACACCGGAGGGACCCACGCTGGGGCAGTGCGTGGAGGACTGTCTCCCGTGGGAGGGACCCCGCTGGAGAGAGGAAGAGTGTGAGGACCCTTCCCCTGAGGAGGAAGGAGCGGCAGAGACAGCGTGTGATGGACTGAGCGCAGCCCCCGTTCCCCGTCCCCCTGCGCCGCTGGCGGGGAGGAGGCAGAGAAGTTGGGAGTGAAGTTGAGCCCGGGAAGGAGGGAGGGGTGGGGGGAGGTGTTTTGAAGATTTGGGTTTATTTCTCATTATCCTGCTCTGATTCAGTTGGTAATAAATTAAACTAAATTCCCCAAGTTGAGTCTGTTTTGCCCATGACGGTAACTGCTGAGCGATGTCCCCATCCTCATCTCGACCCACGAGCCTTTCCTTATATTTTCTCTCCCCTGCCCAGCTGAGGAGGGCAGCGATGGAGCTTCTTGGTGGCATCCAGCCTGGGTCAGCCCACCACAGGCACCTTGCACCAGGGAAGGGGGACGATTCCCAGCTCCAGCTCATCACTGCAGCCAGTCCCAAGGGAGCAAGGTCAGCACTCAGTCCTGGCCCTCACATACACCAGAGCCCGTGACCAACACCACAGTCACCCTGCCTAGCTGAGTCCTTGGTTTATTGTCCAAGTAACATTTCTTCCTTCATTTTCTCTCTGGAAAGCTCTTTCTGGTCACTTCGGCAACTGGCACTTGGACTTCCTGAACCTTGCTGTTAATCTCCCCAGCCACTTCCTACCTCTCTGCCCACCAAAAGTCAGGCAAAGCCTTGGAGCCTTGCAAAGCCCCTGAGTGAGAGGCACCAAGAAATTATTCACTCAAATCCCTTAAGTGCTGCCAGCTCCCTTCCTGACAAGAAGGAGCTCTTCCAGCAGCCTCTTTTCATGATTTTGAGTTCCCAGCTAAATAAAGCAGCAAGAGGCATCACGTGCACCCACACCACATTGAGGTTAGGGTCGATGCTGAAGAGCATCCTTGGAGCACTACAGTGATGCAGTGCAGAGCACCCCAGGCTGTCCCCAGCACTGCTGGTGGCACCAGTGAGAAGCCTGACTGAGATAAATAGACCTGGTCAACTTGAGAAAGTAAAACTGCAGATAGCTCCACCGCAGATGGGTCAGCACACAGGTGAGAAAAGGCCTCTGATGTTTCCATCATCACCAAGATTTCCCTCCACCGAGTGAATCTGAATGCATCAGACCCCAAGAGTCAAGGACGGGTGGCAGCACCAAACACACCAGCTTTGGCTCAGAGGAGAAAAGTGGCCAGAGGCTGCTTTAAGCTTTTCTGGTCTGAGCACATGTTGCTTCCAAAATGATCTTTGCAAAGTCACATGGACATAACGGAGAGCAGAGTTTAGCCCCTGCGTGTCCAGCTGAAATATGTGTTTGGCTCTTCAACTTTGCTAGAAAAGTTGCTGGATTTTTTTTATTTTCTTGACTAACCACCTAGCTGGTAGGAAAGAAGCATGGCTAAAAATGGAGACAAGAATTTTCCACAGCAGGTACATTTAAATGTAATCTTCCAGACCATAAATCAGAGTTTAATCCGACACGAGAGTACAACTCAAGTCCTCATCAATTCGCCTTCCTCGGTTACACGTAAACGTGAATATAAAAGGCTCCTTGATTTATCCAGCCCAGAGAAGCTGTACGGTGTTTCTTTTAATAGCTGATACTTTATCTATCAATTCCCCACTCCCCCATGTCTATTCCTGAGCAGCTGATTAGAATTTATCGAGATCTATACTCAACCGCAAGGCAGACCAACTTCCTATTACAGTTCTAAAGCACTGGCTTTTATCAAGGGGAATGCGAATATTTATCAGCCCCCGGGTATATAGACATCAGAAAAATAAGACATTACCATTTTAAAGCTTCATTTCATTGCTTTTTTTATGTCACCTTTCTGATGAACCAAGAGCAACAGCAGTCTCACATGACTGTGCTGCTTCTGCAAATTCAAAGGAAGGGCTGATCAGACCCGGACCCAAGCTTAATTCCCTGGCATCCCATCAGGAGGGAGGGGGCTTGTCGGAAAGCCCTCCCTGGAGGGGATTTTAACTTCAAGGGACCCTTTTTACAACATGCAAACCCAATTAACTGATTAGCTGGGCCAATCTGCTATCAGAGAGTCACCATTTGAGGCTGACCTCATGACCAAGGTACAGACGTTCTTCAGGGGGACATAGCTCTGGCTGCCCCTTTAGCTGTCTGAGCTGCACCAGCAGCTCCCCCGAAGCCCAGCACCTTCCTTGCTAAGATTTGTTGACTTCAGATTAAATATAGAAGCCAAGTAACATCAAAGTATATCAAGTGTTAATTGCCCTCCAAGGGGACAATGCTGCTTCTGTGGCCATTCATTGCTTCCCCCTATAACCTCGGTGTGTCCTTTGATTTATCCAGCTGGCATTTCCAGTCCCTGGCCACATGCCTCATCTTTCCCTTTGCCCATCCTCCTCCCTCCCCATTTTTTCATTAGCAGCATATTGCAAACATGCTTAACTCCTCTGTCTGGCTGCCTGTCACATCCCACCGTGCAGTAATTTGCCTTTGGGTGTGGGATCCTGGGGACATTTCTTTCCCAGAAGGGCCACCATGGTGCAGCTCCGTAGGGGCAGAGCACAGCACATTATCCCCATTTCTGGGACAGTTTCCACTGTCAGGGGCACCTGCCAGCAAGAGGTAAGGTGGCTGAGTGCTTCATGACGAGTCCCCTGTGTCCCATCCATGCATTGAAATCTACAGTGTTTCAGCTGTTATTTCTATTACCCAGCATTTAAGTTCCTCATTAAGACGTGTTAACTCCTATTTAATTCCCTCTCAGGAAGGCAAGCACTCATGTTTAATGAACTCTCTGCAGAGCCGTCTGGGGAAGATTTAAAACAAACCCTCCAGCAGCTGGTCAGGGTGTGATTAATGATGCTGTGGGCTCAAGAAGAGCAGAACCAAGTGGACAAGAGCTGCAAGATTCCCAGGAAGAGGTGCAAGCTCTGTCTTGGTGGATGTAGCTTGTTCCTTCCCAAAAAAGCAGCTTGTGGTGAGGGATACAGTCAGCAGTGCTGTGCACCATCTCTGGATGCTTTCACTACAGGGTGAGGAGCTCCAAGCAGAAATGATGACCTAGGAGGAGAGGATGAAGTCCTGCAACAGCTTATATGGGGGCTGGACAGACAGGAATTTTCAAGCAATTGAAACAGGCAGACTGGCTTCGTGGTGCCCCTGAACCGTGGAAGTCTTTTTCTACGGCCACCCTCAGAGAGGAGGATACTCTGGGATATATACCTGAGCCACAGCACCGTGGAGTGTCCCTAGGAGGGAATCTGTCACAGCACTCTCCAAACTAGCCAGCTGCAACAAGGTCTTTTACCACCACATACCAACATATGCTTCAAGCCAGTCCCTCTGCTGCCTTGTCCTTGTCTCTCCTCATCCAGGACCCACTCCCTCTTCTTGGCTTCTTCCTCCTCTCTCTTCCTTGGCTGCTCCCTCTTCACTGGCTGCCCAACTCCTTAACAGAACCAGCCACAGCTGCACCTTATCTACATTGGCCAACCCACCGCCCCTGAAGCCAACCCACAGCTGTATATTATCAATGCTAATTAACCTGCCTTCGTTCCTCTACAGGAATCCCCCACCCAGATACTCTCATTCCCACCGTCTAAACTCCTGAAGGTATAAAGAAAACCCAAAGATGCCTTCAAACCTTTTCTCACTTTGTTGTGCTGTGAAGCAGTTAAATCTTTGCATCCTCCACAATATCCCTAAATGGTCCCTAAGGCATCTGTCTCAGGAAGAAACCTGTACTGAAAAAACTGCTGTATTCTTCCCCCAGGTCCATAACCAGTAATCCCCTCTGCCGTGTGCCGGTCCCTGCTGTGCCCGCTTCCTGTCCATTAGCCAGGGAGGGACCAGGCTTCTCCGAAAACATCTTCCAGCTTTGTGCTTGTGGTCGGTTGCGAGGAAAGTGCTGACAGCTCGGGAGCCATCCATGGAGCAAGAAATAATTTGGCAATATTCCCATGTCATGGGCAAAGATGATGAAGCTGCAGTCAGCTCCTGACAGATAATGTAGCGAAATTCATTTAACAAGTCATGAATGCTTACAAATAACTTCCCTTGCACCTGGGGCATGCTCCCTATCTCTCTACATGCATGCTAGGCATTTATCAATTTTATTCCTTTTTTTTTTAACGTTAAAATATTCTTCCCAGCTGTTTCTTGATGCGCATTGCCTGTACAGCAACAGACCAAGACCACGCTCCTCTCCTGCTGTTCACCAGCCACGGTCTTCAGGGGATGGCAGGATTCAGCTGGTAGCACTGGGGTATTGCCTGGGACACGGGACATTTGCTGTTCGATATGTGGCGGCCTGAATTTGATCCTTTGCTGCTTGGATGAGACTCTTAAAACCCTCCTCCAAGTGAAGGCTGTACAGCTGCCCTTCAGTTTCCAGAGAGGTCATTAGACTTTACCAGCAATGGCATTTACCCAGCACTTTGCCAGGGAAATACTGAAGGTCCAGAATGTCATACCATTACGTTCAGGCTGTAAAAATGCAGCTTTCCCCCAAATAAATCATGTTTCTATGTCAGAAGCCAGCAAGAAAGGGAAGTTGTTTAACTCTGCAATGCCTGGCATCTGGGTCACCTTCCCACAACACTAGCTGCAAAGCCAAATGCAATCACCTCTGCCTTTTCCCTGAGACCCCAGAGTTTTCCCCCCTTCTAATGCAGGAGCTGTAAATCCTTTCGATCCACTTATCTGCTTTTTCTTCCCCTTTGTTATCTCTCCCTTGTGTAACCCAGGCTCTGGGGGAGGAGGCACTTCCAGTTGTGCCCCTTGCATCGCAGCCATCCATCACCTACTGGCACTTCTGGCACCTCTCCCTGATGCCCATCAGCATCATGTCTCAATCACCACACAAATGCTCTCCTTACCATCATCATCTGTTTTCAGAGTCCAACAGACTCCTTTTAAAGAGCAGCAATCACTGGGAAAATGGCCAGCACAAAGCAGGGGTGGGATGGACTGGAATAATTCAGAAAAAGACAGAAAGAGATGGACTGCAACCGAGTTGAACTGAGTGCCATGAAATTCACAGTGCTGGACGTTTATACAGGAACCTTCGTGTGAAGGTGATGCTCAGGTATCACTTGAATGCAGCTGTGTCCGCCCTGCCCTCCTCCTTCACTGCTCATGCTATGAGGGAACACGGTGAGCCAGGCTTTGTTATGATACCAACCCCAAAGAGTTTCCATTCTACATAAGACAGTCTTGAAATAAAAGAGCAGAATTATCCCCAGTTTACAATTTGGGAACTGAGTCCAGAAAGATGGCACGGTTCTGATCACAGATCACACTCTGCCCCACCGACAGAGATGGAAACTGAGCCATCCCTCCAGAGTGTCCAGGCAGAGCTCTACCTGCAATGACCCTCCCTTAAAGTAAGTATCTGAATATTTGTTTCAAGTCGTACCCCTATAGCTCAGTGACTGAACTCTTGGGTCAGTGTGACTTGCCAATGGCGTTGCTCCAAGGTAACGGAGGAGTCAGGACTAAAGCTACAGTGTCTTTATGCCTGCTCGTGCGTGAATCCAAAGGTTAAAGAGGTGTTAAAGGGGTTTTTTTTTGCCAAGGCGGCACTCTAACCTGCAGATTGGCATCCTCATTCATGGCATAAACCTCTTTGCTTTGAGGCTGTTGGCTGGTGCAAGGGGTCTCATGGACCCCTTGGATGAAATCAAAAGGGGTTGGTTGTCTGATCCCAGCTACGAGATGGCCTCATTGCTCCTGCTCTTGCCTTCTGTTCCACAGGCTCTGCTCTCAGTCTTTTCTGGACCAGCACTGAAAGGTGCTTATTTGGCTGCTCTGCTCCCATGAGACACACCTAGTACAGCTGGGTACCATGACATGTGCTGGACAGGAGTGCAAACTGAGAGCCAGGGAAGCTGGAGGACGTTGGGAACAAACCAAAGGAGCCTTGTACTTCCCACAGACTCATGGGAGTGCTGGCCAGGGTGATGGAAACCAGCCCATCTGGATCATCTTTATTATTTTGCAACTGTCTGCTGTTAAAATCTCCTTATCCATAGATCTCAGAGGCCAGCCAGGACTGGGAAAACAGTGCACCACATAAACAACACCACATAATGTCTGCCTTGGAGCTTTTCTGCATCTCAGGTTGGATGTGACAGTGTGCAATGAAATATGATGGGGAAATGGAAAGACGTGGTCATCAGCCATGGAGACGTGGAGATGATCTGATCAGCTGCATCTACAGGAGGAAACCAGATGGGCTGTCTTCTGTGTCTCTTAGAAGGCAGGGTGTGATGTGACTGAACATGTCATGTTAGAAAAATACTGAGCAGAGCCTAGTGTCTGAGAAGAAAATCCTACACAGCCAAGCATCTCCTGGGAGCCCTCCATCCCTGATGTCCCAGGCGGCCTTGGCTGGGGTTTTAGGAGGAGTCCACAGGAACAGAAAAATGGAGTTCTAAGTCAACTAGGAAACCAGCTGTAAATGAGCCAACATACCACCTCTCACCCTTGCTAGGAGATCCTTTCTGCAGGGGGATCTGTTCACACCAGAATACCCAGGGAGGTGTTTTGCACCTAGTCATTTTGTACCCAGTCGCCCCCACAACTCAGGAGAGGGAGTTGTGACTGGGAGAGTACTGAGAAGACATCAATTGGGATGGTGGCACGTTTCCCAGATACGTACAGATCCGTCTCTCTGGCTGTTGATGGAGCCATCAGACTGACGCAGCACTTTCGTTCCCTGCAGTGAATTGCTCCCTTCTTCCTTATCCCTCTTTATAATACGGAGGCTTTTTTTTTTCTTTTTCTCCTCCTCAGTTGCTTATTCATACCTTAATGGCACTTGATTTTTCAATGGGCTCTTCTGTGCATACTCTGCAATGCTATTAGGATTTTCAGCGCTCCTTTGTTCTTTAAACAACCTTTTGCCTGCTTTTCCTGCAGAGACATCTAACTGTGCCGGGGTTACACAACTTCTCCTGTTAGCATCGCCATCAGCTGAATGTGGCTGTTCTCAAAATGAAAAGAGAAAAGTAGCAAAGTCTTCAGAATATATAAACACACTGAGCTAAGCTCCTCTCGGGTGCTGCTCAGAAGCGTTTACGTTGGTGGTGCACGCACTCTACGGGGCACTCAGTCTTCAGTGTTTATGAAGCCCAGCTGGCCGAGCAGTGGATCAGCCATTGCCTCGGTCAGCCTGAAATTCCTTTCCTCTTCCAGGGACTTCACAGTTGTCGTGGTTTAACCCCGGCTGGCGACTAAGCACCACTCAGTTGTTCTCTCGCTTCCCCCACAGTGGAATGGGGAGGAGAATCGGAAAGGAATGTAAAACTTGAGGACTGAGGTAAGAACAATTTAAGAGTCGAAAAGAAAATGAAAATGAAAGAACAATAATAACAATAACAGATATAATGAAAAAGAGGGAGAGGGGGGAGGAATGAAATCCAAAGGAAAGGGAGGAAGGAAAGCAAGTGGTGCACAACACAGCTGCTCACCACCCGCTGACTGATGGATGCCCTGCCAGGCCCCGAGCAACGGTCCCCAAGCCCCAGCCAATCCCCCCACGTGTATATACTGAGCGAGGCTTCCCGTGGTATTCCATAGCTCTTGGGCTAGTTGGGGTCAGCTGCCCTGGCCGTGTCCCCTCCCCAGAGAAACTGAAAAGTCCCTGACTCAGCACAAGCATCACCCAGCCACAGCCGAACCCACGGGTGGTCGCCAGCATCGCTCCCAACAAACCCAAACCGCAGCGCGGCACCAGCTGCTGGGAAGGAAATTAACTCTGTCCCAGCCAAAACCAGGACAACATGGCAACTCAACACTGTTTAATTTTTACCACACACTCTTCGATAGGAAGGTGTGAGTGCAAGCAGAGGCAATGAGGCTCAGCTGATAATAAACTTTGATGGGAAATATCCCAACAGCCTCCTGAATGGAGGGTTTGTGAGCTGGGTCTTATGAATTTGAGCTGGCAAAATCCTCAGTGCCTGAACCCTTCCCACGCAGCCCATTCAGATGCAAACAAGGCATCTCTATTCCTGCCCAGCCTTTTGCAGGCCTGCTCTGTGTGAAGTCCTCTTCATCTTCCCTCTCCCAGAGGCATTTTCTGAAGGGATCTTCTTTCCTAAGCCTCTGCATTTCCCTTCTTCTTTATACCAGGTGTTCTGCCTGACTTCCTTTCCTGGATGACAAGGAAGAAGGGATCGCAAGCTCTTTAGTGAATATTGATACTGTTGTTTGTTATTCCATTTAACAGGCAATCTTTCCTTAAGACGTTTGTTTTCCAAGGCACTTAGCTGCTGCTGTAAGGTCTGGTGCACCTCCAGCTTTCACATCCATCTGCTAAAAAAAAGCAATAGCGTTTGAGTCCCTTTCATCATGACATTGTTGGTTTTTTCACTGATCTGATCTTTCCTACGCTGGCAAATGCACCTGCAGCCCTGCATGTGGACGTCAGGCTCCCCTTCACCCTTCACCGTGTCCCTCTCAGTTTGTGCTGTGGCTCCTGTGGTCCTTTTCCACATGCTGCCCAGGAGCCTGGTGGCAACCAACCTCAAAACATCTACACCGGGCTCAGGAGGAGGCATGTCTGGGGTATCTGCCCTGCCCTGCCATGCCCTGTCTATCCAGACTACATGAGCAAAACCCTCAGTTCTGGTTGAGCCAGTGCTGGTGAGGAGTCTTATCTGCTCCTGGAGCTCCTCAGCTTCAGCTGAGACAACTACTAAGCATAGGTCTGCAAGATGCAGGAGCATTAGTGGGTGAGTTCAGACCTCAGGCTGATCTTGGACCTTTTGTCTGCCTGCCAGTGTAGGCATACATAAGCTGAGCTTGAATTTAGAAACCTCCTGTGGGAGCAAGAGTGGAGCCCTAAGCCTGCCCATGGATGTCATTCGCTTTTGGTGGGGCTGACAAGGGATGGATGAAGAGGGAGATCCTATGGGGGCAGCTGAAAGGCCCAACTAGACTAATGCAATCTTAAAGCTTACTCAGTGAGGCTGTTTTTCAGTGCCCAAAGCACAGATATTTTAACTTGTTCCTTCATTTGCTTCTTAAAGCAGTTAGCAAAATTCCTGTTATCAATCAGCCCGTGGCAGCCTATCCAAAAGGCATGGCCAGGAACGGCGCATTAATTGTGAATGCTTTGCTGAATTTACTGCATGGCAGGACCAAATTTTTCACTCTGAGATGAAGCAAGTTTGGCACAATCAATACTTTTCTAGACTGCTAGGAAATTGTCCAGGGATTCAGTACCTGTGCGTGGGGTAGTACCACCTCTCTTGGGCAATGCACAGATATATTTCCATTTTTTCCCTGCAGTAGAGCATCTGCGGATCAGCATGGGAAACAGGCTGGGGATAAAATGGGACACCTCCATGCCTGCAACATCATGTCTGCCATTCCAAGCCTCAGTGAGACCCTTTTCCTTCCCATAGATGTGCCCACAAGAGATACAATGCAGTCAAATTGCTTTTCATTAATTTAATAGGAAAAGAAGTTACTGGGCAACATTGTGAGAGAGAGAAAGTCAGAGAACCAGCTTGATCACATAGTAGGGGTAATTTTCACCTTGCTTAGATGCTGATGGGATGTACAGTAATATCTGGTTGCCCTATAGGGATTAAGATGATTATAACAGAGACAAGGAGGAAGGAGGGTTTAGCTTTCCTGCAGCTCTGAACCCAAGTTCAAGCAGAGAATCCCACCTGCGGATGCCCAGATTTCACCTCCTAGTAGGCTAACTCCCTGTCAGGCCTCTTTGCAATAATCTTTTCTATTAATTCAGAGCATCTTTTCTCTCTTCTTACATTTACTCATCACTTTCTTGCAGTTTCCATACAAGGATCAAATGCAAATGTTTCATAGCACTGTATTACATGGATTTGCTGTGACCTTTATTGGCTATTGGCATTGGAAACTCACTGTTTTAGGCAAAGTTCCTTTTAAGGGACCATCTTGACCTCCCTCAGTTTGCAGAAAAGGCCTAGGGGTCAACACAAGGGAGAGAAAAAAAAACCCTAACAAATGGAGGGGAGAGGAAAAAGGGAAACTTTGGGGTATGGAAAGGGAACGGCTCAAATGGAAAGATCCTGATACAACAGTATGGCTAATTGCTACATGGATATAATAGGCTAAACTGCCAACCAGCATCCTCCTAAACACCTGCAGCTAGTGGTGCCTCAGCTCTGTTGTTGCTATCACTGGAACTTTCCTGGCTCCCCTCTTCCTCCTCACAATGATAAATGAAAACTTGCTTTTAACACACTCTCCACAGCCTCCAGCAGAAAGAAAATGCCAAGGATCATTAATGCAGCCATCTCAGCAAGGCTTTCACGCCTGCAGTGTTGCACCTCAATGCAGAGAGAGGTGGGGAGGACGGCAGCCACCTCCCAGGGCCACTTCTGCTGTCACTTGAGCACTTGCTGGGACCTCCCTCAAGCCTGGTGATGCATAGGAGCATCACCTCCATACACATCCACGATCAGCCTGCCCCACTCCTCTGTGGGTCTGGGAGAGCTCAGAAATGACACAAGGGTGCACTGGGGTAATAAACCCCCAGGAAACCCAACTGCATCGGGCAAATCAGCCCCCTCTTGAAGCAGGGGGAGGAGCAGAGCACACGGTGCCAGCTTGCAGAGCCATCACCACATCAGTCCCAGCACAGCCCAGCTCAGAGCAAGGCCACCCCTCTTTGTAACTTGCCCTCTGCAAGGGGAGCTGGGTCTGTCTTATAGCCAGGGGACTCTGTTATAATACATACATACTCCTGCTATAACATATGCAAACTGGGTCTGGGTGAAGAACTTTCCTGTCTCAGAGGGACACTGTGTGCTTAAAAGCCCTTCAGAGACATTCCATTCCTGGGACAAGTGATCATCAGGAGCTGGAGCACCACTTGGTGATCCCAGCATCCAAATCACACATTGGTTGAAGTTGGCAGGGACTGCTGGAGGTCACTTTGTCCAACAACCCTGCTCAAGCAGGGCCACCTAGAGCAGGTTGTGGGTCCAGTGTCCCTTTTTGTCACCCATTCACCTAGTTTCATCCCTGGGTTCCTTGGTGCATGGCAGCTCATGTCCTTCTCATTCTCACCATGCCTAACACACCCCGGGGAGGCACAGCCCACGGCTGGAGGAGATGTGGGATGGAGATCTTGACCTCTACGACAAAGCAACCTGCTCGGTAGATGTGGGGTGGGCGGTGCACATTGTCTACCTGCATTTCTCCAAGGGTTTAGATACAGTTTCCCACAGCCTCCTCCTAGAGAAGCCGATGTGTTATGGTCTACACTAGTGGTCTGTGCAGTGGGTGAGGAACTGGCTGGCAAGCTGCACACAGAGGGTGGTGGT